>NC_132910.1:22887217-23221467 GCF_047675955.1 Chlorocebus sabaeus
TTTGTAAAGACTTAGGCCCTGGAAATTAGGTTGTTCTTGCTGTAGTTTTCTTTGTGGTACTGTAAGATTTGCTGAATGTAGTTAATGCACTCAAATTGTTCCTCCTTCAGGAGTTGGTTGTTGACATTAAGTTGAATGGAGAGGTAATAATTTAGGAGACAACAATAGAATTTAAGCATCCTTGACAAAGACCTGTGTTATTGTCAAGCTGAGGTGAAAAGACAAAGGGGAAAATTTAAAGCAGGGAGCAAAGGAATGTGAACACACTTAAGAAGGAAGGAGTAACATAGCTCACATTCAAGGAGAAGGGGTAGAAAGCAGCTCTTTGAGAGTGCGACAGAAAAGATCTTGGAGCGTTAGTTGACGGTAAGGGGAAGGGAAGTCAGGACCTATACTGCCTGTGTTCCTTAATGTGCTAGTTTCTCTCTCAATGTGTGAGTTTAAGTTAACAAGGCCAGTGCTGAATCTCCAGTAGAACATTGAAGATGGCTCCTTAGCCTCTGCTGAAACGGCCCTGAGTACTTTCATGTTGGCTGGGAATGTTTCCCCATCAGCTTTGCATTCTCCAATTCTTCCATAAAGGAAGTAATAAGTAATAACTCCCTCTCCCACCTGGTTTGCTTATTCCAGAAAAATATTTTTTGGGGGGTGTAATTTGACAAAGTGGGGTTGGAAAGACCTTTGTCCTCTGATAAAAGGCAAATTCCCAGGAAAGGAAATTCATCCGTTCTCATTACTCATTTAAGTAGAGTTTTAATGTGAAGAAATAGTAGATCATTTCTCGGGAGCTGGCTGAGAGGGTGGGGAGAGAGATGGCAGCATGAGGAGAGGGAATCGGGACAGGAAAGGATAAAACAAACTCTTCCGGGAGGCAAGTTCTGCCTGATGTTCACTTTTCCAGCCTCCTCTGCCTGAATTAAAACAAGAACTTTGGGAATTCTCCCAAGTGTTTTCCTGCCTTCATTTTAGCTTTGTCATATCTTTTGCCTAGCTCTCTATATATTAGACTTGGTTTCAAAAAGGTATTTTAAAATGATTAAATGTTTAAAATAATGTAGCACAAATGTATTTGTCTCCAGATACCACAAGGAAACTAGTTTTTGTGGGGTTCCCAAACTTTTCTATGTAGAAGAGTTAGGCCAATGTGTTCTCAGAAATCTCTGAAATGTTACCAAAGGAACATGCACTCACCCAAACTTGCAGGTCAAGGAAAATTCAGGAGAATCAAGTTCTAGAAAGGGCAGAACTAATTATTGAGGGTGGGGAGGTAGGTATGCTATTAATACTTCATGAAAATGATGGAGAAGAAGCAGGCAGATTTCCCTTGGCTGGGCAGAGATTCTGGTATTGGGTTCTTTATTCAACTGTTATAAATATTTTCGTTTGTCTAGTAGGGAAGAGAGAGTAAAAGAGGGAGGGAAATTTGAAGACGGAGTTAGGGTGAGGCCATAGATGACATATGACTTACAAATTCTCTTTTGGACTTATTATGGGAAACTAGAAATAGTTTGTGGGGCCTGTGGTCAAACATAATTTCCTCAGAGATGCTTTAGATTAGAAGCAATGCCAGAATGAAAAGGGAACCAGAATAAAAATGTTTAATAATTCTTCCTGTTATGAAAAGTCCTTTTTCATATTTATCTTAACTAACTTTAGAGAAGGTATCCTATTCTTCTGTAAAATTCATTCTGTTTGGGTGTTTCATTTTTAGAGGACTCCAGTTCTCTTTCATCCAGTCAGTCAACCAGACAATGATTCGTTCAAAACATATTTGAGTGCCCACTGTGTGTTGCTAACCCTGGAGAAACCAAAATGAATGAATGAAACACAGTCATTGCCCTTAACATAGAGCCTAAAAACAAGCCCACAGTCTTTCTTGGGGAGATATTCAAAATCAAATGAATTATGACAATATTGGATGAAAACAGGTAACATGGATCATTGTAGGCTTAAAAGAGGCAGTGATGAAATCTTTGGTACGTTAGAAATGTCTTCATGGAGCAGAGTCAAAGCTGAATCTTGGATAAAATGGAGTTCACCAGGGGGATAAAGGTGGACATTCCAGACAGAGAGCATTGTAGAAAGCAGCAGTCCATAGCCAGTCATGGTGGCGGGTGCCTGTAGTCTCAGCTACTCGGGAGGCTGAGGCAGAAGAAAAGCTTGAACCCAGGAGGCGGAGCTTGCAGTGAGCCGAGATTGCACCATTGCACTCCAGCCTGGGTGACAGAGCCAGACTCCGTCTCAAAAACAAAACAAAACAAAACAAAACAAACAAACAAACAAAACACGCAGCAGTCCGGCTCAGATCTCAGATCACGTAGGGCTTTGTATTCTACTCTCAGGAGTTTAGACTTTATCCTATAAGCTCTGGGGAACCATAAACGAGTTTTTTGTAGATGAATTGCATGATCAAATTTGCAATTTAGAAAGGTCACTCTGGTGAATTTTAAGAGGACAGAACAATTACAACATTCTAGATTAATTTGGGCAGGATTATGTGTTATCTAAATACTGTTGAGTTTTCTAATTTACAAACATGGTATATGTCTCGGTTTCTTTTGGTCTTCTTTAATTTCTTTTAGTAATGTTTTTCTGTTTTCATTAAACAGGTCTTGCACATATTTGTTAAATTTATTCCTCAGTTTTTCATGTTTCTGGTTCTACTATAAGTGGAATTGTTCTTAAATTACAATTTCCAATTGCTGTTGATAGTATATAGAAATGCAATTGATTTCTGTGTATTAACCTTGCTAAACTAGAATATTAGTTCCATGTTAGCTTTAAAAAAAAAGATTTCTAAGGAATCTAGAAAATTGACATGATTATGTTGTCCTGAAAAAGAGTTTTACCTTTCTTTGAATTGTAAGCCTTTTTTTCTCCTTGCCTTTTGCACTGGTTAAAACTTCCGTACAAGTTTACAAGTTTCAGTAGAAGTAGCAGTGGACATTCATTCCCGCCTTCCTCCTGATCTTAGTGGCAAAGCATTTGGTCATTTATCATTAAGTATAATTTAAGCTGTTGCTTTTTCACAGATATTTTCATGCTGAAAAATGTTCCCTTCTATTCCTAGTTTGCTGAAAGTTTAAAAAACAAGAAAATTAAAATTTATCAGTGACTTCTCCGTATCTATTGAAATGATTATATTGGTTTTTAAAAATTCTGTTAATATGGATTACATCAAATGATTTTTAATGTTAAATCAACCTTGCTCTTGGAATAAACCCTACTTGGTCCTGATGTCTTATTGTCATTGTGTATTTCCAGATTTTGGTTGTTAAAGATTTCTGGTTGTAGGTTTCTGAGTTCTGAGGGATATTGGCATGTATTTTCCTTTTTTGGGAATGTGTTAGTCTGGTTTTGGTATTAGGGTTATTCTCGGTTATTATGGTGATTTGGGAGTTCATCTTTACCCTTCTCCTTTCTGAAAAAATATGTGTGAGAGTGGTATTATTTTTTTCTGTAAATGATTAAAAAAATTTACTAGTAATGCCATTGGTCCTAGAGTTTTCTTTGTGGGAAGATTTTGAATGATGAACTAAATTTCTTTAATAGATTTAGGGCTATTGAGTTTTTAAAAATTGCTTCACAGTTAGTTTTTCGTAGTTATGAATTTTAAGAAATTTGCCCCTTTCATCTAAGCTGTCTTTTTTTTGGCGTTTTCTTTTTTTTTTTTTTTTTTGGCAATATTTTCTATCTTTTTCATATCTGGAGAATTTATAGTAATGTCTTCTATTTAATTCTTGGTATTGGTCATTTATTTCTCTCTTCCTTTCTTCCTCTCTTTCTCTCTTCCTCTCACTCTCTCTCTCTTGCTCTCACTCTTTCTTTCCCTCTCTCTTTCTTTCCTTTTTTCTTTCTTTGTTTCTCTTTAAGATCTTGTGCTGTTGCCCAGGCTGGAGTGCAGTGATACAGTCATGGCTCACTGAAGCCCCAAACTCCCAGGCTCAAGTGAATCTCCTGCTTCAGTCTTCTGAGTAGCTGGGAATATAGGCGTACACCACCATGCCCAGCTAATTTTTGTATTTTTTGTAGAGACAGGGTTTTGTCATGCTGCCCATCTGTCTGGAACTCCTGGGCTCAAGCAATCCTCCCACGTCAGCCTCCCAAAGTGCTAAGATTACAGTTGTGAGTCACTGTGCCTGGCCTCTTTTTTTCTTGATAAATCTAGCCAGAAGTTTATCAGTTTCATTAATTTTTGTTTTCCAACAATTACCTTTGGGTTCTTAAAAATTTTCTATATTAGTTTTGTAATTTCCTAATTTCTTGCTTTTCATTCTTTATTATTTTCTTTCTTCTACTTGCTTTGGTTTTAATTTGTACTTATTTTTATCAGCTTGTTAAAAGGTAATGGTTAGGTCCTTTATCTAAAATCTTCCTAATATAACCATTTAAAGCTGTATATTCCTCTATAAGCACTCCTTTAACTGCTTCCCACAGGTTTCTGTATGTTATATTTTTAATCTTCAATTCATTTAAAATATTTTCTAATCTTTTTGTGATTTCTTCTTTGACCAAACTTAAAAGTTTAACTTTCAAATATTTGGAGATTTTGTAGACTTTTTTTTTTGAGACAGAGCCTAGCACTGTCTCCCAGGCTGGAGTGCAGTGGCCCAATCTTGGCTCACTGTAAGCTCCGCCTCGTGGGTTCACGCCATTCTCCTGCCTCAGCGTCCCGAGTACCTGGGACTACAGGCGCCCGCCACCATGCCTGGTTAATTTTTTTTTTTTTGTATTTTTAGTAGAGACGGGGTTTCACCGTGTTAGCCAGGATGGTCTCGATCTCCTGACCTCGTGATCTGCCCACCTCGGCCTCCCACAGTACTGGGATTACAGGCGTGAGCCACTGCGCCTGGCCTGTAGAAGTTTTTCTACTATCGATTTCTAATTTAATTTGATTGTGATAAGGTAATATATGTGGTACGATTTTGATTCTTTTAAATTTGTTGAAGTTAGTTTTCAATGGCATGGCATTTGGCCTATTTTGATGTAAATTCCATATGTACTTGAAAAAAATGCATTTCTTGATGTTATTATGTGGAGGGATCTGTGAAGATCACAGCTCTGATTGGTTGATATTGTGTTGCTCAAGTATTCCATATCCTAATTGATTTTCTGTTAAATTATTTGAGTATTGAGAGTATTGTCTCCAGCTACAATTTTGGATTTGTCTTGCTTCAGTGTGTCAAGTGCTTTTTTAAAAATTTTGAAACTCTAGGTTTTAGTTTTATTATATCATTTTTGTGAATTGACCTCTTTATCATTATGAAATGTCCAACTTCAATCTGAAAATATTCCTTTTTATGTTTACTTTGTTTGATGTTAATATAGCCACTCCAGCTTTCTTATGATAAATATCTTCCTGCTTTATCATTCTTCTACCCTTTAAATTTTAACCTACCTGAGTCTTTATCTTGAAAATAGGTTTCTTGTAAACAATACACAGTTGAGTTTTAGCTGGGTCTTGCTGTGTTCGGAATTGGTGGGTTCTTGGTCTGGCTGACCTCAAGAACGAAGCTGCGACCCTTATAGTGAGTGTTACAGTTCTTAAAGATGGTGTGTCCGAAGTTTGTTCCTTCAAACGTCCAGATGTGTCTGGAGCTTCTTCCTTCTGGTAGGTTCGTCCTCTCACTGACAGGAGTGAAGCTGCAGACCTTTGTGGTGAGTGTTACAGCTCTTAAAGGCGACGCCTCTGGAGTTGTTCCTTCTTCCCGGTGGTCTGGCTGGCTTCAGGAGTGAAGCTGCAGACCTCTGTGGTGAGTGTTAAGCTCATAAAGGCTGCGTGGACCCAAAGAGTGAGCAGCAGCAAGATTTATTGCAAAGAGGGAAAGAACAAAGCTTCCACAGTGTGGAAGGGGACTCTAGTGGGTTGCCACTGCTGGCTTTGGGCAGCCTGCTTTGATTCCCTTATCTGACCCCACCCGCATCCTGCTGATTGGTCCATTTTACAGCAAGGCGATTGATCTATTTTACAGAGAGCTGACTGGTCCATTTTACAGAGAGCTGATTGGTCCGTTTTGACAGAGTGCTGGTTGGTGCATTTACAATCCTTGAGCTAGACGCAGAGTGCTAGACAGAAAAGTTCTCCAAGTCCACACTAGGTTAGCTACAGAGTACCAATTGGTGTATTTAGAAACCCTGAGCTAGACACAGAGTGCTGATTAGTGTATTTACAAACCCTCAGCTAGACAGAGCGTGCTGATTGGTGTATTTACAATCCCTTAGCTAGACAAAAAGGTTCTCCAAGTCCCCACTAGACTCAGGAGCCCAGCTGGCTTGGATCCTGCACAGGGGCTGCAGGTGGAGCTGCCTGCCAGTCCTGCTCCATGCACCCGCACTCCTCAGCCCCTGGGCAGTTGATGGGACTGAGTGCTCAGAGCAGGAGGCCGTACTCATGGGGAGCCCACCGCCGGGATTTCCGAAACAGCGGGCTGCAGGTCCTGAGCCCTGCCCTGTGGGGAGGCAGCTGAGGCCTGGCAAGAACTTGAGCACAGTGCCAGGGGGCTGGCACTGCTGGGGGACCCAGTGCACCTTCTGCAGCTGCTAGCCTGGATGCTAAGCCCTTCACTGCCCTAGGCTGGTGGTGCCAGCTGGCCGCTAGGTGTGTGGGGCCTGGGGAGCCCGCACCGGTGTTTCCCTCCTACGCCTCTCCCTCCACACCTCCCTGCAAGCAGAGGGAGGCGACTCTGGCCTTGGCCAGCCCAGAGAGGGGCTCCCACCCTGCAATGGTGGACTAAAGGGCTCCTCAAGCGCTGCCAGAGTGGACACCGAGGCCGAGGAGGTGCTGAGAGCGAGGGCTGCTAGCACACTATCACCTCTCATTGTTATAATCCAGTCTGATGATCTCTGACTTTTAATTAAACTATTTAGACTATTGACATATAATATGACATGGCTGAGTTTAAATCTATCATTTTACTATTTGTTTTCTCTGTTTTCATTTTTCCTGCTTTAATATTTACACATATTTAATATTAATAATGCTTAATAATTTTATGGTTCTATTTTACTTTCAGGAATAATTTATTTAATGGATTATCTCTGCTTTTTACTTTCCTGATAAAATTCTTATTTTTCTTTTTTATCCCTCAAGAATATTTTCATTGGATACGGACTCTATGTCAATAGCATATGTCCTCTAGCTTGCATAGTTTCTGACAGGAAGTCTATGGACATTCTGCTTTATTCTTTTGTGTGTGTGTGTGTGTGTGTGTGTGTGTGTGTGTGTGTATATGTAAAATGTCTTTTTTCCTCTAAATGCTTTAAAATTATTCCCTTTAATGTTTGTGTGCTATAATTTGATCATACTACATCTTCATGTGACTTTCTTTGTATTTACCTTGTTTGCAGTTAAATTTCTTGGATCTGTTTGTTGAAAGAGCTCAGAAAATTTAGAATATATCTGACCACCATTTATTCTTCAAATAATTTTTCTGCCCCCTCACTGCTTCCTGCAGACTCCTGTTTTGTCTGTGTTAAACTATTCACAGTTATTCTACAGGCCATTGAGTTTCTGTCAATTTTTAAGTTTTTTTATATTTATGCTTAATTTGGATAAGTCTATGGCCCCAAGTTCACTGATTTTTCTTTCTACAGTGTTTAAACTAATGTTACTTGCTTCTAGTCACTTTTTCATTTTCATGATTATGATTTTCATCTTTAGATATTGCATTTGTTTTATTGTATGCCTTTAATTTCCTTTATTATTATGTTCATTTTCCTCCCCTTTGCATCCTTGAGTATGTGGAAGAAATGTATATCATCTTAAGCTTTCCATCTCCTAATTAAATCTCTATTATTTTGGGGTATGTTTTTGATTAACTGGTTCTTCTTCTGGCCATTTGTCATATTTTTCTGCTTCTCTGTATATCTAAAAAATTTTTAACTGTTTGCTAGGCTTCTGAATTTTATATTTTTGAGTGGTGGATGTTTTTGTGTTAATTTAATGATTTTTGAATTTTGCTTGAAGACAGTTAAGTCACTTGTCGGTTAGTTTGATCATCACAAAGCTTGCTTTTAAGGTCTTTTATCTTAGATGGGTATAGAGTATATTTTATTCTCAAGATAAATTTTTCCCACTTTCAAGGTCTGAGCCTTCTACCATCTACTGAATACCTTGTGTATTCAGAGAAATCTCTCCATTCTGGTTGGAAGGAATTCAAACTGTTCTTGGCCCAGTCTTAGCTCCAGAAACTGTTGATCTTTCAGTTTCATGGTAATTGCTTTTTCTGCAGAAATTATTCTTGTCTGTCCTCCTGGGATTTTACGTTATAAATGGGCAGATATCTCCTTAGCCAACACTCAAGGTGACTCTTACACAGATTTCTCAAGTTCTTTCTCTATGTAGTTTTGTACTGTCAGATACATTGCCTTAAAAATTCTGGCAACTCTGATATTCCTGAACTTTAACTGTGTCTGTTCAACACAGTGAGATTGCTGGACACTCTTTAGGTTCTTCCTTCCCTCATCACTTGGGCATGGGTAAGGTTCATCTAGTTCCTTCCTCCCCTTCCCCAATTATCGAGGAACATTATGATTTTACTGCCTGTTGTCCAATATCTGAAAATAGTTGTTTCTTGTGTTTTGTTCAGTTTTATAGTGGCTTGGAGGATAATTCAGACTGCCTTACTCTCTCATGGACAGAAACAGATATCTATTTTGTCTCTTAATTTTCAGTCTGTCCCCATTGCCTTGCTTTTACCTCCCACTACCTAGCACCCCAGCATTTGTTTCAGTCTTACCTTTTGGATAATAGGGTGGAAAGAGCTCAAGCCTTGTGCATAGGTGAAGGGGGATAATAAAAAGGAAACAAAGAAAAGGTAAGCAAATCTTTCTACTTCTAAGATGGGCTCCTTCATTAACAAGATTCCTAATCATCGTTGTGCTAAAGGATTCCCTTTCCCCTTTTTCAGCCTTACCTAACATTGCTAAGATTGTCCCAATCACATAGTCTGATTATTACAATGCTAAAGGAATGGCTAACTTTTCTTCTATTTTAATAAAATCTTCTTGTTATATTGTTAGTTTTCCATGGTTCACTGTCCCAGAAGGTAAAGAGTGGAGAAAACAATAAGATGTTATAAAAGTGGAAGAAAAACTGGGTTTCAGGCACTATGGTTATGAGAACATTCTTCTTGAAGTTAATGTTTGCTTCTCATGGAAACATACTTTAAATGTCTGCCCACAATCATTTATCATTCATATTTCTACCTGGGAGAGTATTTATTTAAGAGCTAGGGAGGCCAGCACAAATACCGTGGGGGAACAAACTCAGAAGATAAAGTAGATTTTTCCCACATGACCTGCTTTTTGTTTTTTTTTTAATTTTATGATTTTTACATAACTGGTTCTTCCTTTATTCATCTCAAAAGAGACTGAGGTTATTTTTCATAAGCACTATCTTCTTTAAGTGGAATGAGGTCACCTTAATATAGTAGGTAAACACAGTATTTATAAACTTCTTTTCACCCCTGAATTTTAAGAAAATGATAGCTAATATTGAAAAATCTTTTCTTTTTTTTTTTGAGATGGAGTCTTGCTCTGTCGTCAGGCTGGAGTGCAATGGCATGCTCTTGGCTCACTGCAACCTCTGCCTCCTGGGTTCAAGTGATTCTCCTGCTTCAACCTCCCGAGTAGCTGGGACTACAGGTGGTGCCACCAGGCCCAGCTAATTTTTTTTTTTTTTTTTTTTTTTCGTATTTTAGTAGAGATGGAGTTTCACCATGTTGGCCAGGATGGTCTCTATCTCCTGACCTCGTGATCCACCTGCCTTGGCCTTCCAGTGTGGGATTATAGGCATGAGACAGCGAGCCCAGCCTGGAAAGTCTTTTTTATATTATACTGTAAGTTTATTTTTCACGGCACTTATTATCATGCTGTGTTCTAAATTGTTTCTCACAGATTTACTCTTGCTCCTCTAAATCTCACAGATTTACTATGTTCTGTTTTAATCTGATTTAATCTTTTCTCTTTGCTTCCTTTCTCACCTTCCATATTCATTCCCTATCCTTTTTTGCCCTATTTTGACCATTTGGTAGCTGACCATTATGGAAGGAGTTATCTGGGTTCACTTGCCTGACTCTCTTGCCTTGGTGGTTGAGAGTACCAGTAGAAGGTTGAAGGTCCAGAAAGGTGAGTCCCAGTAGAAGGTAGGAGGGAAAAAGAAGGGAAAGGGGTATTTCTTTTGCCCCATCTTCCCTTCCAGAGTCTGGCAGTGGTTGTGTATCTCCATAGATAACAGCTCTTGAGGGGTAGTCTTCTCTTGTTTCAGCTCTCCCAAGACTTACATACTCCTTTTTCTTCCATTTGTCCCTTCAGGCTTTGGGGTCAAAGCTCTTCTCTGTTGCTCTGGGTACTTCACTAACCCTTATTGGGTTCCTTAATCCTACTCATACCTCCACATGTCATCCCTTCATTGATCTCTCTTTAGTTAAGTGCTTTTTGAGTGTGGCTCTTTTTCTTGCTGGGACCTTGACTGATATAAATTCTATATATTACCTAGAGAACTCTTTATAACACTGAAGTTAAAGAACATTGCTACCCTATTCCAAACCCTTCAGTGATCTTCCTTTACAATTAGAATCAAATTCAAACTCTCTGGTAGAAACTCATGATCCTAACTCTCCATTTTTTTTTCTCCTTTCAATCTCTCCTCATTCTGTTCCAGCCACACTGGTCCTTTTCTCTTGAACATGCTAAGTTCATGCACACTTTTGGGCCTGTACACTTGCTGTTTTCTCAGCCTGGGCAGGTCTTCTCCTAGACTTTTACATGATGGACTTTTTTTCAACATTCATGTTCCTGCTCAATTTTCACCTACTCGAAGAGAACATCATTGATCAATGTATTTAAATTGATCACTTCCCCCAGTATTATGTATCTCATTACTCCACCTTATTTTCAAATAACAATTGCTACTGTTGGAAAGAATTCAATTTACTTTTCTCTTTGTGTATGATCTGTCTTTCCCCACTACAACATAAGCAGCTATATTCAGGACATTTGTCTGTCTTGTTCTCCACTGTATCTCCAGGGCTAAACCAGTGTCTGGATGCATCATGTACCCTCAGTAAATGTTTACTGAATGATTGAATGAATAAATGCATGGTTAATTTAATGAAATATTAAAATAACAAATGAAGCTGAGGAAGCCAAAGAATTCTTAATCAATCCTCTGGAAGGTAAACTGTATATATTGATCATTCTTAGAAAATGTATCCTGTCCCATCCATAATTCTGGATTGAGAGGCAGAACTTACTGGCACCAGTGTGAGCAAGTCTGACTTAGTAGAAAAAAGAGAGTAGATCAGCCTGGAGCTGAGAATATGGAGAAGAGTGTGAGTAGGAGAATGACAATCACAGCCAAGGCATTAGTGGGCAGAGATGCCCTGTTTTAAAGGGAAAAAATGCAGCAAGAAATAAACCTAAGCCAAATCAGGAATGAACTGTCTTAGTAAAGGCCAAGAAATGCAACAGGAACCATGGAATCAAACTGATTTGAAGTACATGGAATCATCGAAGTCATGGGAGTATGACGAAAGTACCAATATAAGACCTATAGAAACATGGTCTTAGATATTCTAAGTGCAGTTCTGTGGCTCTCTGTTCTGTCCAGCATCTCTTCTATGTGGTGTGCTCTCTCAGTCATCTCACCCACTGCTCTCCCTGATCACCTAGATATTGGCAGGAAAGCCTTGGAGTTTCTTAGTTGGGTTTGTCAGTGACTGCATTTTTTTCACCAGCAGAATCAACAATTCTGGCAGAAAGATTCCCTTCTATTGAGATGCTAATTTTCTGTTGTAAGTTCAACAACATTTGCACCTAAACTCTTTCAGACCAGGGTGTCTCTAAAGTGTAGGCTTGGCTTCCTTTCCACTCCTTAGTTGAAGCTCAGTTTCTTCCTTTAGCCACAGGAGCCTTCCAAGCTGTGGTTCTTCTAAGACAGACTAAACATTATGCTGATTCCCATGTCCATGTCGTTTTCCAGATAGGGTTGGTTCATCCCTTTGCCAGCCCATTGCTTACTTACCTGGAGTTTCCATTGTCCCAAAACTTAATCTCATTAAGCAATGCATAGGAAAAAAATTAAATAAACTAAAGATTTCAATGAAATTTGTTGGTTACTCATCATTATCCCAGAAGAAACTGAGACTTCCTCAGTGGCTTCTAAAAACAGTGGCACAGTCTTTATGCATCTTTAGTAGATGTGAGAAGGAGCTGTGCTGGAACAGTGACCCTATACTCTCTCCCCACACCAGAGGTGACAGAATCACTTTAAGAAGTCAGATTACTATTCTACCCCAAAATAATTCCTCCAGAACAGTACTGTTTAAAATAATTTTTTTGGGGAGCCAGGCGCAGTGGCTCACACCTGTAATCCCAGCACTTTGGGAGGTCAAGGAGGGTGGATCACAAGGTCAGAAGTTCGAGACCAGCCTGACCCACATGGTGAAACCCAGTCTCTACTAAAAATACGAAAATTAGCCCAGTGTGGTGGCATGCACCTGTAATCCCAGCTACTCAGGAGGCTGAGGCCGAAGAATTGCTTGAACCTGGGAGGCAGAAGTTGCAGCTGCAGTGAGCTGAGATAGCGCTACTGCACTCCAGCCTGGGTGACAGAGCGAGACTGTCTCAAAAAATATATATATTTTTTGATGATGAAAATATTCTATATTTGTGCTGTCTAATGCAGAAACCACTAGTCACATATGGCTGTTTAGCATTTAAAATGTGGACAGTGCAGTGAGGAACTGAAGTTTGAATTTTGCTCAAATTTAAATAATTTAAATTTCCTTTCTCTCCCTTTCCCTCCCTCCCTCCTCCCTCCCTCCCTCCCTCCCTCCCTTCCTCTTTCTTTCTTTCTTTCTTTCTTTCTTTCTTTCTTTCTTTCTTTCTTTCTTTCTTTCTTTCTTTCTTTCTTTCTTTCTTTCTTTCTTTCTTTCTTTCTTTCTTTCTTTCTTTCTCTTTCTTTTTTTGAGACAGAGTCTCACTCTGTTGCCCAGGCCGTAGTGTAGTGGCGTGATCTCAGTTCAGTGCAATCTCTGCCTCCCAGGTTCAAGCAATTCTCCTGCCTTAGCCTCCTGAGTAGGTGGGATTACAGCCGCCCACCACCGCACCTGGCTAATTTTTGTACTTTTAGTAGAGACGGGGTTTCGCCATGTTGGCCAGGATGGTCTCGAACTCCTGGCCCCAAGTGATCTGAAGTGCTGGGATTACAGACGTGAGCCACCGCACCCGGCCTATAATTTAAATTTAAATAGCTACATGTGGCTAGTGGCTGTGGTATTGGACAGCACGACTCTAGAGTCTGCTTACCAATGCACCACAGAGCAGGTGCAAAATTCTGCACTTCCACTTGTCTCTGAGGTATGATGTAATGGAGGGGATTGGCAAGGCTCAGATTTATTTTGGAAGAGTACCACATATAAACAAGAATATACCTTGTTGAGGCACCAATCTGTAAGGGGTGTTATTTCTTGTTCTACACACTCTGGAAACCCACTGAATAAAGCTAAATCATGCATTTCTAGTGCTATTCAGCAATCACTTCTTTACGTGGTGCTGATGAAACTCATGGTCGGTGTGACTAGAAAAGTCTCTGTGTTCTTTCTTTGTTTTGGGTCTGCACCTACGATTCATCCTTAACTAAACCCCATGCTAACCCTTCTCTTATACCTATGCTTGCTAGACAGAGTCAGTAACAGTTCTGACAAATCCAAGTGCTATTATTTCTTTCTGACATTACACAAAATCTTTCCTTTAAGTATAGGACCACTCTGCATTGGCTATAGAGCTGTATTAACTATCTTCTAAAGCTTTTGCTAACTGTTCTTTTATTATTTTATAAAGTTGTATAAATGCTGGTTGCTCTGGCTCTTTTCCAATACAAATGAATTCTATTTGTGCTATTTGTAAAACTTTCCCTCAGGGTCCTCCAAGAAGCAGATACTAGGATGAGATTAGACATATAAACTCTATTAGGGGAACATGCTTGTGTGAAGAAAATAGGAGAACCACCTGACCACTATGCACATCTAACCCAGAGTGAAAGAGAGAGAGAGCACGAGTGAATGTTGCGTGGAGTGAATCTTGCGTGGAGTGAATGTTGCGTGGAGTGCCACACAGTTTTGGCAAAGCCACCAGGAAATCCTCAATACAAAGTTGGCCAAAGAAAAGCCCAGTGTCTCTCTGGAATGGCATCTGCCTTAGTATCACTGCTATACTGAGTCACTGGCTGGAGCAGCCTGTGAGAGGAGTAGCCTTGAAGCAAACTCTGGTACAGATTTCCAAGCTGGAGCCCCTGGTCCATTATGCTTTCTGAAATAAGACGTGAACAAAACACATGCCTTGTACAATTCCTGCTTCAGTTATCATGGGTAGAAAAGAAAATGAAAGATAAAAGATGGGATGGCTAGAAGATAAAATATCTGAACAATACGTAGAAGACTTTCTTCCATTAGTCAGAATTGTCCCCACTTATTGCCTCAATGTTAATTTGAATTCTCTTCTATCAAATGTTTCCATTGGCTGCAGAATTAGGGCTAGAAACTCTTGTTGTCACCTCTCTGGGCTTTTGTAAGTCCCCTCTATCCACTTCTAGTTGTTTACTTCTGGAATATGCCAAGGAGAAACATTTGCTTTTGCATTCTATTTGCCAGGTATTGTTATGTATTTATGTATAGTTTTGGATTCTTTGAAAAGGTCTGATAAATAATACACTGCTTCCACATTCAGTTTCAGAATAAGTGAAGAACAGAAAGAAAAGGGTCAGTATATAGAGGCCTCAAAAATGACCTTAATTACTAATAAAGCTAGATAATTTGACTATGTCTCTGGATAAGTTGGCCCCCTGATGCTGGGTCTAGAATTTGAGGGGCATCTATTCAGCTTCATTTGCACTAGAATAGGGCAGGAGTTTCCCGCTCCAAGTGTAAATTCTTCCCAAGCCGCAGAGGGGAGCCTGTTTCCTGGAAGCTTCCATTCAGTTACTCTCCCAAATTCACTGATCAGGTAAAGTCTTTCTATGTATCTGGAACTAAATGAGTGAGGGAGGCAGAGAGAGGCCAGGAGTATTAAATTCACAGAAGGCAAGATCAATGGTGGGGAAGAGACCTGACAGACAAAATACCAAAATGACACGTCAGGGATGCACAGGCTCAGCAGCCAATTATTCTCCACAGTCGTTCTACAATCATTTCCAGAATTCTGAGTTCAACTAATAGTTACATTTGTATACTATCTTCTCTTTGGATTCTTGAAAAATGTTTTTTTCCCCGCTTTTAGCTCATAATTTTGGGTCAAAATCTTTTTAGAGAACTCAGGAAAGCTTCGGATTCTCCCTTACCAAGAAATGTATGCAGACTCAATTTTTTGTTTTGTTTTGTTTTAGTGACTAAAAACCAGAATGGATTTATTTATTGACTTAAAACTCCAGCTCTCTATTCTATACTATTTTGATTTTGCATGCACACACACACACTCATACACACACACAGAACTTGAAGTTCTGAAGGCCCTTTCTTTCAATTCTGTTTTTTTTAAGTCACTTGAGTCAAGCCAAAATTACTATAATCCTGACTTTTGAACTTGGAGAGCTTATGTGAAATGGTCCATAAACTCATTCTAAGAACGATTACTTAATGCCATTTCTGTATTACCGTGGAACTAAATCCCCTTTCTCAAACCCACTTTTACATTATCTTTCTTAGGTCAAAATCCCAACTTGAATTTCATGGATTTGGGGAAAGAATTTTAGTAACTGAGCCATGCTATATTGTGAAGCAGTACAATTGAAGTAGTATTGGATGAGAACTTAGGCATTGGAGTAAAACAGAGCTGTATTTAAATCCTAGCTCTACAACCTTGTAAAAATTACAAGGTCAATTTTATAAAAAAATCTCAGACCTCTCTGAGATTTATATTCCCCATAAGATAAGGACAATAATAGTACTTTTGTCACAGGGCTATGGTGAGGATGAAAAGAGATGATGTATTTAAAGCATTTAGTGTAGTGCCTGGCACATAATGAACCAGTGATAAAAATCAGTGATTCTTGCTGTTACTGTTACTTTTACTTAACTTGCATTAACAGCATTTGCTGCAATAGCTGACATGGAATAAATGCCTACGAAATATTTACTAAATGAAGACTAGGGCAAATTTAGTCACCTTGTGGTCTTCTCGTACTCAAGAGTAGTAGACTTTACCATATTGTATGCCACTGTATGATGGAAATCAAAATGAACTTACCACCCTTTGTTCTTCTGTGACCAGCAGAACCTGTCTGAAAACATAATAAATAATGTAGTATATCCAGCTATTATCCTCTTAGGGAAATATTTGTCAAATTTACATTTATTCAGATTTTTTTCTCTAGGATAAATCAAAATGTTTCTACTCAGTGAACACACTCACCAAAAGCTTCTTGATAGAGATGTTTCTGAGTCTGTCTGTTTAAACAGACTCTTTTCAAAAATTGGTGCAATTCCTCAAGAATAAAAAATCTAACTAAGTTAAAATTAACCAGACAGGTACAAATAACCTATCCCAAACCATTTGTTCTTTTTGTCTTTTTACAAATATACATAGATAGGCAGACATATGGATAGATACAGATATTGATGTCTTGAGATTAACTTTTGCTATTATGTAGATTCTAGATAGTTTTCACCAAACCCCTCACTTCAGTACCTCATCAGAAGTTTTCATATCAGGAAACACAGGTTAAACAAGTGTTTGTTTTTATAAAAAGTGCTTCATTCCTTTAGTGTTCTATCTCACATTTCTCTCATATGTCTTGCTGGGCAGATAGAATCTTATGAGGATGTCAGTTTGCCAAATAATTAAGATTCTTTTCAGTAATATAGAACTCAAATCAAAAACATTCCTGGAGACTAGTACATTTACAAATATTATTGCTTATACAGATGTGTGGTGGAATGGAATAAAATGTTAGGTATGACAATAACGAATTATAGAAATATGAGGCTGCCTTCAGGCACATGAATATATACATGAGGGTAGAAATATTTTGGTAGGAATTATTACTAAGGATGTGAGATCTTTGAAACAATATTTGGAAACAGAGGCATCCAAGTTAAAATGAAGGAAGCCAGTCAATGAATGTTTCTTGAGCACAAATTATGTGCCAGCTGCTGGTCTAGGCACAGAGAACATAGATATGAATGAGCCAGACACAGTCCCAGCCTAGGTTTACAGTCAAATGCAGGAGATAGACATTAAGTCAATAATGAAATAGTTCAGAAGAAACCAGGGTTTTGAAGAAGTGCGAGGTCCTGTAAAAGTTGGGGTAAATGTAGTGTGGAGAGAAGATAGATCTTACCTAGTATGGGAAGTTAAAGAAGGTCTTACTCTAGAGAAAATGTTGTTTAAAGCAACACTCAAGGCTGTCTTAGCCAGGAAAAGATGAGGGAAGTTGCTCTATTAGATAAAGGGAACATCATGGACAAAGGTCCATACAGAGAGTGGAGAGAATCCCATTGCATTATTTTCCTAGGGCTGTTACAACAAAGTACAGCCAACTGGGTGGTTTAAAACAACAGAAACTTATTGCCTCACAGTTTTGAAGGCCAGAGGTCCAAGATCAAGGTGTCCGCTGAGTTTATTCCTTCTGAGGGCTATGAGGAAGAATGTTTCATGCCTCTCCCCCAGCTTCTGGTGATTTACTGGCAATCCTTGGTCCCTTTGGCTTGTAGAAACATCATCCCCATCTCTGCCTGCATTCTCACAAGGCATCCTCCTTGTATGAGCCTAGGTCCAAGTTTCCCCCTTTCATAACGACACTGTTGAAGGCCCACTATACTCTAGAAGGACCTCATCTTAACAAATGACATCTGCCACAGCTCGATTTCCAAATAAGTCACATTCTGAGGAGTCAGAACTTCAACATATGACATTTTGGGCAGATATGCCTAGCCTTGAGAGAGGAATGGGGATAATGGTTTGATGTGATCTCAGAAAGGTAATTAGGGTTCGAGCACATAACACACTTTTAGGTGAACTTAGCATTTTGTACTTTTTTTCTAAGGGCCATGGCAAACTATTTATGAATTTTTAGCAGGGGAGTGGAAATGATCATACTTGTGATTTTAAATGATTGCCCTGGATTCAATGTAGGAGATGAATTAGTAGGTGGCACAACATATTGGTTGCCTCCACTTTCCTTTTTGGCGTCTCTTTAGTTCTCCCCGTAGATATCAGCTCTCCCTACCCCATGTTCATAGAGGTCATTTAGCTGGCCTTTGAGAGGTCCAGATCTTTTTCTGGTACAAAATGCTCTCTTGGGAAGTTTTCTATGCTTCTGAATCCATCTGTCATCCATAATGTATTTTTCTCCTTTAGACATCAAAGTTTAAATTTGCACAAAGAATTCAATTTAGTCAAATAACTCTTAATCTTTTCAGATTATTGAGACTTTACATTAAGCTTCAATTGAAAAAATTGCTAATAAAATGTGGAATAATTAATAAAAAGACAACTTGTGCATGACTGTAAAATTTCTGTAAACTCAAGTATTTATGTTTGGGCTTCTACAAAATGATGAGAACGACTTTTGTTATTGTTGTTAGGTTTTTATTTTTGAGACAGGGTCTCACTCTGTCACCCAGGCTGGAGTGTAGAAGTGTGATCTTGGTTTACTGCAGCCGGGACCTCCCTGGCTCAAACAATCCTCCTGCTTTAGCCTCTTGAGAGACTGGGACTGTACACACCACTACACTTGGCCAATTTCTTTTTTTTTGGAAAGATGGGGTTTCACCATGTTGCCCAGGCTGGCCTCCTAGGCTCAAGCAATCTGCCCAACTCAGCCTCCCAAAGTGCTGGGATTGCAAGCGTAAGCCACTGTGCTTGGCCGATGACAGCATTATTTACGTTCATGTTGAGAAATGACTTGCATAAGCAAGAGCAATATTGCGTCAACTTAAGTTGATTCTCCCAGAGGTCCTTCTGGCTCTCCCATGTGAGCTGCAGAATTTCAGGTTTCAAACCTCACATCAACTGCAAGCCCTCCCTGGCTGCTTTACGCTGATAGGCAGAAAACTACTTTAAGTGATCTAATCTTCTCATAGGATTATGTCTGAGGATAATGAAACTTTAGTAAATGCCTGTGGGAATTTGAAGATAGCCTTCATAATGAAGGTAATCTATTGTCATACTGCATGATAGTGAAGTAGAGGTACACTGAAAGTGATTAACAGAGCAATTAAAAGATATAATGATGGGGTCTGTAAGTCTGAGATGCTGAGAAAAAGAAGAAAAGGCTATCATTTAAAAATTGATCTTAAGCCTTAACATGGGCTTCTGTGATCATCATTGGCAGAATAGCAAGGTTTATTCTTTTTGTTTTAGTCCTAAGGCAAAACTTCTGTTTCTTCCATTACATTTATGAACAGTCAGAACTGGAACATACTTCAGAGGTGGTTTGTGTAGGACCTTCTGTGTAGGGTTCATGCTAAGCTAATGTAACTAAAGCAGTTTGAATTAGAAAGAAGCATTTTTTCTTCTCTTCATGTAAAAAGTCCAGAATTAAGTAGTGGAGGGCTGACGGGTGTCTCTGTTCAGCGTTGTCTGTCAGGATCCTGTGCTTTTGGGGGGCTCTGCTGTCTTATTCCTGGGTATAGGTGGTGGCTCCAGTTATGGCCATTTCCCAGCCAGTGGGACAGGGAAGAGTCCAAGTCAAGTGGCTTTGTCTTTAAGGAAGTGAAATAAAAATTACAATATCATTCTTACTAGTCATAGCCACTCTTAGCTATGAAGAAGGCTGGAAAGATAGTCTCTAGCTGGGCATTCTTGTGCCTAAGTAAGATTTGAAGGTTTTGTTACCAAAAGAAATACTGGGGCAATTAACTGTTTGTATCGTACTCTCATTCTCTGAGGAAGAAATTAAGACCCAGAGAGTGTAAATGACTAGTCAAAAGTCCCACCGCTGTTCAAACTCTGATCTCCAGACTCCCAAAAGGAGACAAACTTGACTAAGTAGCTGTGGGAACTACCCCTTGTCCTGTTACTTCCACACCACTGGTATTAAAAAGAACTGTGCCAAAGGTCAAGAGTTTGTCTTTGAAATGGCAAGTTTGTCAGTTGGTTTCCAGGGATTTTCAGGAGTTAATTAATTGTAAGCATTTGTCCAAAACCGCCCCAAAATCTAAGTTGCTTGTCAGATTAACAAGCTATTGGTAGGCTTCCCATTACTTGTTCCAGAATAGTTTTCTCCATTTTAATATGCTGCTTTCAACTCCAAATTCATATCAACCCATGTTTGCTTCTTTTACAAATTTTCAAATTGAAAGTCCAGCTTCTTGAGTAAACCTGTCACTGTTTCCCCTTGTTAGCATTTTCACATGTTGTTTTCCATTCTGAGATTATCACAGTTTGCTGAGATACACAGAGTAGCACATTAGACGACATATATGTGACCATTCTATTTCTATTTTTTAAAAAGCCTCAATTTTTACTTCTATAAGTATCCTCCTCACCATTTTATTGAGAGAAAAATGGATCAAGAAACTGAAAAGGCAAGCAGATTTTGTTTAAGTGCGGAAAAAAAGAATTAGATTTCATTCTTTTTTTTTTTTTACTTGTTTTAAAAGTAATAGTTTTCAGAAGACCTAATTGATTATTGTTTTATTTTTAGAATCATATTGCCTTTGAGGAGTGCTTGACCAAAGTTAAAAAATCTGTAAGCGGTGGCACTTCAAGCTTTCTGGGACCTTTTCAGGTAGTAGGATTTCAGTGTTCTGTTTCCTCTTGATCATTTCAGGGCAAGATTGCTTCTTCTTTTCAGCATAGCAACGTTTTAGTTCCAAAGAGTATATCTGTCTCACTTATGTACTGGTGAATCCCTGGGGTTGTATTTTTCTGAGACGAAGATAGTTTAATACAATCCCCTTATACAACTATTCTAGATGTGTTTGTGGCTAAACATTAAGTCTTTTAAAAAGCCTTCAGGAAAATATGTGTTTGTTAGTAGGGCATTTGTTTTCTTTAAACATAGGAAAGGTAGTTTTTCTTACCTTTCTCTTAAGTTTCTTAAAAATACTTAAATATACTCATAGTCTGTTAGGTCTAAGAATAATGTACAATGGTGAAATGGGGATGGTGGGACTCACAATAATTCTCAGACTATTCCATCCACAAATTCAAACACTGGACATTTTAGTTTTTTATCTTGGTCCTTTTTGATTTAAGAGAACTTTGTCTTGTATATCTGCCCCTCTTCCAAAACTTTAATTTTCTTCCTTCTCTTTTCTCATCTGTACACTTCTGATTATATACTCCCTTCTTCAGACCTAGACTTATCACGCCGGTTGCTTTCTATTTCAATAAGAATCACATAGACACCCATGGGGTATCAGGAAGTTGGCAAATAGACAGACTCTGCTAGCTGAGTTTACCCAGCACCTGTATCAAATTCTGCCCATGTTTTTTAACCTCTGATTCATAGACTCTCCTGTTTGCTATGACCCCTCACATGCTCTGAACTGAGTTTTGACCTCCTGTAGGTCTCTGACTATTAGAATTAATGCGTGCTTCTACTGCCAATGGCTCACAGGGTTCTCCTTCCCAAGTCTGACCCACTTCTCTGTCCACTCCACATCCTTAGTGTGGCTTCAGTTATCCTAAAGATCTTATGTCCATGACCAATATTACTTCCTCTTTTGAAGGTTATGAACAAGAGCTATGCCGTATCAGGGATTTATACAATTCAGATAATGTATAATAATGTTGTTTGTTTCAATTAAAATGACAAAAAGTTCAGTCAATATAGCTAATTATATGCATGATGTTTATTGTGCTAAGATTTATTGGACTATGAATTATATTTTAATAGTAAACTACCCATTTAAATGAAAATAATACAATTTCTATATAGTAAAGCTAAGTAGGTTAATTAGGAAAGTGGTTCTGAGATGGCAGAAACAAAGTCTGTATGTATCTTTAGGCTTCTTTTCTCCTGATAATTTCCTCTTCCTTGAATCCCAAAGTTTGACTTAAATAGAGTTTTTGCCCAAACTTAAGTCTTTACTTTGAAAACCCCATAAGACAAGACAAAAAACCATTATGGATCTATTCTAAATTTCCAAAAGTTGGGGTGGGCAAGCAAGTTATTTGAGGTTTAGAACATCTAGATTTCAACTGTGCTCAATTTAGTTTTCCAAGAAATAGAGAATGGTCACTATAGGGAAACTCATTCAGATCATTAGAAGGCTAAGGTGGCAGCCGATAGCAAAGGAGATAAAGGAAGCTACTCCTTGCTTATTGGAATAGCTTTTTAAAAAATCTGTTTTTGAAAACAGTATTTATCTTTGTATTATATTCCAATTTATTATAGAAAAATTGGAAAATGCAAAACAAAAAAGAAAAAAGTCAGCTGTGACCACTACTCTCATGGGGGACTTTAGCCTTAAGGAGTAACTAAAGAGGAGGTGACAGTCACGCAGAAAAAAAGATGCAACCCAAAGTGGCAGGGCACAAAAATAGCAACATTTCCACAACATTATAATATTATCACTTCATCAGTTGAGGAAAGTGTGGTGTGGCTGAGTGAAGAGGCAATTTTGGTTTTTAAACAGGGTGTGGGGTTAGGGTTTTCTTATTTAGTTGTGTTGAGACAGTCTCCCTCTATTGCCCAGCCTGGAGCACAGTGGTGCCATCACAGCTCACTGTAACCTCAACCTCCCTGGCTCCAAGCAATCCTCCCACCTCAGTCTCCCCAGTAGCTGGGACTATAGATGTGTGACGCCATACCAGGCTAATTTTTAAAATGGTTTTGCTATGTTGGCCAGGTTGGTCTCAAACTCCTGGGCTCAAGCAACCCTCCTGTCTCGGCCTCCCAAAGTGCTGAGATTACAGGCATAAACCACTGTACCTGGTGGATTAGGGGTTTTTATGGCAAGAACCATGAACACACCAAAGAAGGGGAACTCAGAGACTGGAAACAGTGAAAACAAACTCCCTCTACTTAGAAAGTACTCTACTTAGAAATGTTGCTTGTTGCAGCCTTGCCCACTCTTCTTTGACTCGTTTCAAGTTTGTTCTCATACTTCCTTCTCTTTCCAGTACTCTCTTATCGACTATCCCATACCCCTGGCTCTCGCTGGAATAATAATAATAATGATGACAATACCAAAAGCAACTCACATTTAGATAGCACATTACAGCTTACAAATGATTTCAAACATCATCTCATTTAATATTTGTATTAGCATTTGTTCATTTAACCAAAATTTAATGATCACTGGCTAATTTTTAAGTGAACAGAATAAGTTTAGTGAATCAGGTATTAATGGTCCTCCTTCTACAAATGAGGACACAGTGTTTAGGAAGTTCAGGAAACTTTCCCAAGAGGACACCGCTTTTATTTGAATCCAGTGTTCAGCTCCAGGATTGCTTATTCTAAGTAACATTTTTTTCTTTTTCATGGTTCCTTAAATAGTGAGCTAAAGGGTCAGTGAACTGAGTGAGTTTCTGTGACCTGAATCCTTAGTACTCTATAATAATAATTTGTTTCTAATGGAATTTTTAGCCCTGGAGTTTGTTTGGACCTAATTTTTAGAGGATACCATGTCCTCAATTCTTTCATATAAATATCTTATGCTGAGAGACAAACACTGGAGGATTTCTTTGATTCAGGCATAATACTTCGCTGTATAAAATCCAAGTGGCTTTCCTAAGATTCATGGAAAAATAGTAAGATATCCTGTACCAACTAGCATACCTTAATTCTTTACTTTTTATTTTTCGACATACTAAATCTAAACTTCATTAGAGTAAGACTTTTGTATGTTTACTTCAGGACTGAATTCCAAGCATCTAGCTAGTGCCTGATCCATAATATATGTTTGAAATATGTTTAATTCTTGAGCAAATTAAAGCACATTGTTGGTGTGAATATAAAGTTGAATGGAAAGTGTTTTATAGACATCATTCATTCAATAAATTCAGTGTATGTCCAGGCACTGTGCTAGGAACTGAGGGTAAAAGGTAGATTATGTCTTAGTCAAATAATTTTATAAATCAGGACTTACAAATTGAAAGTTATGGAAACCCAGTAAACTTTAAAAATCAAAACCAAAAATGAAATGCAGTGGCTCAGATAACTGGAAATTTCCAGGGAGAAATGTGGCTTCGGGCATGGCTTACCCAGGGGGTTCATGTGCTGTAGGAGGCATCTGCTTCCTTTTTACTTCTCTATTCTGCTTTCCTTTGTGTCAGCTTTATTTTTAAGCAGGCTACCCCTAAGGGGAAGCAAGGCAGGTATATCCCTGGCATACTTTTAGCTGGTATTTGCAGCTTCTTTCTAGAGAGTTGTTCCCATATATAGATGAGAAATGATAATGAATTGAATTAGGGTAGTTCAATGGGAATGATAAGAAGTGAATGAATTTGAGCAATGTTTACAAAGTAGAACTGATTCAATATAGAGGAAGAGGGAGAAGAAAGAGTCAAAGATTACTCCCAGTTTTTTGGACAGGGAAACTAGCGATTATTCCCACCATTTACTGGTATTGAGTACTACACTGAAGTTGGGACAAATATTTTGAAAAAGATTAGTTTTGGATGTGTTGAGTTTGAAGTTTTCATAATATTTAAAAAGACGTGGGCATTTTGATCTAAAAACTATGAAAGAAATCTAGCTGGAGACATGTAGTCGAAAGTCATTAGTACGGCAATAGTAATTGATGCCACGTGAGTAGATGAGATTATGTAGGAAGGGTTCGTAAACTGTGAACATAAAAGGTCTTACCGCAGAGCCTTGAAGAACACTTATGATAAGGGATGGGTAAAAGAGGAGAAGTTCACAAAGGACACTGAATAATAACCAGAAACTTAGAATGAGGTGTCATGGGGGTTATGGGAGAAAGTATTGAGAAGGGCAGCAATACCAATATTATCAAATGTAGTTGAGAATTAAGAAAGATAAGGACTAAGATATATTGGAAATGGGGTGGAGGCCACTTGTGATGTTATCAAGACCACTTTAGTTGAATGGTGGGGGTGGAAACCAGATGGCAGTGGTTAGAGGTGTAGTCAGAATTGAAGAAACAAATAGAAAACTTCCAGTAGATCTTTCTATAAAAGAGAGGCAAAAAGCAGGATAATAATTGGTATGACACATGGGGTTGAGGAGGGACTTTTGCTTTTAACTGGGAGAGGTTGAAGAATAGCTGAAGCTGTCTTTTTCAGCTTTTAGAGGACATTCACATTCCTTGGCTCATGGTCCCTTTTCTCCATCTTCAAAGCCAGTAACATTGCCTCTCCCCTGCTTCCTTCTTTCACTTTTAAGGACAATATATTTACAAGTTTTCTACTTGTTTTCTCAATTCTGACTATACCTCTAACCACTACCATCTGGTTTCCACCCCCACCATTCAACTGAAGTGGTATTGATAACATCACAAGTGGCCTCCACCCCATTTCCAATATATCTGAGTCCTTATCTTTCTTAAATTCTCAACTACGTTTGATAATCATATTGTAATCATATTGGACCCACCCAGATAAATCAAAATAATTCCCCTATTTTAAGGTCAGCTGATTCACAACTTTAATTCCTTTTGCCGTGTAGCTCAATATATTTACAAGTTTCTGTGATTAGAATGTGGACATCTTTAGGAGGCCATTTGCATGACTGCCATAGCAGACTATACTAACTGATGAATTTTAGGAATCTGACATAGAACAGAATAAGGTACTGGAGTTGTTTAAGGCAAAGCTGAAACTAAGGAGAAGTTTTACACATAAGCAAAAGAAAACTTATTTATATGTGACTTAAAGTTGAAATGGTTTTATTTTGTTTTTATAAGTTCTACATATCTCATTAATATTAGCCAGATGCCTATAACCTTATGTTTTAGGTCAAAAACTTCATAAGTATCAGGTTTGATTAAAAGTCCATTTGATAGCCTGTGTGGTTAGAAAACCAAATAAGTGCATTACATATGATTAAATGTAAGCCTAAGCTGAATTTGGAAGTGCGTCTTAACATGATAAATGTAATCAGGAAATACAGAAAAGCAATAATTATTGATTTATATGGAATACAATGAACATAATTTCATTATTGGAGAAAACTTTAGAAATAAAATAAAATAATGGATGGAAAAGTACCTTATTAACCAAAATTATTCTTACATAATTTTAGTGTTTCAAGAATAGTGACTTGATTAATCATATAACTATGATCAAATAGGGTAGATTGAAGAACTATTTACAAAGGGGTACCCTTGTGTTGAAAATGAAAACATCTCCATCTGGCTATAGCTAAAGATAAATATAATCTAGGATTGTGTCAGATAGAGGATATCTATGTTGCTTTTCAATAAATTACACTGAAATATCACTGTTGTTCCATGTTAGTTTTCCTGGTATTCCTGGTGAACACAGGTATCAGTGAATCTCAACCTGTTGTCCACAGTAAGCACTCATGATAAATGACGGCATTCATGTATGCAATACACATAAGTGAAATTTAAGCTCAATTCCTTTAGCAGTATTTCTGATGCTATCTTTCTGTCTCTCACTCTAGGTAGTATAGCTGATACTTTGAGAATTAAATTCATGTTATTATAGACATGATACAGGGGCCTACTAGCTTCTTAGATTCGGCCTCCTTTCAATGCCCAAATAATTATCATCTGGGTCTTTATCATATGTGAAGTCACACAGTGCAGACTCCTTCACAAGTCCTGGGAATCCACAGGTAGAACTTACCTTCGCCTGGTTGTGACCTTGCCCAGCTTCCCCACCATTTTTCCCACCCCTGCTGTCTCATAACTACCCTCCATGCAGTGCAATATTGCTTGGCACATAGTACAAGTTCATTAAAAACCTGTTGAATAAACAGAGAGTTTATGGAAACATAAGGTAATTGCAATGCAGAGAAGTAGGAAATCCTATTCCTAAAATCTATCAGTCATTGCTCAGCCCTCCACTAAATTTCTAGGATTTATTCACTTTACTTACTGAGAAAACCTCATTTTAACTTTATTCTTGCTGTCCAAGAGAAACCAAACCAGTTAACCCCATGGTAGTCTTTCAGAAATGCTGCCATGACCACAGAAAATAGCCTTTTACATTGCTTTTTGGAGTAGTTAGATTTATTACAAATTCAGCGTTTCAGATCAGAATCTTCTATTACCTTTGGATAAGCAAAGGCTCATGAAAATGTTTACTCTAAAAGCCCTACTCCTTCTATCCAAAAGGTGATAGAAAATTTATTTTTAGCAACACAAAATACCAATAAAGCTTTGATGTTCCAGGTAGCTTTTTTTCTTAAACACTTCAAAGAATCCAGATCAATATTCTCCCTTTCCCTCCTTGCATATATACAGCAATTTGAAAGTGGTGAAAGTGGTAAACGTTTTCCAGTCATTGATAAATCTGGCATTAGGAGAAGGCAAGGAGAAAATTTGTCTTGGTTTTTAGACTTATAGGGATCATGCCTTCCTCCCATTGTACACATGTAAAGATGATTTTGAATCTCCTCTAATTCTTTTTTTCAAAATAAGTCATATGCAAACTGCCCTGTGATAATTATTATTAGTAACATGTTACTGGTAACCTTTCCTCGTACCAATGTGTTGTAATAATTCAGCTGAGAGCACAAAGCAATCATTTATACCCAAGGGTCTTCATTCTCTTAGCTTTATTTTCAAATTTGCACATGCTATGAAAGAAGTCTTTTCCAAAAGTGTAATTTACAGATTTGGAATATAAAGATGTATGTGTGTAATTGAAGCAATGACAACTTATTTTCACAAATGTAGAAAATATAGACAATATAGCACGGTAGTCAAGAAGACAGGTAGCACTTCAAACTACCTAAAACCCCCAGAGGCCCCATGGCAATAAAGTGTAGTGATTAAGTACACACATCTCGGAATCGGAAAGACCTGGTTTTGAATCCAAGATCTACCTCTTATCACTGTGTCCTTGAACAAGCTATATGACCTCTCTGAGTCAACTTCCCTACTTGTAAATAGGCACATTATTGCAGGTCTTAGAGGGTTATTGTACAGTGAGAGATATACAATGGTGCCTCTAAACACTCAAAGTCCCGAATCCCTTGGGCCTGTAATGCAGCCTTATATCCTCTTTTACTGTGGTCAGCTTGCTCTCCTGTTCTCCACAGCCACTATTTCATACCTTTTCACATTCCTGAAATCTGTGCCCACATCCCACCTCCAATGCTACTGAGGAAAAACAAAAAGCCACTCCAAGTTGGGTGATCATATAATTTCTCATCCAGACTGAGACAGCTTTGAGAGTCAAAGGGGACGCTCTTGTAACTTGATACCAAGACAATGAATATTGACCAAGATTGTTCCAGACAAGCTAGGACATGTAGTTACTTTAATCATTACAAAATTCCCTCAATTTCCAATCACCATGATAAAACAATCCTACCTATATCTGTGCTCATCCTTTCCTCCTCATCTCTCATTAGTGTGAAAAAGGCGTGGTCACCCTTCTCTCACCGAAAATCCCTCTGCTTATACTCTGGACCCAACCTTCAGTGGCACAGGGCTGCAAACTTGAGTATCTGCAAACAGAATTCTACCTCCATTGGCCCATTTTTCCAGTCAGTTGTCTACTTGATTGTTTAATCTGTCAACATTTGCTAATTTCATCATTATTTCATGTGGCATCTGTAGTAAACTTAAAGACCATTGCATATAAGGTTTATTGGATGAAGCATAAAATTCTTATATTTTATAGCTTCACTTAAAGTTATTTTAAGTTTGTTTCTTAGGCTGCTAGCTAACCAATTCAGAGTGTGTTGAAATGGCAAGAGTTTACTCCTGCCCTAAAGTACACAAAAAGATGATTACATGTAATTTGGTGGGATACTCCTTGCATTTATGTTACCAGTTAATCTTCCCGTAAGCAGTTTAGTTGTTCACACACTGCAAAGTATGTGGATTAGGGCGAGGCAAAGACTGTGTGGGAATTTATAAAGATCAGGAACACCAGTTGGCCCGTTAAATCCAATTTTCTCTTCTTTATGACCAGCTTAGAATCAGAATATTGTCCCTGAAATAAACATTAGAGGCAATTGACCTAACTTATAAAAAAAGAAAAGCAAATAAAGTTAAGTGACTTGCTTCAGATTATACAGCTAACAGGTGACAACACTAGGCTTAGGGTATAGATCTTCTGGCTTCCAGCGTATTGGACCATGTTTACAAAGCAATTCTATAAGCTCATCATTAGCTGGAAGGGTGTTCAGGGTGTTAGGAGCCATCAAGTGTAATAGGCACACAGGGAGCTTACATCCCTTTAAAGCCTGCACTCTGGTCTTACTTCCTATTTGGAGTGGTTAAACTTTCACATGCTCACATGCATGTTCAGCTTGAAGGTTAGGAGACGGTTAAAGGTCAGAATCATGCACTTTGGTCATTTAGAAACAGGACAATATCACAAGCTTTCACATTGGTATATACTCAGTTGCATCATCCACAACAGCAGTAACGAAGGCAAACATTCTTTGAGAGCATATGTGTGGCAGGTACCAGACTGGTCACTGGTGATAGAAAGGGTAGCCCAGGTTTGGTGTCTGCCCTCAGTGAGCTCACAGTGCAGCTAGTGATAGTTGGTTTGTGTCTGCAGAATGTTCCCTGAGCTAAAGAATACATAATTGGAGGTCAGCCTTTTTTATATTCCTTTCCTCCTTTCTCCAATTTTGTATTCATTCCTATTTCTAAATGTGGGATGGGCATTCAAGAACTACTTTAATCTTATTAGCCTTTTTGGAAGTCCTGAGGCATCTTTCAGTGAACAAGAGCCATTGGTGTAAGCAGACAGATTTCTTAACACTGACTCGTTAACGGGGTAGCCACACTCTTTCCTGCTTTCCTCAACACCTCTGGCAGCCTGAGGTTTCCGAGTGTTCCCAAAGTCTCTAGGTTCTTGTTTTCATCTCTGTTAGCATCTAAGGATAAAAGGTATGGGGGTGTTTCTAGACCCCACTGATTCCTGGTTCTGGTTTCTTATGATCTGCTCTGCTCTTGAGTGTCTGGGCTGCGTCTTCTGCTGCATTTGCCCTGGCTTGGGCCATGTTTTCAGACTCAGGGTTCCCTATCAGCACTAATATTTTGATTGGGCTCACCCTGTTGCACAGAGTAAAGTATCAAAAAGCACCTATACTGCCTCAAAATAAATGCTAAACAATAAATTATTTAAGAAAAAGAAAATGGAGAAATATGTTGCAGTGTAGTTTTCGGAAGAAAGGCATAGGGCAAGTAAGGGAGTGGTTCCTGGTAATAACTATAGTTAGTTTTTGCTCTGCTTTTTTTTACCTTAATTCTGCTAAGTTATCATATAAAATATTTTCAAAAGTGATGATAGCTAATGAGGGCAGAGGAGCAGGGTGGAGCCTAGGAATTTTATTTACCTCAATGACTTGGTGCCTCTTGCCTCTGGCCTCCTTAGCATTTCAGGTCTTCAAGGATTTAAAACAATACTTAAGAGAACATGACTACTGTGTTCAGATAATATGTAGCAACATTTTTAATTGAAGCAATGTAATTGATAACTGTTATAATTAAACAGAGTCAATTAAAGGAGGAACCAAATACTTTGGCTTCTGCAATCTAGGTTAGATATCTTTAAGAGTTACTGGTCTGTGTAGATTTTTGCTAAGATTGGAAGCCCACTATGTTTACCTGGAGGCCTTCAGGCTGACTCTCTTTAAGGGGAACCTAAGTGAACACTGGCTGCAAACCCAGATCAGAGGGCTCTTAGATGGCCCTGTCGAGAAATTTTAGCAAAGGTGGACTAAATGAAAAGACCTAGGTTCCTTCTGGACTTACAGATCAAGGATATGGAAATTTTGACAGCATCTTAGACTAGAGAGGATTCCATGAAGTATTTCTGGGCCCATGGCTGTTCTGTGCAGTCTCTGAACCACTCCATAGCCACTGGCTTATGTATACAATTATTAGGAGAGGGGAGTGGTGAATGATCTAAGGGCATCCAAATGGCAAGCAACCAAATCATAATAGTTTTAAAAAAATACCCACTGCCCAAAATAGTTGCTAACGTTTATTAACTGCTGTATTTGTGTGCTCTTATTCAATCATTACGATACCCTTTAAGGGATGGATACTATTATTTCCTCCAATTTTTAGATGAGGAAACTAAAAAATATTAATTACTTGATAGATAGAAAATGGAATTTTTCTTCTTGTCACATTCAGACTGCTTGAATGGCTCAAAGTAAAAAGGAGGACATCACTGTTTAAATGTCTTGTTTTTTATTATGGTAACAATATGCAAAAAGTTTTAGATCTGCAAGACTCCCTTTGATTTTATGGTGGGAAATAAAAAACCCTGCAATACTCATTTGTCCAAGATCATGCAAGTAGTAAATGGCAGAGCTTAGAGTAAAACTCATGAGTTTTGACAAACAAGGCAAAGTCCTTTTCACTAACTTCTTGATGTCAGAATTTAGAAGGTTATGAAAGTGGTTGGAAGCCTGCAATCATACAGTAACCAGAAATTTGCTACCACCTAGTGGGTCAATTGAGTAATTTACATTTTCAAAAGCAGTTTCAGATATTGCATATTCATCAGCATAAACACACACACACACACACACACACACACACACACACAGAAAGAGAATACTGTTGTCAAAAAATATGGGGTGAATAGAGATTGTGAAGGTTCTCTAGTCTATTGTCAACATTTTGCAGATGGGAGCGTTTGAGTGTGAAGAATTGAGTGGCTTCTCCAAGGTCACACAATAAATATAATGGTGGCAAAACTGGGAGTAAAACTCCAGTCTCTTCGTTTTTAGTTCAATGTTCTTTTTCTCTGGTACTCCATAAATAGGAAAGAAAAGGTTCTTTCAATTAATGCAATCCAAAATCAAAGTATTTGCCTGAAGTATTTTGAGGGTTTCAGCACACATAATATCATTCAACTTTTTATTTTGGCAGTCAAGTCTTGGTTATATTAGTGGAAAGGAAAACGTTTGTATGTAATAGGAACATATATCTATATGTCCATATTTATATACACTTATGTTTATATACCTATACTTATAATTATACCTATACTTATGTACCTACACTCAGAGTGCTCCTAAAGTTGCTATGTTCTTGTTTACATTCCTGTTAGCATCTAAGCATAAAAGATATAGGATGTTTCTTGATGCTAGATACTAACAGGGATGAAAACAAGAACCTAGCGACTTTAGGAGCACTCCGAGAGCTGAGGCTGCCAGGGGTGTTGAGGAAACCAGAGAACAGTATAGCTGATAATAGTTTCCAGGGGTTGCACCCAGGATGGCCAAATAGGATCAGCTCCAGCCTCCAGCTCCCAGCGTGAGCGACACAGAAGACGACTGATTTCTGCATTTTCAACTGAGGTACTGGGTTCATCTCACTGGGTTGTATCGGACAGTTGGTGCTGGTCTGCGGGTGCAGCCCAACCAGCAAGAGCTGAAGCAGGGCAAGGCATCACCTCACCTGGGAAGTGCAAGGGGGAAGGGAATTCCTTTTTCTAGCCAAAGGAAATTGAGACACACAACACCTGGAAAATCGGGTAACATCCACCCTAATACTGCGCTTTACCAAGGGTCTTAGCAAACGGCACAGCAGGAGATTATATCCCACACCTATCCCAGAGGGTCCCATGCCCACGGAGCCTCCCTCATTGCTAGCACAGCAGTCTGAGATCTAACTGCAAGGCAGCAGCGAGACTGGGGGAGGGGCGCCTGCCATTGCTGAGGCTTAAATAGGTAAACAAAGCCATCAGGAAGCTTGAATTGGGTGGAGCCCACCACAGCTCAAGGAGGCTGGCCTGCCTCTGTAGACTCCTCCTCTGGGGACAGGGCATAGGTAAACAAAAAGCAGCAGAAATGCCCCTGACACGAACAGGTAAATGTCCCTGTCTGACAGCTTTGAAGAGAGCAGTGGATCTCCCAGCATGGAGGCTGAGATCTGAGAACGGACAGAATGCCAGCTCAAGTGGGTCCCTGACCCCTGAGAAGCCTAACTGGGAGACATCCCCCACTAGGAGCAGATTGACCCCTGACACCTCACATGGCAGGGTACACCCCTGAGACGAAGCTTCCAGAGCATCAAAACCCCATCAGTACATCACCATCATCAAAGACCAAAGGCAGATAAAACCACAAAGATGGGGAAAAAGCAGGGCAGAAAGGCTGGAAATTCAAAAAATCAGAGTGCATCTCCCCCTCCAAAGGAACGCAGCTCATCGCCAGCAACGGAACAAAGCTGGATGGAGAATGACTTTAACGAGTTGAGAGAAGAAGGCTTCGGTCGCTCAAAATTCTGAGAGCTAAAGGAGGAACTATGTAACCAGTGCAAAGAAACTAAAAACCTTGAAAAAAGAATGGATGAATGGATAACTAGAATAATCAATGCAGAGAAGACCTTTAAAAGAACTGATAGAGATGAAAACCATAACATGAGAACTACGTGACAAATGCACAAGCTTCAGTAAGCGACTCGATCAACTGGAAGAAAGAGTATCAGCGATTGAAGATCAAATGAATGAAATGAAGTGAGAAGAGGAGTGTAGAGAAAAAAGAGTAAAAAGAAGTGAACAAAGCCTCCAAGAAATATGGGATTATGTGAAAAGACCAAATCTATGTCTGATTGGTGTGCCTGAAAGTGATGGGGAAAATGGAAACAAGTTGGAAAACACTCTGCAGGATAACATCCAGGAGAACTTCCCCAACCTAGTAAGGCAGGCCAACATTCAAATTCAGGAAATACAGAGAATGCCACAAAGATACTCCTTGAGAAGAGCAACTCCAAAATACATAATTGTCAGATTCCCCAAAGTTGAAATGAAGGAAAAAATATTAAGGACAGCCAGAGAGAAAGGTTGGGTTACCCACAAAGGGAAGTCCATCAGACCAACAGCAGATCTCTCGGCAGAAACTCTACAAGCCAGAAGACAGTGGGGGCCAATATTCAACATTCTTAAAGAAAACAATTTTCAACCCAGAATTTCATATCCAGCCAAACTAAGCTTCATAAGTGAAGGAGAAATAAAATCCTTTACAGACAAGCAAATGCTGAGAGATTTTGTCACCACCAGGCCTGCCCTACAAGAGCTCCTGAAGGAAGCAGTAAACATGGAAAGGAATAACAGGCACCAGTCATTGCAAAAACATGTCAAAATGTAAAGTCCATCGAAGCTAGGAAGAAACTGTGTCAACTACTGGGCAAAATAACCAGCTAACATCATAATGACAGGATCAAATTCACACATAACATTAACCTTAAATGTAAATGAACTAAATGGTCCAATTAAAAGATACAGACTGGCAAATTGGATAAAGAGTCAAGACCCATCAGTTTGCTGTATTCAGGAGACCCATCTCACATGCAGAGACACACATAGGTTCAAAATAAAAGGATCTGGAGGAAGATTTACCAAGCAAATGGAGAACAAAAAAAAGCAGGGGTTGCAATCCTAGTCTCTGATAAAACAGACTTTAAACCATCAAAGGTCAAAAGAGAGAAAGAAGGCCATTATATAATGGTAAAGGGATCAATTCATCAGGAAGGGCTAACTATCCTAAATATATATGCACCCAATACAGGAGCACCCAGATTCATAAAGCAAGTCTTTAGAGACTTACCAATAGACTCAGACTCACATACAATAATAACGGAAGAGTTTAACACCCCAATGTCAACAATAGACAGATCAATGAGACAGAAAGTTAACAAGGATATCCAGGAATTGAACTCATCTCTGCACCAAGCAGACCTAACAGACAGCTTCAGAACTCTCCACCCCAAATCATCAGAATATACATTCTTCTCAGCACCACATAGCAGTTATTCCAAAATTGACTGCATAGTTGGAAGTAAAGCACTCCTCAGCAAATGTAAAAGAACAGAAATTATAACAAACTGTCTCTCAGACCACAGTGCAGTCAAACTAGAACTCAGGACTAAGAAACTCAATCAAAACCGCTCAACTACTTGGAAACTGAACAACCTGCTCCTGAATGACTACTGGGTACATAATGAAATGAAGGCAGAAATAAAGATGTTCTTTGAAACCATTGAGGACAAAGATACAACATACAATAATCTCTGTTACACATTTAAAGCAGTGTGTAGAGGGAAATTTATAGCACTAAATACCCACAAGAGAAAGCAGGAAAGAGCTAAAATTGACACCTGAACATCACAATTAAAAGAACTAGAGAAGCAAGAGCAAACACATTCAAAAGCTAGCAGAAGGCAAGAAATAACTAAGATCAGAGCAGAACTGAAGGAGATAGAGATACAAAAAACCCTCCAAAAAATCAATGATCCAGGAGCTGGTTTTTTGAAAGACCAACAAAATTGATAGACCACAAGCAAGACTAATAAAGAAGAGAAGAGAGAAGAATCAAATAGATGCAATAAAAAAATGATAAAGGGGATATCACCACTGATGCCACAGAAATACAAACTACCATCAGAGAATACTATAAACACCTCTGCACAAATAAACTAGAAAACCTAGAAGAATGGATAATTTCCTGGACACTTGTACTCTCCCAAGACTAAACCAGGAATAAGTTGAATCCCTGAATAGACCAATAGCAGGCTCTGAAATTGAGGCAATAATTAATAGCCTACCTACCAAAAAAAGTCCAGGACCAGACGTATTCACAGCCAAATTCTACCAGAGGTACAAGGAGGAGTTGGTACCATTCCTTCTGAAACTATTCCAACCAATAGAAAAAGAGGGAATCCTCCCTAACTCATTTTACAAGGCCAACATCATCCTGATACCAAAGCCTGACAGAGATAAAACAAAAGAAGAGAATTTTAGACCCATATCCCTGATGAGCATAGATGCAAAAATCCTCAATAAAATACTGGCAAACCGAATACAGCAGCATATCAAAAAGTTTATCCACCATGATCAAGTGGGCTTCATCCCTGGGATGCAAGGCTGGTTCAACATATGCAAATCAATAAATGTAATTCAGCATATAAACAGAACCAAAGACAAAAACCACATGATTATCTCAATAGATGCAGAAAAGGCCTTTGACAAAATTCAACAGCCCTTCATGTTAAAAACGCTCAATAAATTCGGTATTGATGGAATGTATCTCAAAATAATAAGAGTTATTTATGACAAACCCACAGCCAATATACTGAATGGGCAAAAACTGGAAGCATTCCCTTTGAAAACTGGCACAAGACAGGGATGCCCTCTCTCACCACTCCTATTCAACATAGTGTTGGAAGTTCTGGCTAGGGCAGTCAGGCAAGAGAAAGAAATAAAGGTGTTTAGTTAGGAAAATAAGAAGTCTAATTGTCCCTGTTTGCAGATGACATGATTGTATATTTAGAAAACCCCATTGTCTCAGCCCAAAATCTCCTTAAGCTGATAGCAACTTCAGCAAAGTCTCAGGATACAAAGTCAATGTGCAAAAATCACAAGCATTCTTATACACCAGTAACAGACAAACAGAGAGCCAAATCAGGAATGAACTCCCATTCACAATAGCTTCAAAGAGAATAAAATACCTAGGAATCCTACTTGCAAGGGATGTAAAGGACCCCTTCAAGGAGAACTACAAACCACTGCTCAGTGAAATAAAAGAGGACACAAACAAATGGAAGAACATTCCATGCTCATGGATAAGAAGAATCAATATTGTGAAAATGGCCATACTGCCCAAGGTAATTTATAGATTCAATGCCATCCCCATTAAGCTACCAACCACTTTCTTCACAGAATTGGGAAAAACTGCTTTAAAGTTCATATGGAACCACAAAAGAGCCCACATTGCCAAGACAATCCTAAGCCAAAAGAACAAAGTGGGAGGCATCACTACCTGACTTCAAACCATACTACATGACTACAGTAACCAAAACAGCATGGTACTGGTACCAAAACAGAGATATAGACCAATGGAAGAGATCAGAGCCCTCAGAAATAATACCACACATATACCGCCATCTGATCTTTGGCAAACCTGACAAAAACAAGAAATGGGGAAAGGATCCCCTATTTAATAAATGGTGCTGGGAAAATTGGCTAGCCATAAGTAGAAAGCTGAAACTGGATCCTTTCCTTACTCCTTATACAAAAAATAATTCAAGATGGATTAGAGACTTAAATGTCAGACATAAAACCATAAAAACCCTAGAAGAAAACCTAGGTAATACCATTTAGGACATAGGCATGGGCAAGGACTTCATGTCTAAAACACCAAAAGCAACGGCAACAAAATCCAAAATTGACAAATGGGATCTAATGAAACTAAAGAGCTTCTGCACAGCAAAATAAACTACCATCAGAGTGAACATATAGAATGGGAGAAAATTTTTGCAATCTACTTATCTGACAAAGGACTAATATCCAGAATCTACAAAGAACTCAATCAAATTTACAAGAAAAAAACAAACAACCCCATCAAAAAGTGGGCAAAGGATATGAACAGACACTGCTCAAAAGACGACCTTCATACAGCCAACAGACACATGAAAAAATGCTCATCATCACTGGCCATCAGAGAAATGCAAATCAAAACCACAATGAGATACCATCTCACACCAGTTAGAATTACAATCATTAAAAAATCAGGAAACAACAGGTGCTGGAGAGGATGTGGAGAAATAGGAACACTTTTACACTGTTGGTGGGACTGTAAACTAGTACAACCATTGTGGAAAACAGTGTGATGATTCCTCAAGGATCTAGAACTAGAAATAACATTTGACCCAGCCATCCCACTACAGGGGATATACCCAAAGGATTATAAGTCATGCTGCTATAAAAACATGCACACATATGTTTATTGCAGCACTATTCACAATAGCAAAGACTTGGAATCAACCCAAATGTCCATCATTGACAGACTGGATTAAGAAAATGTGGCACATATAGAGCACGGAATACTATGCAGCTGTGAAAAAGGATGAGTTCATGTCCTTTGTAGGGACACGGATGCAGCTGGAAACCATCATTCTCAGCAAACTATCACAAGAACAGAAGACCAAATACTGCATGTTCTCACTCATACGTGAGAATTGAACATGAGATCACCTGGACACAGGAAGGGGATCATCACACACTGGGTCCTATTGTGGGGGGGAAGGGGGAGGGATAGCATTAGGAGATATACCTAATGTAAATGATGACTTAATGGGTGCAGCACACCAACATGGCACATGTATACATATGTAACAACCCTGCACGTTGTGCACATGTACCCTAGAACTTAAAGTATTAAAAAAAAAAAAAAAAGAATATAGCTATCCTGTTATTGAGTCAACATTAGGAAATATGTCTGCTAATATTGCTCATTCTTATTCACTGAAAGATGCCTCATAACCTCCAAAAAGGCTGATCAGATAAAAGTAATTCTTAATCTATTTATCTTAGGCTAATACTAGAATAAATTTCCATTTCTTGGGCACATAGTAACTTGTGATATACTAGAAGTAGGCTGGATGGCAGTAGAATATTGTTCAGTATTTAAAAAAATAGTTAATAAAAAAGATGAATAGGCTGTAAATAATAGAGCATATATTGTATAAAGTATACTTCATGCCATTACTATCACAGAATACTGTTCAGTATTTTTTTTAAAAAAAAGTTAATAAAAAAGATGAACAGACTGTAAATAATCGAGTATATGTTGTATAAAGTATACTTCATGCCATTACTGTCATAGTAGTAGTTTTGTAACAAATTTTAAAGAAGCTGATTTCAAAAACATATTTTTATTTATATTTTTGATAAATTTGTCATAGTAGTAGTTTTGTCACAAATTTTAAAGAAGCTGATTTCAAAAACATATTTTTATTTATATTTTTGATAATTTTTTTTGCATATCAAATAGCATGTGAGATTTACCATAACACACTTTTAAATATTCTTAAGAACTGGTTTGTTGTATCTATACATGAAATGGACTGTTACTTAAAATGGTGGGTCCTTCTTTGTAACATTCATTAGATTCTTTCTTAAAACAATGTACATTGGGAAGTAAGAACTGTTTGGCTATGTTCTTTTGAAAGACAGCAGGGGACCTGGGGCAGAGACAAACATGGGCTCCTCTCAAGAAAAAGCAGTCCTTTTTTTTTTTTTTCTTGGACGATTTCTAAAATGTCCCATATGGAGATTTTAGAGGATTTTTTGTTTTTTTCACACCTGTTTTATATGCTTTAGATATGCTTCTCCAAGACACTCTCATAGGTGGAAGCCACTATCAAGCATCTTGCCATCTTCACTGTACTCATTTGTCATCATCTTCAATTTTGCAGGATTGTAAACACAGTGAAAAATTTCAATATACTTTCAGTAATTTTAAAATGACAATGAGAGAAAGAAAGATAGAAAGAAGGAAGGAAAGAAGGAAGGAAGGAAGGAAGGACGGACTGAAAGAAGGAATGAAGGAAGGAATGAAGGAAGGAAGGAAGGAAGGAAGGACTGAAAGAAGGAATGAAGGAAGGAAGGAAGGAAGGAGGGAAGGAAGGAAGAAAGGAAAGCAAGCATTAAAACTTTTAAACCCAAACAAAAATACACAAAAGGAATCTGGCTGCCTGTTTGTATATGTAAGTAGAAAAATGTCTTTCTGACTGAAGCAAGAACAATTTCCTCCAATACAACTTTGGCCATCATTTAGAGAGGCAACTTTTCTTTAACCACTATGCCTAATAGACAGAGATAGAGCAGGATCTAGTTGGGATCCACCACCATCATTTAACTTGTAGCCAATCACTTAATCTCTATATGTGTTAGTTTCCTAATACAAAACCCATGTAATTATTATAGTTATCTTACAGTTATTTCGGTGTGTGTGAATATGACATATTGCAATTAAAGTGTTTAGGACAATGTTTGGCACATTGTAAATAATTTTAAGCTATTAGAATAGCTAAGAATGGGTTGTAGTTAGATATTTTTTCTTTTAATTTTTAAAAATTTTGCATACATAGTAGGTGTAAATGTTTATGGTATATATGAGATGTTTTGATACAGGCATGCATTGTGAAATCATCACATCAGGAAGAATGGAGTATCCATCCCTTCAAGAATTTCTTCTTTGTGTTACAAACAATCTAATTACACACTTAGGTATTTTGAAATGCACAATTAAGTTATTATTGGCTATTATTATAGTCACACTGCCGTGCTATCAAATAGCAAGTCTTATTTATTCTTTCTACTTTTTGTACCCATTAACCTTTCCCAGCCCCCTGCCAACCCCTCACTACCATTCCCAGTCTCTGGCAAACCATTCTTCTATTCTCTATGTCCATAAGTTCAAGGGTTTTGATGTTTTAGACCCCAAAAATAAGTGAAAACATGCAGTGTTTGTCTTTCTGTGTCTGACTTATTTCATTTAACATAGGATCTCCAGTTTTCCATGTTGTTGCAAATGACAAGGTATTATCCTTTTTTTAATGGCAGAATACCATAGCACTGTGTATACGTACCACATTTTCTTTTTTAAAAAAATTTATTTTATTTTACTTTAAGTCCCAGGATACATGTGCAGAATGTGCAGGTTCGTTACATAGGTATACATGTGCCACGATGATTTGCTGCGCCTATCAATCGGTCATCTAGGTTTAAGCCTCATATGCATTAGGTATTTGCCCTAATGCTCTCCCACCCTTTGTCCCTAACCTTCTGACAGGCCCCTCCCTGTGTGCATGTGTTCTCATTGTTCAGCTCCCGTTTATGAGTGAGAACATGCAGTGTTTGGTTTTTCGTTCTTGTGTAAGTGTGCTGAGAATGATATTTTCCAGCTTCATCCATGTCTCTGCAAAGGACATGAACTCATTCTTTTTAATGGCTGAATAATATTCCATGGTGTATATGTACCACATTTTCTTTATCCAGTCTGTCATTGATGGGCATTTTGGTGGTTCCATGTCTTTGCTATTGTAAATAGTGCTTCAATAAATATACATGTGAATGTGTCTTTATGGTAGAATAGTTTATATTTTCTTGGGTATATACCCAGTAATGGGATTGTTGGGTTAATGGTATTTCTGGTTCTGGATCCTTGAGGAATTGTCACATTGTCTTCCCAATGGTTGAACTAATTTACATTCCCACCAACAGTGTGTAAAAGTGTTCCTATTTCTCCACATCCTCTCCAGCATCTATTGTCTCTTGACTTTTTAATGATTGCCATTCTGACTGGTGTGAGGTAGTATCTCATCGTGTGTGTGTGTGTTTTTCATATGTTTGTTGGCCAAATAAATATCTTCTTTTGAGAAGTGTCTGTTCATATCCTTTGTCCACTTTTTGATGGGGTCATTTGTTTTTTTCTTGCAAATTCATTTAACTTCCCTGTAGATTCTGGGTATTAGCCCTTTGTCAGATGGGTAGATTGCAAAATTTTCTCCCATTCTGTAGGTTACCTGTTCACTCTGATGACTATTTTGCTGTACAGAAGCTCTTCAGTTTAATTAGATCCCATTTGTCATTTTTGGTTTATGTTGCATTTGCTTTTGGTGGTTTAGTCATGAAGTCTTTGTCCATGCCTATGTTCTGAATGGTATGGCCTAGGTTTTCTTCTAGGGTTTTTGTGGTTTTGCATTTTGCATTTAAGTCTTTAATCTATCTTGAGTTAATTTTTGTATCAGGTGTAAGGATGGGGTCCAGTTTAGGTTTTCTGCATATGGCTAGCCAATTTTCCCAACACCATTTATTAAATAGGGAATCTTTTCCCCATTACTTTTTTTTCCCTCAGTTTGTCAAAGATTAGATGGTTTTAGATGTGTGCTGTTATTTCTGAGATCTATATTCTATTCCATTGGTCTATATGTCTGTTTTGATATCACTGCCATGCTGATTTGGTTACTGTAGCCTTGTAGTATAATTTGAAGTTAGGTAGTGTGATGCCTCTGGCTTTGTTCTTTTGCTTAGGATTGTCTTGACTATACAGGCTCTTTTTAGTTCTGTGTGAAATTTAAAGTAGATTTTTCTAATTCTATGAAGAATGTCAATGGTAGCTTGATGGGAATAGCATTGAATCTATAAATTACTTTGGGCAGTAAGGCCATTTTCATGATATTGATTCTTCCTATCCATGAGGATGGAATATTTTTCCACTTGTTTGTGTCCTCTCTTATTTTCTTGAGAGCAGTGGTTTGTAGTTCTCCTTGAAGAGGTCCTTCACATCCCTTGTAAGTTGGATTCCTAGGTATTTTATTAAATTTATAGCAATTGTGAATGGGAGTTCATTCATGATTTGGCTCTCTGCGTGTTTATTGTTGTAAAGGAATGCTTGTGATTTTTGCATGTTGACTTTGTATCCTGAGACTTTGCTGAAATTGCTTATCAGCTTAAGGAGATTTTGGGCTGAGATGATGGGGTTTTCTAAATATAAATTTATGTTATCTGCAAACAGAGACAATTTGACTTCCTCATTTCCTATCTGAATTCCCTTTCTTTCTTTCTTTTGCCTGATTGCCCTGGTCAGAACTTGCAACACTAAGTTGAATAGAAGTGGTGAGAGAGGGAATTCTTGTCTTGTGTGAGTTTTCAAAGGGAATGCTTCCAGCTTTTGCCCATTCGGTATGATATTGGCTATGGGTTTGTCATAAATAGCTCTTATTATTTTGAGATACGTTTCATCAATACCTAGTTTATTGAGAGTTTTTAACATGGAGGATGTTGAATTTTATCCAAGACCTTTTCTGCAATTATTGAGATGATAATGTGGTGTTTGTCATTGGTTCTGTTTATGTGATGGATTACTTTTGTTGATTTGTGTGTATGGAACCAGGCTTGCATCCCATGGGTGAAGCCAACTTGATCATGGTGGATAAGATTTTTTATGTGCTGCTGGAATTGGTTTGCCAGTATTTTATTGAGGATTTTTGCCTCGATGTTTATCCAGGATATTGGCCTGAAGTTTTCTTTCTTTGTTGTGTCTCTGTCAGGTTTTGCTATCAGGATGATGCTGGCCTCATAAAAAAAGTTAGGGAGGAGTCCCTCCTCTTCACTTGTTTGGAATAGTTTCAGAAGGAATGGTACCAGTTCTCTTTGTACCTCTGGTAGAATTTGGCTGTAAATCCATCTGGTCCTGGGCTTTTTTTTTTTTGGTGGTAGACTATTAATTACTGCCTCAATTTCATAACTTGTTATTGGTCTATTCAGGGATTCGATTTCTTCCTTGTTTAGTCTTGGGAGGGTGCATATATCCAGGAATTTATTCATTTCTTCTAGATTTTCTAGTTTATTTGCATAGAGGTGCTTATAGTATTCTCTGATGGTAGTTTGTATTTCTGTGAGGTTAGTGATGATATCCCCTTTATCATTTTTTTATTGCGTCTATTTGTCTCTTCTATCTTTTCTTCTTAGTTAGTCTAGCTACCAGTCTACCTATTTCATCATTTTTTTTTTCAAAAACTAGCTCCTGGATTCACTGATTTTTTGCAGGGTTTTTCGTGTCTCTGTCTCCTTCAGTTTTGCTCTGATGTTAGTTTTTTCTTGTCTACCAGGAGCTTTTGGATTCATTTGCTCTTGCTTCTCTAGCTCTTTTAATTGTTATGTTAGTGTGTTGATTTGACATGTTTCTAGTTTTCTGATGTGGACATTTAGTGCTATAGATTTCCCTCTTAACACTGCTTTATCCATGTTCCAGGGATTTGCATATGTGATCTCTTTGTTCTTATTGGTTTGAAGGAACTTATTTATTTCTGCCCTAATTTCATTTTTTACCAGGAGTCATTCAGGAACAGGTTGTTCAATTGCCATGTAGTTGTAAGGTTTTGAGTGAGTTTCTTAATCCTGAGTTCTAATTTGATTGCACTGTGGTCTGAGAGACTGTTATGATTTCAGTTCTTTTGCATTTGCTGAGGAGTGTTTTGCTTTCAACTATGTGGTCAATTTTAGAATAAGTGCCATATGGTACTGAGAAGAATGTATAGTCTCTTGATTTGGGTGGGAAAGTTCTGCAGATGTCTATTAGGTCCACTTGATCCAGAGCTGAGTTCAAGTCCTGAATATCCTTGTTAATTTTCTCTCTCATTGATGTGTCTAATATTGACAGTCTCACACTATTATGATGTGGTAGTATAAGTCTCTCTATAGGTCTCTAAGAACTTGTTTTATGAATCTGGGTGCTCCTGTAATGGGTGCATATATATTTAGGATATTTATCTCTTCTTGTTGCATTGATCCCTTTACCACAATGTAATGACCTTCATTGTCTTTTTTTTTTTTTTTTAAATCTTTTTTTTGGTTTGAAGTCTGTTTTAGGCCAGGCATGGTGGCTCATGCCTGTAATCCCAGCACTTTGGGAGGCTGAGGCAGGTGGATCACTCGAGGTCAGGAGTTCAAGAGCAGCCTATCCAACATAATGAAACTCTGTCTCTACTAAAAATAAAAAAATTAGCCAGGCATGGTGGTGGGCACCTGTAATCCCAGCTACTTGAGAGGCTGAGGCAGGAGAATTGCTCGAACCCAGGAGATGGAGGTTGCAGTGAGCCTAAATTGTGCCATTACACTCCAGCCTGGGCAACAGAGTGAGATTCCATCTCAAAAAAAAAAAAAAAAAAAAAAAAAAGTCTGTTTTATCAGAGACTAGGATTGCAACCTCTGCTTTTTTTTTTTTTTTTTTCTTGGGTCTCCTGAATACAGCACACTGTTGGGTCTTGACTCTATCCAATTTGCCAGTCTGTGTCTTTTAATTGGGGCATTTAGCCCATTTATATTCAAGGTTAATATTGTTATGTGTGAGTTTGATCCTGTTATGATGTTAGCTGGTTATTTTGCCCATTATTTGATGCAGTTTCTTCCTAGCATTGATGGTCTTTACAATTTGGCATGTTTTTGCAGTGACTGGTACTGGTTGTTCCTTTCCATGTTTAGTGCTTCCTTCAGGAGCTCTTGTAAGACAGGCCTGGTGGTGACAAAATCTCTCAGCATTTGATTGTCTGTAAAGGATTTTATTTCTCCTTCACTTATGAAGCTTAGTTTGGCTGGATATGAAATTCTGGGTTGAAAATTGTTTTCTTTAAGAATGTTGAATATTGGCCCCCACTCTCTTCTGGCTTGTAGGGTTTCTGCTGAGAGATCCACTGTTAGTCTGATGGGCTTCCCTGCAGAAAGAGAGAAAGGTCAGGACACCTACAAAGCGAAGCCCATCAAACTAACAGTGGATCTCTCAGCAGAAACCCTACAAGCCAGAAGAGAGTGGGGGCCAATATTCAACATTCCCTTTTTTGCTTCATTCCAACCTTGGAGAATTTGATGATTATGTGTCTTGGAGTTGATCTTCTTGTGTAGTGTCTAGTGACATTCTCTGTATTTCCTGAATATGAATGTTGGCCTGTCTTGCTACATTGGGGAACTTCTCCTGGATGATATCCTGAGGTGTGTTTTCCAACTTGGTTCCATTTTTCCTGTCTCTTTCAGGTACTCCATTTAATCATAGGTTCAGTCTTTTTATGTAGTTGCATATTTCTGGGAGGCTTTATTCATTGCTTTTTATTCTTTCTTCTCTAATCTTGTCTACATGCTTTATTTCAGCAAGGTGGTCTTCAAGCTCTGATATCCTTTCTTCTGCTTGATTGATTTGGCTATTGATACTTGTGTATGCTTCACAAAGTTCTTGTGCTGTGTTTTTCAGCTCTATCAGGTCATTTATATTCCTCTCTAAATTGGTTATTCTAGTTAGCAGCTCCTGTAACCTTTTATCTAAGTTCTTAGCTTCTTTGCATTGGGTTAGAACATGCTCCTTTAGCTCAGTGGAGTTTGTTATTACCCACCTTCTGAAGCCTACTTCTGTCAATTCATCCATCTCACCCTTTGTCTAGTTCTGTGCCCCTGCAGGAGAGGCATGCAATCATTTGGAAGTGAAAAGGCATTCTGGATTTTGGAATTTTCAGAGTTTTTGTGCTGGTTTTCCCTCACCTTTGTGGATTTATCTACCTTTGACCTTTGAGGCCGATGACCTTTGGATAGGGTTTTATTTTTTTTTGGGGGGGGGTGTCTTTTTTGTTGATGTTGTTGTTGTTGCTTTCTGTTTGTTAGTTTTTCTTCTAACAGTCAGCCTTCTCTTCTGCAGGTTTGTTGCAGTTGGCTGGAGGTCCACTCCAGACCCTGTTTGCCTAGTTATCACCAGTGGAGACTGCAGAACAGCAAAGTTTGCTGCCTGCTCCTTCCTCGGGAAGCTTCATCCCAGAGGGTCACCAGCCTGATGCCAGTCAGAGCTCTCCTGTAGGAGGTGTCTCTTGACCCCTGTTGGGAAGTCTCTCCCAGTCAGGAGGCCCTGGGAGTCAGGGACCTGCTTGAGGAGGTAGTCTGTCCCTTAGCAGAGCTCATGTGCTGTGCTGGGAGCATCCCCCTTGTCAGGATCAGCTTCTCTCTTCAAAGCAGGCAGGTAGGAAAGATTAAGTCTGCTGAACTTGAAACTGCAGTTGCCCCTCCCCACAGTTGCCCTTTCCCAGGGAGATAAGAGTTTTATCTGTAAGCTAGGGGCTGCTGGATTTCCTGCAGAGATTCCCTGCCCAGTGAGGAGGAATCTAGAGAAGCAGTCTGGCCACAGCTGCTTTGCTGTGCCATGGTAAATTCCATCCAGTACAAACCTCCCAGTCTTCTTAGCACTGTCAGGGGAAAACTGCCTACTAAAGCAACAATAATGGTGGTCATCCCTCCCCCCACCAAACTCCATCATCCCAGGCTGACTCCAGACTGCTGTGCTGGCAGTGAGAATTTTAAGCCAGTGGTTCTTAGCTTTTTTGGCTCTGTGGGAATGTGACCTGCTGAGCAAGACTTCTTGGCTCCCTGGCTTCAGCCCTTTTTCCAGGAGAATGGATGATTCTCCTGTCTCACTGGATTTCCAGATGCTGCTGGAGTATGAAAAAACTCCAGTAACTCAGTGCCTGCCCAAACAGCTGCCCAGTTTTGTTCTTGAAACCCAGGGCCCTGGTGGTCTAGTTCATGAGAGAATCGCCTGATCCACAGAGATTGCAAAAATCCATGGGAAAAGCATAGTACCCTGGGCAGGTAGGACAGTCCCTCACTGCTTCCTTTGGCTGGGGGAGGGAGGTCCCCTGACTCCCTGAACTTCCCTGGTGAGGTGATGCTCCACCCTGCTTCTGCTCTCTCTCTCTATGGATCTCACCCAATGCCTAACCAGTTCCAATAAGATGAACTGGGTACATCAGTTGGAAATGCAGAAATCACCTGCCTTCTCTGTTGGTCTCTCTGGGAGCTGCAGATCGGAGCTGTTTCTATTTGGACATCTTGGCCCCTTCTCCCACATTATTTTTATCCATTCATCTGTTGATGGACACTTAAGTTGCTTCCAAGTGGTTGTACTAATCTACATTCTCACTAACAGTGTACAAGGGTTACCTTTTCTCCACATTCTTGCCAGCATTTGTTGTCACCTGTCATTTGGATATAAGCCATTTTAACTGGGATGAAATATCTCATTGTAATTTTGATTTACATTTCTCTGATGATCAATGATGTTGAGCATATACCTGTTTGCCATTTTTGTGTCACCTTTTGAAAAATGTCTATTCAAATCTTTTCCCTATTTTTGATCAAATTACTAGATTTTTTTTTTTTTCCTATAGAGTTGTTTGAGTTCCTTATATATTCTGGTTAGTAATTCCTTGTCAGATGAATAGTTTGCAAATATTTTCTCTCATTCTGTGGGCTTTCCGTTCACTTTGTTGATTGTTTTCTTTGCTGTACAGAAGCTTTTCAACTTGATGTGATCCAATTTGTCCATTTTTCTTTGGTTGCCTCTGCTTGTGGGGTGTTGCTCAAGAAACTTTTGCCCAGACCAATATCTTGGAGATTTTCCCCAATGTTTTCTTAGAGCAGTTTCATAGTTTGAGGTCTTAGATTTAAGTCTCTATTTTGAATTGATTTTTGTATATGGCAAGAGATAGGGGTCTAGTTTCATTCTTCTGCATATGGATATCCAGTTTTCCCACACTATTTACTGAAGAGACTGTCTTTTCCCCAATGTAGATTTTGGGGAACTTTGTCGAAAATGAGTTCACTGTTGGTGTGTAGATTTGTTTCTGGGTTCTTTATTCTGTTCCATTGCTCTATGTGGCTGTTTTTTATGGCAGTACCATTGCTGTTTTGGTTAAAATAGCTCTGTCATATAATTTTAAGTCATGTAATGTGATTTCTTCAGTTTAGTTATTTTTGCTGATGATAGCTTTGGCTATTCTCGGTCTTTTGTGGTTCCATATAAATTTTGGTATTGTGTTTTCTATTTCTGCAAAGAATGTCGTTGATATTTTGATAGAGATTGCATTGAATCTGTAGATTGCTCTGGGTAGTATGGACATTTTAACAACATTGATTCTTCCAATTCATAAACATGGACTACTTTTCTGTTTTTTGGTGTCCTCTTCAATTTCTTTCATTAGTGCTTTATAATTTTTGTTATAGAGATCTTTCACTTCTTTGATTAAGTGAATTCCTAGGTTTTAATTTTATTTGTGGCTATGGTAAATGGAATTTTTAATTTCTTTTTCAAACAGTTCACTGTTGGCATATAGAAATGCTACTAATTTTTGTGTGCTGATTTTTCTATCCTGCAACTTTACTGAATTTGTTTATCAGTTCTAATAGTCTTTTGGTGGAGTCTTTTAGGTTTTTCCAAATATAAGAGCATATTATTTGCAAATAAGAATAACTTGACTTCTTCTATTCCAATTTGAATGCCCTTTAATTTTTTCTCTTGTTTGATTGCCTTGCTAGGACTTCCAGTACTATGTTGAATAACAGTGGTGAAAGTGGGCATACTTGTCATGTTCCAGTTTTTAGAAGGAAGAGTTTCAGTTTTTCCCCATTCAGTATGATACTAGTTGTAGATCTGTCATATATGGCTTTTATTATGTTGAAGTATGTTCTTACTATACCCAGTTATTTGAGGGTTTTTATCATGAAGAGATGTTAAATTCTTATCAAATGCTTTTTTGAATCAATTGAGATAATCGTAAGGTTTTTTACCCTTCATTATGTTGATATGATTGATTGATACAAATCAATCAATCATATCAATCAATACAAATCAATACAAATACATTGATTTGTATTGGTTGATTTGTATCACATTGATTGATTTGCATATGTTGAACCATTCTCATGCCCTAGGGACAAATCCCACTTGGTCCTGATGAATGGTCTTTCTAATATATGTTAAATTCTGTTTGCTAATATTTTGTTGAGGACTTTTACATCAATCTTCATCAGAAATATTGACCAGTAGTTTTCTTTTTTTGATGTGTCTTTGGTTTTGGTATCAGGAAAACACTGGCCTCATAGAATGATTTTTGAAGTATTCTCTCCTACTCTATTTATTTGATTAGTTTGAATAGGATTTGTATTAGTGGTTTATATGTGTGGTAGAATTAAGCAGTGAAGCTATCAGGTCAGGGGCTTTTCTTTACTGGGAGACTTTTTAAATATGACTTTGATTTTATTACTTATTATGGGTTTTTTCAGGTTTTGGGGTTTTTCCTGGCTTAATCTTGGTAGGTTGTATGTGTCTAGGAATTTGCTCATTTTTTCTAGGTTTTCCAATTTATTGAAACATAGTTGCTCATAGTAGTCACTTATGATCCTTTAAATTTCCGTGGTATTAGTTGTAATGTTTCCTTTTTCATTTCTGATTTTATGGTTTGGATCTTCTCTCATTTTTTCTTAGTCTGGCTAAAAGTTCATCAATTTTGTTTAACTTTTCAAAAAAACAACATTTTGTTTCATTGATCTTTTCTATTTTTTTATTTCAATTTCATTTCTTGCTGTTCTGATCTTTATGTTTTTTCTTCTATTAATTTTGTGTTTGCTTTCCTCCTACTTTTGTAGTTCTTCCAGACACATCCTTAGATTGTTTATTTAATTTTTTTAATTTTTTGATGTAGGCACTAATAGATATAAGCTTCGTTCTTAGTATTGCTTTTGCTGTATCCTGTAGGTTTTGGTATGTCATGTTTCCATTATCAGTTGTTTCAAGAAATTCTTCGATTATTTTCTTAATTTCTTCATTGACCCACTAGTCATTCACGAGCAGGAGCATATTGTTTGATTTATATATGTTTGTATAGTTCCTAAAGTTTCTGTTATTATTAAGCTCTAGTTTCATTCCATTGTGGTCACAGAAGATGCTTTATATTATTTCATTAAAAAAAATTTTAAAGGTTTTAAGCTTCTCGTTTTTACTGAACTGGTTAAGAACTTCAGTGGTTAATAAAATCACATTAAATACTGGATTGTTGCTAAAAATGGTGCCACATTATAACTCTCTCCCATTTTTCACATAATGCCCACAGTGACTCTAATCAGCTAAAATCAAAACACAAAAACGTACACCAATACTAAGAAATACTAACATTACTAACCAATTACCACTAGTAAAAGGGTTGTGAAACAGGTGAAATACACCTAGATGGCATAATACATAATACCACTATATCAGAGAGTATTATAAAATTATGCATCATGTATATGTGTAATATATGAAATAAAATGTCAGCAGACATTAACATTTTCCCACCAGTGGCCAGCAATTCTGCCTTGCCTCTAGATAAACAGTTACCATGGGTTGAATAAGCGAACAGCACTGGCAGCTCTGCAAGATGACTTCACTATTTGTTATTGTTTTATTTTTTAGATTGTTTTTCTTTCCTTTTCTTTGTTTATTATACTTTAAGTTCTAGGGTACATGTGCACAACGTGTAGGTTTGTTACATATCTATACATGTGCCATGTCAATGTGCTGTACCCATTAACTCGTTGTTTATATTAGGTATATCTCCTAATACTATCCCTCCCCTGTTCCCCCACCCCATGACAGACCCTGGTGTGTGACATTCCCCTTCCTGTGTCCAAGTGTTCTCATTGTTCAGTTCCCACCTGTCCGGAGCTGCGCGCCCCGGCCATAGCGAGTAATTATTGACGATTAGATGCCTGAGCTCTATTCATTTCCACCTCTCACCTCCTTCCCAGATTTGTCTTTTCCCTGTATTAAATACCTCGCACAAGATGGCGCTCTTCCTGCTTCTTCTTCACCCATCTTTCCTGCGCGCGTGAAAATTGTTACTTCGTAGCAAAATTGTTACTTCCTAGTGCAGGCGCAACATGACGACCGACCGTTGAAACCGAAACCTGCCTGGCCGCACCCTCTGAAATGAGATCATTTCCGCCTTGGCCCAACCCCTTCCTCTCCAAGTGTATATAAGGCACTGCATTACCACCATTAAACGAGACTTGATCAGAGCACTGTCTTGTCTCCATTTCTCGTGTCTCTTGTTCCCCAAATTCCCACTCCCTCCTCCAGGGCCTGCTTGGACGATCCCGCGGGCCGGGATACCCACCTATGAGTGAGAACATGCAGTGTTTGGTTTTTTTGTCCTTGCAATAGTTCGCTGAGAATGATGGTTTCCAGCTTCATCCATGTCCCTACAAAGGACATGAACTCATCCTTTTTTTTATGGCTGCATAGTATTCCATGGTGTATATGTGCCACATTTTCTTAATCCAGTCTATCATTGATGGACATTTGGGTTGGTTCCAAGTCTTTGCTATTGTGAATAGTGCCACAATAAACATACATGTGCATGTGTGTTTATAGCAGTATGATTTATAATTCTTTGGGTATGTACCCAGTAATGGGATGGCTGGGCCTAATGGTATTTCTAGTTCTAGATCCTTTAGGAATCGCCACACTGTCTTCCACAATGGTTGAACTAGTTTACAGTGTAAAAGTGTTCCTATTTCTCCACATCCTCTCCAGCACCTGTTGTTTCTTGCCTTTATAATGATCACCATTCTAACTGTTGTGAGATGGTATCTCATTGTGGTTTTGATTTGCATTTCTCTGATGGCCAGTGATGATGAGCATTTTTTCATGTGTCTGTTGGCTGCATAAATGTCTTCTTTTGAGAAGTGTCTGTTCATATCCTTCACCCATTTTTGATGGGGTTGTTTTTTCCTTGTAAATTTGTTTCAGTTCTTTGTAGATTCTGGATATTAGCCCTTTGTCAGATGGGTAGATTGCAAAAATTTTCTCCCATTCTGTAGGTTGACTGTTCACTCTGATGGTAGTTTCTTTTGCCGTGCAGAAGCTCTTTAGTTTCAGTAGATCCCATTTGTCTATTTTGACTTTTGTTGTCATTGCTTTTGGTGTTTTAGACATGAAGTCCTTGCCCATGCCTATGTCCTGAATGGTATTGCCTAGGTTTTCTTTTAGGGATTTTATGGTTTTAGGTCTAACATTTAAGTCTCTAATCAATTTTGAATTAATTTTTGTATAAGTTGTAAGGAAGGGATCCAGTTTCAGTTTTCTACATGTGGCTAGCCAGTTTTCCCAGCAGCATTTATTAAATAGGGAATCCTTTCCCCATTTCTTGTTTTTCTCAGGTTTGTCAAAGATCAGATGGCTGTAGATGTGTGGTATTATTTCTGAGGGCTCTGTTGTGTTCCATTGGTATATATCTCTGTTTTGGTACCAGTGTTTTAGTTTCTGTAGCCTTGTAGTATAGTTTGAAGTCAGGTAGCATGATGCCTCCAGCTTTGTTCTTTTGACTTAGGATTTCCTTGGCAATGAGGGCTCTTTTTTGGTTCCATATGAACTTTAAAGTTGTATTTTCCATTTCTGTGAAGAAACTCATTGGTAGCTTGATGGAGATGGCATTGAATCTATAAATTACCTTGGGCAGTATGGCCATTTTCACCATATTGACTCTTCCTATTCATGAGCATGGAATGCTCTTCCATTTGTTTCTGTCCTCTTTTATTTCATTGAGCAGTGGTTTGTAGTTCTCCTTGAAGAGGCCCTTCACATCCCTTGTAAGTTGGATCCCTAGGTATTTCATTCTCTTCAAAGCAATTGTGAATGGGAGTTTACTCATGATTTGACTCTGTGTTTGTCTGTTATTGGTGTGTAAGATTGCTTGTGATTTTTGCACATTGATTTTGTATCCTGAGACTTTGCTGAAGTTGTTTATCAGCTTAAGGAGATTTTGGGCTGAGACGATGGAGTTTTCTAAATATACAATCATGTCATCTGCAAACAGGGACAACTTTACTTTCTCTTTTCCTAATTGAATACCCTTTATTTCTTTCTCTTGCCTGATTACCCTAGCCAGAACTTCCAACACTATGTTGAATAGGAGTGGTGAGAGAGGGCATCCCTGTCTTGTGCCAGGTTTCAAAGGGAATGCTTCCAGTTTTTGCCCATTCAGGATGATATTGGCTGTGGGTTTGTCATAAATAGCTCTTATTATTTTGAGATACATCCCATCAATACCTAATTTATTAAGAATTTTTAGCATGAAGGGCTGTTGAATTTTGTCAAAGGCCTTTTCTGCATCTATTGAGATAATCGTGTGGTGTTTGTCATTGGTTCTATTTATATGCTGGATTACATTTATTGATTTGTGTATGTTGAACCAGCTTTTCATCCCAGGGATGAAGCCCACTTGATCATGGTGGATAAACTTTTTGATGTGCTGCTGGATTTGGTTTGCCTGTATTTTATTGAGGATTTTTGCCTAGATCTTCATTGGGGATATTGGTCTAAAATTCTCTTTTTTTGTTGTGTCTCTGCCAGGCTTTGATATCAGGATGATGTTGGCCTCACAAAATGAGTTAGGGAGGATTCCCTCTTTTTCTATTCATTGGAATAGTTTCAGAAGGAATGGTACCAATTCCTCCTTGTACCTCTGGTAGAATTCGGCTGTGAATCCGTCTGGTCCTGGACTTTTTTTGGTTGGTAGGCTATTAATTATTACCTCAATTTCATAACTTGTTATTGGTCTATTCAGGGATTCAACTTCTTCCTGGTTTAGTCTTGGGAGGGTGTATGTGTCCAGGAATTTATCCATTTCTTCTAGATTTTCTAGTTTATTTGCATAGAGGTGTTTACAGTAATTCTCTGATGGTAGTTTGTATTTCTGTGGGGTTGGTGGTTATATCCCCTTTTTCATTTTTTATTGCATCTATTTGATTCTTATCTTTTCTTCTTTATTAGTCTAGCTAGTGGTCTATCAATTTTGTTGATCTTTTCAATAAACCAGCTCCTGGATTCATTGATTTTTTAAAGGTTTTTTTGTGTCTCTATCTCCTTCAGTTCTGCTCTGATCTTAGTTATTTCTTGCCTTCTGCTATCTTTTGAATGTGTTTGCTCTTGCTCCTCTAGTTCTTTTAATTGTGATGTTCGGGTGTCAATTTTAAATCTTTCCTGCTTTCTCTTGTGGGCATTGAGTCCTTTGAATTTCCCTCTACACACTGCTTTAAGTGTGTCCCGGAGATTCTTGTATGTTATATCTTTGTTCTTGTTGGTTTCAAATAACATCTTTTTTTCTGACTTCATTTTGTTATGTACCCAGTAGTCATTCAGGAACAGGTTGTTCAGTTTCAATGTTGTTGAGTGGTTTTGAGTGAGTTTCTTAGTCCTGAGTTCTAGTTTGATTGCACTGTGGTCTGAGAGATAGTTTGTTATAATTTCTGTTCTTTTACATTTGCTGAGGAGTGCTTTACTTCCAACTATGCAGTCAATTTTGGAATAACTGCTATGTGGTGCTGAGAAGAATGTATATTCTGTTGATTTGGGGTGGAGAGTTTTGTAGATGTCTGTTAGGTCCGCTTTGTCCAGAGCTGAGTTCAATTCCTGGATATCCTTGTTAACTTTCTGTCTCATTGATCTGTCTAATGTTGACAGTGGGGTGTTAAAGTCTCCCATTATTATTGTGTGAGAGTCTAAATCTCTTTGTAGGTCTCTAAGGACTTGCTTTATGAATCTGGGTGCTCCTGTATTGGATGCATATATATTTAGGATGGTTAACTCTTCTTGTTGAATTGATCCCTTTGCCATTATTTAATGGTCTTGTCTCTTGATCTTTGTTGGTTTAAAGTCTGTTTTATCAGAGATAAGATTGCAACCCTTGCCTTTTTTTGTTTTCCATTTGCTTGGTAGATGTTCCTCCATCCCTTTATTTTGAGTCTGTGTGTGTCTCTGTAGATGATATGGGTATCCTGAATATGACACACTGATGGGTGTTGACTCTATCCAATTTGCCAGTTTGTGTCTATTAATTTGGGCATTTAGTCCATTTACATTTATGGTTAATATTGTTATGTGTGAATTTGATCCTGTCATTATGATATTAGCTGGTTATTTCGCTCGTTACTTGATGCACTTTCTTCCTAGCATTGATGGTCTTTACAATTTGGCATGTTTTTGCAGTGGCTGGTACCAGTTGTTTCTTTCCATGTTTAGTGCTTCCTTCAGGAGCTCTTGTAGGGCAGGCTTGGTGGTGACAAAAGCTCTCAGCATTTGCTTGTCTGTAAAGGATTTTATTTCTCCTTCACTTATGAAGCTTAGTTTGGCTGGATATGAAATTCTGGGTTGAAAATTGTTTTCTTTAAGAATGTTGAATATTGGCCCCCACTCTCTTCTGGCTTGTAGAGTTTCTGCCGAGAGAACCGCTGTTAGTCTGATTTGCTTCCCTTGGTGGGTAACCCGACCTTTCTCTCTGGCTGCCCTTAACATTTTTTCCTTCATTTCAACTTTGGTGAATCTGACAATTATGTGTCTTAGAGTTGCTCTTCTCGAGGAGTATCTTTGTGGCATTCTCTGTATTTCCTGAATTTGAATGTTGACCTGCCTTGCTAGGATGGGGAAGTTCTCCTGGATAATGTCCCACAAAGTGTTTTCCAACTTGTTTCCATTCTCCCCATCACTTTCAGGTACACCAATCAGATGTAGATTTGGTCTTTTCACATAGTCCTATATTTCTTGGAGGCTTTGTTCATTTCTTTTTACTCTTTTTCTCTAAACTTCTCTTCTCATTTCATTTCATTCGTTTGATCTTCAATCACTGATACCCTTTCTTCCAGTTGATCGGATCAGCTACTGAAGCTTGTGCATTCATCATGTAGTTCTCATGCCATGGTTTTCAGCTATATCAGGTCATGTAAGGACTTCTCTACACTGGTTATTCTAGTTAGCCATTCGTCTAATCTGTGTTCAAGGTTTTTAGCATCTTTGCCATGGGTTTGAACTTCCTCCTTTAGTTCAGAGAAATTTGATCATCTGAAGCCTTCTTCTCTCAACTTGTCAAAGTCATTCTCCATCCAGCTTTGTTCCATTGCTTGGGAGGAGCTGCATTCCTTTGGAGCAGGAGAGGTGCTCTGGTTTTTAGAATTTTCAGTTTTTCTGCTGTTTTTCCCCATCTTTGTGGTTTTATCTACCTTTAGTCTTTGATGATGGTGATGTACAGATGGAGTTTTGGTGTGGATGTCCTTTCTGTTTGTTAGTTTTCCTTCTAACAGTCAGGACCCTCAGCTCCAGGTCTGTTGGAGTTTGCTGGAGGTCCGTCCATTCCAGACCCTGTTTGTGTGGGTGTCAGCAGTGGAGGCTGCAGAATAGTAAATATTGCTGAACAGCAACTGTTGCTGCCTGCTCGTTCCTCTGGAAGCTTCATCTCAGAGGGGCACCTGGCAATATGAGGTGTCAGTCTGCCCCTACTGGGGGGTGCCTCCCAGTTAGGATACTTGGAGATCCAGGGACCCACTTGAGGAGGCAGTCTGTCTGTTCTCAGATCTCAAACTCCATGCTGGGAGAACCACTACTCTCTTCAAAGCTGTCAGACAAGGATATTTAAGTCTGCAGAAGTTTCTGCTGCCTTTTATTCAGGTATGCCTTGCCCCTAAAGGTGGAGTCTACAGATGCAGGCAGGCCTCCTTGAGCTGTGGTGGGCTCCACCCAGTTTGAGCTTCCCAGCTATTTTGTTTACCTACTTAAGTCTCAGCAATGGTGGCCACGTTTCCCCTAGCCTAGCTGCCACCTTGCATTTCGATCTCAGACTGCTGTGCTAGCAATGAACAAGGCGCCATGGGCGTGGGACCCTCCTAGCCAGGTGCGGGATATAATCTCCTGGTGTGCCATTTGCTCAGTTGGAAATGAAACTTGTTTCTTGACCTAACATATGATTTGTCTTTCAGAATGATCTATGTGCTGGGGAAAAGCAGGTGTATTCTTCAGCCATTGGATGAAATATTCTGTAAGTATCTATTAGATTCATTTGGTATACAGTGCAGGTTAAGTTCAATGTTTCTTCTTTCTGTATGGAAGATCTGACTATTGTTGTATTGAGGCTTATTTCACTCTTTAGCTCTAAAATTATTTGATTCATATATCTGGGCATTACAATGTTTTGTGCATATATATGTAAAATTGTTATATCTTCTTGCTAAATTGACCCTTTTATCATTTTGTAGCAACTTTCTTTGTTAGTTGGAGATTGTGAAGCTCTCTAAGTCTAGGCTTAGCTCTATGGTACCATGAATCAGATAACATCCCTCTTAAACCAACCTGCATTTTGACCATTTGGAACTAATTGTGTTCCTTAGAGAGTAATGTGTTGGAAAGAGCAAGATTTCCTCCAAAAGTTTCAAATGTGCCTCTGCTCTGTCCTATGTGGGGGGCTGTGGTATAATAGCAGGACCAAAATTAGTCTAATGAAGGTGGAGCTATTATCCCTTTTCCTCCTCAAAAATGGCTAGAATTGGTTGGCATCCCTAGAGTAAATCATGAAATAGGCTGCTTTTCAACAGCATAAAGACAATGCTCAGTCCCGGCCTTGTCCTTGGCTTTCTGGTCCATGGACAGTTGACCATAGTCAAAACTGGTCTCTGAGAGTGATGCCTTGTGACAGGTTGGACCTACACCAAGGAGTCATGGGCATTGGAACCCTGGAGGGTATACACTGGAGATTCCTTGGGGCCACATAAGATCCTCTTCACCTTGCTCAACTGTTATCCCAGACCATGGGAGTTCTTGGAATAAGCCATGGGAAGTGTAGAACTAAGATTCCTCATATAGAATGAGGTCATAAAGTCCCAGCTTAGCATTTTGAGGTTTCGGAGCCCATTTCTATATCTGAGTTAGAATATTTTATTTTTGTTGGATCAAGTGCAGGAGGTTAGTTTAATTATATTTATAATACTCTTCAGTTCATGTATGTTATCATCTTTGGTCCATGTAAGGTTCTTCTCTTGTTTAATTTATTCCCATTCCTCATTCTCCACTGTCCTCTACCTGTAAGTAATCATATTATGTGTTCCTATGTATAATTTCATTGTATGTGTTCTTGCTACATATTAATTTTGTTTTGCATGTATGTACTTTTAATATATGTACATGGTATTGTATAACAAATCATTGTATTTCTTGTATTTTTTGTCAGCACTATGATTTTAATATTGAGCTTGCTTTATATACATCTGCTGTTTTTAACCTGTGTATATTTAATTGTCTGCATCTATCACTTTCTAGGTATATATTATTCTGGGCTGGAAACTCAGTTTATGTTTGACTCTGTCTCTACAAACAACACTGCAATAGCATTTTCCTACTTGTTTTCTTGTGAACCCTTGTGAGACTTTCCTAGGTTGTATACATATCCAGGTGCAGAATTGTGGGGTGAGAGTTATATATGTATGTAATTGACTAAGGGCCTCTAGATTCCTCTCCAGAGCACATACATACTTCAGGTTGCACTCTAACCAGTAGTGAGCAAGGGTTCCTTTATCTCCATATCTTCACCAAAGCTTGAAATTTCCAAGATTTCCAGGTTTATTCAGTCTCACAGAGGTAAAGTGGTAACTTATTATTGTTTCAATTAGCATTTCTCTGATCATTAGTGAGTTTATCTCTTTACATGCTAATAAGCGTTTAGGTTTTACTATAATAAAATACCATAAATCAGGTACCTTATGGAAAAAATAAATTTATTTCTCACAGCTCTAGAGGCTAACAAGTCCAGGATCGAGGTGCTGGCAGATTCAGTGTCAGGTGAGCGCTCACTTCCTGGTTTATAGATTGCTTCTTCATGATGTGTCCTCATATGGCAGGAGAGACAAGGCGGATCTTTGGAGCTTCTTTTATAAGGGCACTAATCCCATTCATGGGATTAGTGAACTCTGCCCTCATGACTTAACCACTTTCCAAAGGCCCCACCTCCTAATATCACATTGGCTTTACATGAAATTTGAGAGGATACAAACCTTCAGACCATAGCAGATTTCCTCATCTATGAATTGCAATATTTTATTAGCAGACATTACTTTTTAAAACAGTAGTAGATTTACAGAAAAATTGAGCAGATTGTTCAGAGAATTCTCATATTCTCCATCCCCTCCCTGTATTCTCCCCTATTAACATCTTATGTTAGTATGGTACATTTGTTACAGTTACTGAACCACAGTATATTCAGATTTTCTTAGTTTTACCTGAAGTCTTTTCCTGTACCAGGAGGCCATCCAGAACACCACATTACATTTAGTTGTTGTGTCTCCTCAAGCTCCTCTTGAATGTGATGTTTTCTCAGACTTTCCTTGCTTTGGGTGACCTTGACAGTTTTAAGGAGTACTGGTCAGGTATCTTGTAAAATGTCCCTCTTTGAGATTTTTCTAATGTTTCTCTTATCACTCAACTGAGTGTATTGATTTTGGGGAGGAAGACCACAGCAGTAAAGCGCCATTTTCATTATCATACCAAAGGTATATACTATCTACATGACGTATGCCTCTTGATTTCAACTTTGATCACCTGACTGAACTAGTGTTTTCTAGGTTTTTCTACTGCAAAGTTTCTCTGTATTCATCTCTTTCTATACTTTACTCCTTAGAAGAAAGTCACTATACAAAGTCAACATTTAAAGAGTGGGGAGTTATGTTCCTCTCTCTTTAAGTGAGAGTATCTACATAATTCATTTATAATTCTTTTGCAGGAGAGTTTTGTCTCTTCCATTAATTAATGTATACAATAATTTATTTCTATTAATATGGAGCACTTTATGGAGATTTATTTTATATGTTGGATTATAATCCAATACTACTTTATTTTGTGGTCAAGTTGTTCCAGCTTTGGTCATTGGAGCTCTTTAAGTTGGCTTTTGTGTCCCTTTGACATGCCCTAGTTTTGTGTGTGTGTATTTGTGTGTGCATGTGTGTATTTTGTGAGCAATTTGCATTGGTTCTAACACTACAAGATGGTGTAGGCTTATTATGTATATTTCCTCCTATAGTCCTAAACTCTTCACAGATCCCTGGTTCTTGCTATTGGCATGTGATATTAGAAACAAAGATCTGGGTGTGGGTGCCAGGCATGCTCATTGCGCTTTGGGTATTTTGTCTTTGGTACTCTCAGCTGACAGAGCAAAGAAGTATATGTGTGAGTATACATATCTGTAAATATTTCTATGTGTAACCACCTGTATCTATCTTAAATGAAACATGAGTTCTTACTGATGTTCCTAACTCGTATTCATTACTACATGGACTATTCCAGCCTCCTCCCCTTGTTCATTTGTAAATTCCTACTCCCACAGTGAGAAACCTGGCTCCCACTATCTGCCCTTCACTCAGTTACTCAATTGTTCAATTCCAGTATACATGTATAGTAATATCAGAATTTAACACATATTCCCATGGGAAAGAACTCTAGTACCTGGAGTATAGTACTTATGTGCAGTTCCTTTTGCCTTTAGTCTTACAGACTCCACTAATTTCTAAAGGTATGTAGATAAATGCCTTTTCTTCCAAGTCTTTCAATCAAGTTGTTTCATGCATATGCAATACAGTTAGATTTTCTTGCCACAGCTTTCATTCTTTCCTGGAATCCTCAACCTCCTAAATAGTGTTTTTAAAATTGTATAGATTAAGGTTTACATTTTGTGTTGTACAGTTTTATAGGTTTTGACAAATGCATAATGCCATTTGTCCACCATTATAGTATCATACAGAATAGTTTTACCATCCGAAAAATCTCCTGTGCCTCACGCATTTTTATCTTTTCTTTTTTGTTTGTAGATTTTGGTGTATTTCCTCAACTTTAATGTTTTGTCAGTTTTAGAATTGTAAATATATTATCCCTACCTGCACATGTCCATGAACTTTATTCATGATGTCTTTTGTTAAACAGAACTCCTAAACTTGATAATAAAATTCATCAATATTTTGCCTTGTGATATGTCCTTCTTGAATTTTTCTTAGGTAGGCTGTTCCTACCTTCATATTCTGAATACGTTTACCTATATTTTTTTCTATTAACTCCAGAGATTTAGCTTTTATTTTTAAGTCTTTATTTGTAGACTGCCTTTGCATGTGCTGTTTGATAGGGTTCCAGTTTAATTTTTTTCCACATGGTAGACAAACTCAATACTATCTATAAAAAAATATGGCCAGGTGTGGTGGCTGATGCCTGTAATCCCAGCACTTTGGGAGGGTGAGGCGGGCGGATCACCTGAGGTCAGGCGTTTGAGATGAGCCTGACCAACATGGTGAAACTCCATCTCTATTAAAAATACAAAATTAGCCAGGCTTGGTAGTGCATGCCTATAATCCCAGCTACTTGGGAGACTGAGGCAGGAGGATCACTTGAACCTGGGAGGTGGAGGTTACAGTGAGCCAAGATCACGCCATTGCACTCCAGCCTGGGCAACAAGAGCGAAACTCCATCTGAAAAAAAAAGAAAAAAGAATACAACATTTTCACATTTTTTCTGACACTATCACTATAATGTTTTAAGTTCCCATACATTCCTGGATTTCTATTTTATTCTGTTTATTTGCTGGTATATTATATAGTACTTGTTGTTTGTATGGCTTTGTATTACATCTTGGTATTTGGTTAAACACATTACCACATGTTACTCATTTTTTAGGCAGATTTCATTGTAGACTTTTATGCTTCTACATAAAATTTTTAATAAGAATGCTGAGTGACTAAAAAAATTAACCTGGAATTTTAATGGAAATTATATTTAATTTATTGATAAATTTGGAAAGAATTGATACTTTTGTGATAACAAATCATTCACTCCAAGAGCATAGACTGTCTTTTCACTTACTCGGACTATCTTTTATGACTTCTTTAGAGTTTTAAACTTTTTCAAAAGCAAGAACAGATGGTAGAAGGTTTTCTTCAGCTTTCTCTGCCCCAGGATGAATCTACTATAATTCAATCTCCTTCCCACACAATGTTCTCAAGTTCAAGGTGGCCTTTAAGGAATGCTTCAGTCTTCAGACACCTCAAGGGCTCTCATAATTATTGTTGTTATGATTATTAGTTTCTTAAGTTATTGCTAGTTTCCTCTCCTAGCTACAGTTTTTCTAGACTTGACTTTGGAGGAGAGAGCCAGTAATTTGTTTTAAGTCACCATCCTGAAACACCCGGGCATATGGTTTGGCTGTTCCTCACCCAAATCTCACCTTGAATTGTAATAATCCTCATGTGTCAAGGGTGTGGTCAAGTGGAGATAATGGAATCATGGGGGAAGTTTCCCCCATACGGTTCTCGTGGTAGTGAATAAGTCTCATGAGATCTGATGATTTTAAAAATAGGAGTTGTCTCTGTACAAATTCTCTTGCCTGCCACCTTGTAAGACGTGACTTTGCTCTTCCTTCACCTTCTGCCATGATTGTGAGGCCTCCAGAGTCGTGTGGAACTGTGAGCCCATTAAATCTCTTTCCTTTATAAATTACCCAGTCTCAGGAATGCCTTTTATTAGCAGCATGAGAACAAACTAATACACCTGGGTACAATTTGTTGTTAAACCTGCTTGAGAAGGCTGTATATTGCTGTTGTGTAGAAGGAGAAAGAGAAGTAAGAGAAGTCACTTACTTGATCCATTTCAGTACCTGTAAAATAAATACCTGACACTGAAACTGCAGGCCTATGCATAAGAGTACAAATGGAGGACCACATAGCATACGTCTAAATATTTAAACCTTTGAAATCTAGCTGACAAGCTGTTAAATAAATAAAACATGTTCTATCCTCCTAAGTTGGCAAATATCCCTTTAAAACAACCTGAAAATTAATGTTTAGCTTTAAATAGTATTCCTCTGAGCTCTAAAATAGAACTTGGCAGAATGAGGAGAACCACCTCTCGGTCCATGCCTGTCTCTCTTCCTTTGCAGCCCCAACTTTGCCCAGCTCTGTGGGATCACATACATATGCATGTGCAGACCTCAGCCTGCATGTCTAAACACAATCTACATTCTCCACAAATAACTGCCTCTTGACCACCCCTCGTGCCTAGAGTTTTGCTGAGAAGCAGTCTCATCTACTTAGAGAGGAGGTCTGTTCAGTTGCTGGAAGTTTGCATGCAATTCTGGCATCCCAATGAATAAAATTTATCTTTGACCCTCTTATTCTGTTTTTCGGTGCCCCTTCATCTCCAAGGCTTTTCCCGACTTCCTCAGGTACTCCATTCCACAATGGGCAGGAAATATTCAGATGCAACTGCCTCCCATATGTCTCAGCTAGTTGCCAGTTGTTCTTGGCCATGTCCTGTTGGCCAGCATCCTATTCTGACTATTCAGACCCTATGCATGCCGATTGTTAAGTACTGTATTTTGAATCTCACCCCTGTAAATGGTCTTTGGTTTCATTTTTCTGCCCTAAAAATTTGGCTTTTAGGAACATGGTCAGTGATCTCATTTTTTAACATATTTCTATAAATTTGGGTCAATGTCTTACATTTTCAAGAGCTCTGCATTGGAAGATAGGTTGTTTTGTTTAAGGTTGGGACTATTAAGTAGTGGGTAAGGTTACTTACAGAGTTGACTGACTTCACAAAGAGTCTGAGAGGACACTTCCCCATGCTGTTTTCTGGAGAGCCAACTGTTTAAAATCTTTTTTCATATTCATGTGTCTCTAAAACTTGTAACATATTGAGTCCCTTGGCTTCCACTTTCAGCCAATATTTTTTTTAAAAAAACAAATATTTCTTGGAAAGATAATATTAAATTAAATCACTTTTGAGTATTAGTCCAATTTGGGGATCGAATAAGCATATCAAATGCAGTAATAAAATTAAAAATACATTGAAATATAAAAATAAGGAATTATTATCATCGTTATCAGAACACTGGAAACCTTGAGGAGCGTTTGAGGGAGAGAATTCCTAAAAGTACAAAAGGAAGTCCAGAGCTGGTTGTTGTGGGCCTTGGAAGACATATCTTGCCTCCTCCCTGTTTGTCTAGAACCTTGTGGTTTAGAGGTGGCAGCTTGCTTTTTTTTTTTTTTTACTTATTATTTGATGTCTCAACTCTCCACCAATCACTAAAGTAAGGAGAAAAAAAAAAAAAAAAAGCAACCCAAACAACTTACAGTGACTTTGCAATGAGAAATCAATGAATGATGTATTGTTCTCATTGTCCTTCTAAGCTTCAACTCCCAGATAGAATTTCAGGAAAGCTGTGTTGGCTGGTGAGATGAAGAAGGAGAAATGACAGATGGCAGCTCCCTGAACAGGATAAGAAGCTTTACAAGGTAATCTGCCCTGGAGCTGACTTAATAGCAGAGAGCACCATTTCATGTTAAAGAGCCTGTGCCAATATTCAAACTGTAGACCTGCCACTGACTAGTTTTCCTCTTAGCTCATCCTCAGTGATACTCTTCTCTCTACCTGGGTCATTCACTTCCTAACTTTATTAGTGTGTGTGTCTGTCTTCTGTACTAGAGCAAAAGTTCCTTTGATGATAGGGACTGTGCTTTGTAAATGCTGACTACATGTCCAGTAAATGTTTATTTAAAAGGTATATTCTGCAAAACATACCCTGGCTAGATATAATTTTCATGTAAAACTAGGATAAAGGGAAATAGAAATAAAGGCTTTTAAATTTTTTTTAACTTGATAATTGTGATTGATAGCAAAACACCTTTCAGAATTGTTAGTATATATCCAGCTACCAATTTCAACATCAAGAGAGTATGCATAGAGGTTAAGAATATGTAGTGGGCTAGTTGCGGTGGCTGATGCCTATAATCCCAGCACTTTGGGAGATTAGGTGGAAGGATTGCTTGAGGACAGGAATTTAAGAATAGCCTGGGCAACATAGTGGGACCCTGCCTCTATAAAACATAAAAAATTAGCTGGGTGAGGTGGTATGTACCTGTAATCCCAGCTACTAAGGAGGTTGAGTTGGGAGGATTGCTTAAGTCCAGAAGACTGAGGCTGCACTGAGCCATGATCAGTTCACTGGACCCCACCCTGGGTGACAGTGAGACCCTATTGATACAGAAGGGCTGTGCTCCCGGCTAAACCCCACCCTTAAACCTGGAACCAAAGCCCTAAGTAAAAACAGCTGACCCTGTTTTTCCACCCAAATGTTGCCTTCTTGGCCTGCCACACCCCATCCTGTGCCCATAAAAAGACTTCAGCTGGCAGAGCAACACAAGTGGCTGAGCATTGAGAATACAAGCAGCTAAGTGAGTGGTGAGCAGAGAAGCAACTGAGCATTGGAAACTACAGATAGACGTGGCTAACTTCAGATGTGCAATTTTGAAGAGGGGCCTGGCCCCTAGCCAGGCTTCAGGGAAAGATCACCTTCTTCCCTTACCATCTCCTTCCAATTCTCCATCCTGCTGAGAGCCACTTCCATTACCCAATAAAATCTCCCGCCTACACTACCTTTCATACCTACACTACCCTTCACTCCATTCGTATGACCTGATTCTTCCTGGATGCCAGACAAGACCCTGGGTGCCGAGAGGGCAGGGGCTGCCACCTGGGCCCTCCGCTGAGTTGGCTGGCACTTGACCATCCATGGATGGCAGAGCTGAAAGAGCATTGGTTGTAACACACTTGGATGCTGGTGTGGGGCCTGCAGAGAGCCTGCTACTGCCAGAGAGGAGTGACTGGCCTGTTTTGAGCGTTCATTAGCTCCGGTTCCCCGACTGGTTTGCACACTCCCTTTTCCGAGGAGTGGCCAGTGGCAGGCTGAGTGAAATGAGCCACTCCAGTTCCTGCCGACAAAGGGAGTCAAGGGAATTATCTCGTCTTGCTATCTCAAAAAATAAATAAATAATATATATATATGTGTGTGTGTGTGTGTGTGTAATGTTGCAGGGTCAAATGATCTGGAATTAAATTCTACCACTGAAACTTACTAGCTATTGACCATGGGAGATTATCTGACCATGCTGTGCCTCAATTTCCTCATCTATAATATAAAGATAGTAGCAATACCTATCTCATGGAGACTAATGAAGATAATGTATATGTGATTATTTTAAAACATCGGCAAATTATTAGATACAATATTCATCAAAAATCGCATTCTATTTCTCCTCTCGTTGAACTTAAATGGGTCTTTGGACTTCTTTGATTAATTTAATATGGTAGAAAAGAAATCGCCTGACTTCTGAGGGTCGACTAAAAAAGGATAACTTCTGCCATTGTCTTGTGGGAAACTCACACTAGGGCTCTTCAGCCACCACGTGAAAAATCTGACTGCCCTGAGGCTGCCATGTGGAGAGACCACCTAAAGAGACCACTTAGAGAGAGATGCTCAGGGAGCCCATCTATTTCAGACCCCAGATATTTGATTTCTTGCCAAACTACATGAGTAGAAAACCTTTCAAGATGGCCTGGCCCCAGCTCCAGCCACTGCGTGGCTGCAACTGCATGAGAAACTCTGAGCCCACTCAACCCCCAGATTTGTGAGCACAGTTAATGATTGCTATTGTTTCAAGCTGTTTTTTTTCTGGGTGGCATGTTGTTAAGCAATAGATAAGTGACTCAGTTACAAAGCAGTAAGAGCTGTACTTGACTTAAGAGAAGTTCTCAATAAATGCTCTCTATTGTTAAATCAGTCTTTGTTGTTTGCTAGTGTGTGCCCTTATCAGTGTGTCCATCTCACTGAAACTATTCTATCTGTAAATCACATGTAATAGGACTTGGGTTATCAGCCTCATGCAATTTTGATGAAGATTAGATGAGAAAATAGGTAGGAAAGTCCCTGAAAAGTAGTAAAGTGTATAAAAAATGAGTATTACCCTTTGTTTTGCATATTTTTTCCTTTCCTTAAATTTAGCGGGAGTTTAATATTGAGTAGATACTCGTACTCCAAAACTAGTGCTATTTTAAGAGATTTTTTTCTCTTATTTTTAAACATTCTTAGGAACTAAATGAAAAATTTTGATGGATTATTTGTTCTGTGTACAAAGTTGCCAAATTGACATAATTGTTAAAATCTCTGAGAATAAAATTAAAAATTCCGTATCTTATTAACTGCTTTTCATGTTGCTCTACAGCTGTAGCACAAAGTAAGCATATCCCACATGATTTTGTATTAATTTAATTAAGATCTGATTTCAGAATCTATTTTTGCACAGTCATCTGCATTTAGACATGTCATCCACAAGGTGGAAGCAAAGGTTTTTATCTGAAATAGGCATTTCTTTTGAGGCTTTTCACATGCAAAGATTTATACTTTTGATATTGAAGAGAATAGACATAGACAGTCAATCCATTGTTAGAGCCTTTCTTACTTGAGTAGAAGCAATATATGAATCCCAAACGCCTTATCTGTGGATGGGCAATAAGGTACTACTATCGTTAGTTGCAAACTAGAACTTGCCAGAATGCATTAGTTATGAAACTGGTAACCTTGTGGTGGTAGCTGTCATGGAAGAAACAATTAGATGCTTTCTTGGCCTAATGGAGAGAAAAGAATATTTCAGATCCTAGAAGAAATGGACAAGGATGAAATAGCCTCTGGGAAAGACAACCTTTTGACCTGATTATCCATGACTGGGAATTGTTTAGTGGGAGATAAGAGTTTATTTTATAATTAAGGACAAAAATACTCAAAATGCAGTCCCAGACTGAGATAATACAGTGAGAGAAATTTACACTTGCTACAGTTTCATTAGTTGTGTAGCCAACATCTTTAATCAGTTAATCTAAAATGCTTTTCCCTTTCTAATTTGGGTGAAGGCACCAAGCTTCTAAAGCAACGATCGGCAGGATGGTTGCAGGGCAGGTTTCACTCAAGATTGCTTAAATCTGAATCTCTGAGGGGGTGACTGGGCACTGGTATTTTTTCCAAAACTCTCCATATAATTCTAAGATGCAGCTAGGGTTGGGAATCACATTTATAGGTTGGGAGAGGGTGAGACCTCTGTGTTAGGGAGAAGTGCACAAAAGGGAGACCAGAGATGTAAAAACAACCTTCTAAGCCTTCCTGTTTGAGCTATTTATCTCCAAATGGAAATTGGGTAAACTCTCAAGCTGATCAAATTCTTGCTTCATTAGGTTCTATTGCTATTGAATGAAATGACACATTAGAAAGGCCTTTCACTTGTTATGTTTTCAAATTAAAATCGTCAAAAAAAACTTTGTTTCTTTAGAATTTCCAGGTGAGGTATTAATACACTAATCCCGTGAAGACCATTTAAGGTGATGGTTCCCCGGTGATATTTAAGAATCACCTATGAGATGACCTCGGAATCCAGAGAAACACAGGATGTCAATACTGCAACTTGAAAGACTTTAGACCTTATAGATGACAAGAGAAGGTTTGCATGACAGTTAAATTTTATGTGCCAATTTGTCTAGGCTATGGTAATCATTTGTTTGGTGAAACATTAGCCTAGACATTGCTGGAAAGAGATTTTTCACATGTGGTTAACATTTACCATAAGTTGACTTTAAGTAAAGGAGCTAACCATTGATAGTGTGATAATGTGAGTGAATGTCATCCAGTTGAAAGCTTTAAGAGCAAAATCAGGTTTTTCCAGAAAAGAAGAATTCAACCTCAACATTGTAACATAGAAATCCTGCCGGTGGGCCGGGTGCGGTGGCTCATGCCTGTAATCCCAGCACTTTGGGAGGCCGAGGTGGGCGGATCACAAAGTCAGGAGTTCAAGACCAGTCTGGCCAAAATGGTGAAACTCCGTCTCTATTAAAAATACGAAAAAATTAGCTGGATGTGGTGGTGCACGCCTGTAGTCTCAGCTACTTGGGAGGCTGAGGCAGAGGAATAGCTTGAACCTGGGAGGCAGAGGTTGTAGTGAGCTGAGATTGTGCCACTGCACTCCAGCCCTGGTGACAGAGCAAGATTCCATTAAAAAAAAAAAAGAAATTCTGCCTGTGTTTCTAGACTATTTCAGACTTGCCAGCTTCACAACTGCATAAGCAATTTCTTAAAATAACTCTCTTTATCTATCTCCTGTTGTTTCTGTTTCCTTGGAGAATCCTAACTGATAGAACTTGTAAACATCATTCTTAGAAACAAATTTGATATGGTTTGGCTGTGTCCCCACCCACATCTCATCTTGACTTCCCATGTGTTGTGGGAGGCACCCAGTGGGAGGTAACTGAATCATGAGGCCAGGTCTTTCCCATGCTGTTCTCATGATAGCGAGTAAGTCTCATGATATCTGAAGATTATTATAAGAGAGAGTTTTCCCACACAAGCTCTCTTTGCCTGCCACCATCCACGTAAGATGTGACTTGCTCCTCGTTTCCTTCTGTCATTATTGTGAGGCTTTCCCAGCCACATGGAACTGTGAATTCTCCATTAAACCTCTTTCCTTTGTAAGTTGCCCAGTCTTGGGTATGCATTGATCAGCAGCATGAAAATAGACTAATCCAGTACATTGGTACAAGTACAGTGGGGTACTGCTGAAAAGGTACCTGAAAATGTGGAAGCAAGTTTGGAACTGGGTAACAGGCAAGGGTTGAAAGTTTGGAGGGCTCAGAAGACAGGAAAATGTGGGAAAGTTTGAAACTTCCTAGAGACTTGCTGAATGGCTTTGACCAGAAGCCTGACAGCCATATGGACAATAAGGTCCAGGCTGAGGTGGTCTCAGATGGAGATGAGGAACTTCTTGGGAACTGGAGCAAAGATGACTTGTTATGTTTCAGCAAGAGAATGGTGGCATTTTGCCCCTGCCCTAGAGATCTGTGGAACTTTGAACTTGAGAGAGATGATTTAGGGTATCTGGAGGAAGAAATTTCTAAGCAGTAAAGCATTCAAGAGGTGACTTGGGTGCTGCTAAAGGCATTCAGTTTTATAAGGGAAGAAAGTATAAAAGTTCAGGCAATTTGCAGCCTGACAATGTGATAGAAAAGAAAAGCCCGTTTTTCTGAGGAGAAATTGAAGCTGGCTGCATAAAATTTGCATAAGTAATGAGGAGCCAAATGTTAATCTCTGCAAGACAATGGGGAAAATATCTCCAGGGCACTTCAGAGGTCTTCATGGCAGCCCTTCCCATCACAGGCCCAAGGGTCTAGGAGAAAATGGTTTTGTGAGCCAGGCCGAGGCTCCACGTGCTGTGTGTTCAGTCTAGGGACTTGGTGCCCTGCATCCCAGCCACTCTAGCCATGACTAAAAGGGGCCAAGGTACAGCTCAGGATGTTGCTTCAGAGGGTGGAAGCCCCAAGCCTTGGCAGCTTCCACATGGTGTTGAGCCTGTAGGTACACTGGCATCAAAAATTGAGATTTGGAAACCTCTGCCTAGATTTCAGAAGATGAATGGAAACACCTGGATGCCAAGGCAAAAGTTTGATGCAGGGGCAGGGCCCTCATGAAGAACCTTTGCTAGGGCAGCGTGGAAGGGAAATGTGGGGTTGGAGGCCCCACACTGAGTCCCTACTGGGGCACTGCCTGGTGGAGCTGTGAGAAGAGGGCCATGGTTCACCAGACCCCAGAATGCTAGATCCACCGACAGCTTGCACCATGTGCCTGGAAAAGCCACAGACACTGAACACCAGCCTATGAAAGCAGTCAAGAGGGAGGCCATACCCTGCCAAGCCACAGGGCTGAAGCTGCTCAAGACCATGGGAAACCACCTCTTGTATCAGCATGACCTAGATGTGAGACATGGAGTCAAAGGAGATCATTTTGGAGCTTTAAGATTTGACGGCCCCATTGGATTTTGGATTACTGCAGCCTGTTTGTTTTGGCCAATGTCTCCCATTTAGAATGGCTGTATTTATTCAATGCCTGAACCTGCATTGTTTCTAGAAAGTAACTAACTTGCTTTTGATTTTAAAGGCTCACAGGCAGAAGAGACTTACCTTGTCTTGGATGAGAATTTGGACTGTGGACTTTTGAGTTAATGCTAAATGAGTTAACATTTGGGGGACTGTTGGGAAGGCATGATCCCTTTTGAAATGTGAGGACATGAGTTTTGGGAGAGCCCAGGGGTGGAATGATCTGGTTCAGCTCTGTGTCCCCACTCAAATCTCATCTTGAATTCCCACATGTTGTGGGAGGGACCCAGTGGGAGGTAATTGAATCTTGGGGGCAAGTCTTTCCTGTGCTGTTCTCATGATAGTGGGTACGTCTCACGAGATGTGATGGTTATCATACAGGAGAATTTTCCTGCACAAGCTCTCTTTCTCATGAGATGTGATGGTTATTATACAGGACAATTTTCCTGCACAAGCTCTCTTTGCCTGCTGCCATCCACATAAGATGTGAGTTGCTCCTGTTTGCCTTCTGCCATGATTGTGAGGCCTCCCCAGCCACGTGGAACTGAGTTCTCCATTAAACCTCTTTCCTTTGTAATTTGCCCCATCTTGGGTATGTCTTATTCAGCAGTGTGAAAACGGACTAATACAAAATTACAGCGTGTGTGTTTGTTTGTTTTCAATCATGGTGAGGACCCAGGTGTTTGCATGAAGGTGATATGTAAGGTGTAAAAAATTGAGGACTTCTTATATAAGAGAAATTAGCTAGTGAGATCAGCTACGGTTGACAGTAGATGGAAATTCAAAAGCATCTGTTTAATGCTAAGCAGCACTTAGGAAGCAGGCATAAAATTTGGCAATATATTATCAACAGAGCTCTGTTTCCTAGGAAATGGAACAAATGACATCATTATGCATATAAGATCTAACATTAAAACTCTTTTACTAAAATTACAATATTTCTGTCAGCGATTCTTAATATAAGAAAAAATTGTGAAATGTGTTTAGAGTGTGCTGGAAAATATATCCATAGGAACTATGAAAACCCTACTTCAGTGAATTGTATATTTATTGACTACTTTGTGACAAAAAAACACCCAGTTCTATCATGTCAAGCATGAAAATACTTTACCAAAATGGACCAGTTTGCAGCAGTTAATGAATGATTTATAAATGTAACTTCTCAAATAAGAAAAGAATTTTCCAAAATTAATTTTATAGAGAATAATTCTGGGAAATAGTCAAAGGAAAAGGGGTTAGCAAATAAATCTGGAAGCACTGAATTATATACAGTGACTCTGTGACTCTTCAAAGGAGAGATATGCTATACTGATGGTAAAACTAATTTGATCAGGGAACACTTTCATCAGGTATGTCCATTTGCCTTCCATGGAATACTGCAATGGAAAACTAAGGCCTTGTTTTGTTCTTTGCTAACTCTGTGACCTAGAGCCACTGATTCATATTTTTGGAGTCTCAGTCTCCTTGTGTCTTATCAGTGCAATGATACCTACTTCTCAGAGTTGTTTGAAGCTTCAGTAAGGTCATATTCGAAAGAGAATTTTTTTAAAAACCTAAAATGCTACCTAAATATTAGCAGGTAGTTTGTTGCTTTTTGACTTTCTGTCATCCAAAGAACTTCTGTTTGAGGTTTATTTCTCATTTTGAAATCTTTGTGAAAGGTAGGGCTGCACCTTCTACGTAGAAGCTGCAAGGGGCAGGCATTTTATTTCCCAGTTCCTGGCAGCTACAGGCATGGTCACTTGACTTTGGCTCACTTAATGAAATCCTCCTTCATGGGACTTAGCATTTTGAGGAGTGACAGGTATATTAGTTAATTTCACTCAAATTATATATGCCATAAAATTGCTTCATCTATTGTATAACTCTACATCTAACATGAGATGAATTCAAATTCCCTGATGCAATTAACTCTACATATGGAAGGCTGCATGGTTTTTAGTAGTTTCCAAGAGGTATTTATTCTGAAAATATGAACTTTCCTTTAAAGCAGAATAGAGAGAACGCTTTCATTTTCCCTGGGCAAAGAGGGCACATAGAATGTTGTATATATTTTTATATGTGACATATTGAATTAAGCAGAAAAATCATGTTTTTAGAACTTTGTCTCTATAAATTTCTCTCAGTTTTTGGTAAAAGTAAGCTTGTTCAAGCTATAAAGATTTTCTTTTTGCAAGACAGATACTACTTAATTAATTTCAAGCAACTTGTAGCTGGAAGCAAGAAGGTAGTTTCAGGAGTATTTTTGTTACTATTGTTGGTTTTCGGCTGTTAGTTTTTAAAAAGTGAGACATTCTAGGCTTTATGGTGGAAGACTGTGTAACTTTTTCTTTTCTTTTTTTCAGACAGAGTCTTGCTCTGTTGCCTAGGCTGGAGTGCAGTAGCATCATCTCCCTCACTATAACCTCTACCTCCCAGGTTCAAGCAATTATCCTGCTTCAGCCTCCCGAGTAGCTGGGACTACAGGCTCATGCCACCACATCCGGATAATTTTTGTAATTTTAGTAGAGACAGGATTTCACCATATTGGCCAGGCTGCTCTCGAACTCCTGATCTTGTGATCTGCCCGCCTTGGCCTTCCAAAGTGCTGGGATTACAGGCATGAGTCTCTGTGCCCAGTCTACCTTTTTCTTAATGGTGCCTACTAAGCCTGAGAATCAATCAAGGAATGGAGTTTAGTGTATTGGGAATTGTAAAGTGCATGCTTAATGTTGAGTCTTTTAGAAGGAAACAGCAGAGATCTAGACAAAAACAGGCCTTATGAGACAGCCTACTGCAGCATTTTTGTGAAAGACACAGGAATAGTTCTGAAGATCAACATTGTGCAGAGCCACATAATTCTCAGCCATATTTATGGTTTGCATTATATTTCAATTTATTTTGATAGCAAATCATCATCCTTATCATTGTATGAAGACATTGTAGCTAGAAAAAGTAGAAAGTATCCTAGTTGTCTTCCCAGAAGCTCAGTGGTTTTGCTTAGGTTAGGTCATCAGAGGTCATTCCCCTGGGTGGCTCCAACTCTAGGTCTATGAGAATAATGAAATGAATTTTATGTTAGAAAAACAGAGCTAATGGGCAACAACCATAATACTGCTCAATAGACACATATAACCTCATGCTATTTTAATATTTATACCAAAAATGACTCTGTCTAGGATGACCCATATATCCACTATGGCCCATCTCACAGGTCCAGAATAAGAACAAAATGTAAGACAGTCCCAGTACCGGTAGTGATGGTTTTATATGTCATACACCAGGGCACATTGCATATTGTGCAGTGTTTCTTTTTTTTTTTCTTTTTTTTTTTTTTTGAGACAGAGTCTTGCCCTGTCCCCCAGGCTGGAGTGCAGTGGCATGATCTCAGCTCACTACAAGCTCTGCCTCTCGGGTTCACGCCATTCTCCTGCCTCAGCCTCCCGAGTAGCTGGGACCACAGGCGCCAGCACCCGCCTGGCTTCGTTTTGTGTTTTTAGTAGAGACAGGGTTTCACCACATTGGCCAGGCTGGTCTCGAACTCCTGACCTTGTGATCCACCCTCCTCGGCCTCCCAAAGTGCTGGGATTACAGGCATGAGCCACCGTGCCTGGCCTGTGCAGTGTTTTTTAATTACATTTTTAACTGGTGATGAATGCAACTTTCTGCTCTATGGTAATAACAATTATGGACAGGGCAAAGCTGTCATCCAGTGGCATAATGAGTCCCCCAATCATGGAATTGAGACAATAGTTCAGTAATTTTAATTTTAGCAAAACACTGAGCATGAATTTTTATCAAATTGTCTTCTACTTTGTATTAGGGCCAAATAGTCTCCCTTAATTTTTCCCCCCTTCCAAGACAATATCATATAGTTATGTCATAGTTCTATCTGCACCGTATAAAAAATTCCATATTTCATTGTCTTCAACGAGTTTATACTTTGGAGTGAGGATGCAATGAGAGACACAAATCTGTTCCCTCACAGCCTCAGTTCCTATGTTTCTCTCATAGTGTGAGCGACTCTCTGTGCTGGGTGTGATTCTGGTATCTAAAATATTTTCACCCAATTTGATTCTACATTGTGTACCAACTCATTTATGTTTTTGGCAACCCAGTGGGACTACTACTTGCTTCCAAAGCTAACAACAAAAAATATTAGGCTTTGTGAGATTTATTAAGAGACAGAGATTTGCCGGGCATGGTAGCTCACGCGTGTAATCCTAGCACTTTGGGAGGCCAAGGTGGGCGAATCATGAGGTCAGGAGATCAAGACCATCCTGGCTAACGCAGTGAAACTCCGTCTCTATTAAAAATATAAAAAATTAGCCGGGTGTGGTGGCGGGTGCCTATAGTCCCAGCTACTCGGGAGACTGAGGCAGGAGAATGGCGTGAACCCAGGACGGGTAGCTTGCAGTGAGCTGAGATCATGCCACTGCACTCCAGACTGGGCAACAGAGTGAGACTCCGTCTCGGGGGCGGGAGTGAGGGGAAAGAGAGACAGAGATTCTGTCTCCAAAAGTGCATGCAAGTGTGGCCACAATCAATTTGGAGCTTGAAGGCTTGAAGAAAAAGATTGATCAAGGAGACCAGTAACTGTCAAGATGAGAATTTGAAGTTTTTAATAAGACTCTAATTGAGAGTGAAATAGTGTGAAACTGTTGACCGGAAGACATGAATCAGAGGTATTACTAGGGATCGGAATACCTTGAGACAAAAGGCTTCAATTTCTATGAGTGATTCAAATCCCTAACTAGAGATGGGTAGGCTTAAATGGAAATGAAACACATGGTCAACCGAAGTTGGCTTAATGGTTTTAGGAACTGCTTCACTCTAAACAATGTGCCACTTATGCGGATCACCTGTTATAGAAAAGGGAAAAATCATTGAAGAAAATGGATATTTTCTACTTGAATAGTTTAATATATGATGAAAAGACTGATCTATCTGAGGGAAAGTACTCAGCACTTACTCTGAAGTCATTACGTTAAGACATGGATTTAGAGCAGCTCATGACTAGGATTGTGTTATTTTGGGGGTAATGCTACTGATAGTTGAATGACTTCACAGTTGTCCAATACAGCTACAAAATTCCCCCTGGAACCCAGGAACTGCAATGAGTTGGTTGTGTTCTGGAAACCTAAGATAAGTGGTAAAGTTGTGGTCCCATTATTTCTGGATATCAAGTACCTCAGACCTATAACCTTATGAACAAGCTATAATTTGCATTTTCAAAGCCATGTAACTATTCCTGAAATAATTGAACTTTGGTAGGCCTTCATCATTGCAGAATGCAATGGTGATAAACAAGCAGTGGATAAAATTGAGCTCAAAACAGTCGATGCATGTTACCAAAATCCATGGAAGGAATATGTGAATAATTTTAGGAAGGAATATGTGAATATGTGAATAATCCATCCTGATGATCAAAATGTATTTGGGTAGCCAAACAATTGAGTAGCATAGAAATCAAAGAATTAATTAAAGGCCAGAGAAAAATGTAGACTAATACAGGAGGAATAAGAAATTTCATTTCTTCATCTTATCAGATGAAGATAATGACCATGAACCAGAAGAATCAGTATATTAGAATCTTCATTAATTTATCACTGACAAACTGAGTTTATCTCTTGATTTTGTTAGCATTAAACATACTTCTGAAATTTGTTCTGAAAAGAAATCTCTTGAAATCCATCAAATTATTACTTCCTCCTTACTTATTTTAGGATATCTTCTCCTATTTTAATTAGTTTTCCCAAAGCCTGAAAACATACAACACTAAGGAAATGCACTCTGAGTTCTGAATAATAACATAGTCCAGTGAAAAACATATTCAAAATCAAAGTTATATAGCTTTCCAAATAACCCTGACTTTTAATCAAAGCTTAACAAATCTTGAAGGATGAGAGATGAGGTCACTGTTGCATATTGCAATTTTAACTTTGGAGATTATTACATGTGGATTGAGATAAAGAGAAAGTAGATTCATTGAAATGGTGGGAAGATGTAATAATTTAGCAGCAACAGAGATCAGAAATTATTTTAACTCTAGAATATTTACACTTCAAGTAACTTGCATTTTGATTTTTATTCCTTGGAAAATTATTTAGAGAACTTACTTTATCTTTAGGATATGATATTTGTATACCAAAGCACAAAAATATATGGGCAGGAAAACTTTTTAGTTTAGATTCATATCAGTAGTAGTAGGAGCATCAGTGCAACAACTTTGCTAGTATTACTGCTAATATTCATTTTTACTACTTTTTAGATATTTTATATACACCATCTCAATCATTATAATGACACTGTGAGGGAGATATTGAAAATTTCATTGTACATGAAAGGAAACTCATCTTTAGACAGGTTAGATAACTTGCTCAAATTCACAGATACAGTGGGGATTCTAATCCAGGTTGGGTGATTTCAAATACGAGTTTTCTTGACCATCCCCCTTGCACTGGTTTCTCAGAGTGTTAATTTTCTTTTTTACTGCTTCAGAAGACTTAAATAATAGTTGAAAAGCTGAACATGGCGAAATGATTTAATGTTATTAGTCAATGGATTGGAAGGCTTTTGTTTCCACATTATTTTGGGCAGGGTTGTCAGTAAGTCAGCAAAATAAAAATTGACATTATTAAAAAGCCTCAGTTCAGCTAAGAACTGAGATCCAAACAAGTTTGCATCAAAAGTCTTAGGCATAATATCTTTAGCATAAATACAGTTGAATCTGGAGAGAAAATATTTTTGTTGAAATGTGCAGAGTTCAGGTCAACTTCAGTTTAAGATGTAAACTTATGTAGGAATAAACTCTTTTATGTTCTTAATATTTACATCTGGCATTTTTTAATAGTTGAAAATATAGTAACTGAAAAAAGCAAGTAACACTATTTCAACAGTAGTGTTTTAATTTGAATAAGAATGTCCCTTTCCTCCTAAGGTCCTTGCTGTGTCATTTTTAAGACTTGATGAGCCCTGTCTTTAAACTCAGAGTTCTTCCTATTGAAGTACATCGGAAACTTTTGTCTTTTTTTTTTTTTTTTTTTTTTGAGATGGAGTCTCGCTCTGTCACCCAGGCTGGAGTGCAGTGGCCGGATTCTCAGCTCACTGCAAGCTCCACCTCCCTGGTTTATGCCATTCTCCTGCCTCAGCCTCCCGAGTAGCTGGGACTACAGGCGCCCGTCACCTCGCCCGGCTAGTTTTTTTTTGTATTTTTTAGTAGAGATGGGCAGAATCCTTTAAATGTTCTTTATGCTGTCATTATGTTACATGTGAGATTATGATGGATGAAGCACAAGGCAGGGGACCAGTAAACCTGGATTCTAGTCTTAAATATATCAGAAGTTGACTGCTCTTGTGAAAGTGTAAGCTCTTTAACTTTTCTCAGTGCTTAATGTTCTCATCTGTAAAATGAGTTTGAGCAGATAAGAATAAATTTATTAAAGTCTCCTTCCAATTCTTTGATATTTAAAATATATCATACAATGCTGGATTCTTTGGTCCTGCATTTAAAAAATATACTTACCAAAGTTAGTACACATGCTTCAGGACTACAGGATATCCTTCAATTCAGCATCAATCTGATAATGAAAAAAGAATGTTATATAACTTATGAAGTATTTCATTTGTAGCCTACTAGATTATGCAGAAGGTATACAAAATCTTGAAACTTTGGTTAGAGGAAAGGATTCTTGCCAAGATGCAATGTTTCAATGCAGTTTTTATTAGCCACCCTTCACATTTATTTAGCTTTACATCATTTCTGCCGTTGAAGGGCTTACAGTCTGCTGGGAAAAGTAGACAAGAAAAAATGGCAGTAGAGTTTAATAAGTGCTAATTATTGGGTGCACACAGAATGTTATTAGACAACAGAGAAGTCTGAGTGCCAGGGAAGAATTCTCAGAGGAGGAGATGTCTTCTAACTTGAACCCTAAAGCCTGATGAACGATTCAGCCAAGGCAAGTCTGATGAGAAATAGGGCAAGTGGGTGGAGTCATTACATGCAAAGGCCTTGAGGTAAGAGCAAGTTTCACGTGTTTGGAAAACTGCAAGTAGCTCAGGAGAACCCGAGTAGGAGGCACAAGAAGTGATGACAGCAAGTCACTACTTGGAGAAGAAATCAAGGTCAAAAATATCTGTATTTTGGTTTTTTTAAAAAAGTACTTTAATTTGGAAGCAATGAGAACTATTAGAGAAGAGTATTAACCATTTTTGTGTTTTAAAAAGTTGATTTGACCTCAGTATAGAGATGGGATTGGATGTGTGGCACTGTGGGCAGACTGGAGGTGGGAGACCAATGGACAGGCTGTAATTCAGGTGAAAGATTGCCTGAAACTAAATACCAAGAATGTAGAAGAATGTGGGTGGGAGATTGAGAGATGCTGCAGAGTTAGAATTGATGAGATTTGGAATTTTATTTGGTGCGTGTGGAAAAAGAGAAGGAGAAATAAAAGGACTCACTAAATTTTCATCGTGGGACAATGGGTAAATGATGATAGTATTCATAAACGCAAAAACCATAGAGCAGGTTATAGGAAAAATATTTTGGCTGTGTTGATTTTAAATTTCTTATGGGACAAGATACTGGGGGAGAAGAGAGTCCTATAGGCAGTTGGATAAAAAGCCTGAGGCTGAAGGAGAGATCTTGGTTGGAGGTAGAGATTTGGAGATTAAAAGCATAAGCACTGATGAAAACAGTTGAGAAAATGTAGTACTATGGAAATGAAGAGCAAGGAAAAAACTCTGTAAACAAATTTAAGAGATAGGTAAAGGAAGAGGACAATATGAAATAGAACAAGAAGACAGGAATCATAGAAAGACAAAAAGTAGAAAATAATAATACAGATGCTAAGTAAATTAGCTCAAGAAGAAAGGAATACTTATGGGTATCAAGTGTTTTAAGGAGAAACCTGGTAAGAACTGAAAAATGTTTATTAGATTTAGCAGGAAGGATACTGTTGGCATGCCTTTGTTGATAGTCATATGGTACCATCAAAAGCCAGACTGCAAAGGGTTTAGGAGTTAATAAGTGTGAGGAGCTGGAGTATATGGTATTCTTGCAAGAATCCTGGTTGTAAGGGAGGAGAAAGAAATATAGCTAGGGAGGCATCTAAAGTGCCTTATTTATTATTTTTTGAGATAAGAAGAGTAACTTTAATACAAATTGGACAGAGCTGGTAAAAATGTTGATGCAAAAGAAGAGAGTATATCTAATGGAGGAAGAGTCCAAGGAAGTGAGATGGATAGAATTCAGGGTGATATTACCAACCCAGTATCATTTTTGCTACTTAACAATAATTTTGGATTTTCAGTCAATAGTCTTCTATCAATACTTTGCTTTTGTCATGATTAGCTAAGTTAGGGCTGAAGTCTATGACAAGGACATTGAGGAGGAGTAACAGACTAATACAGAATAAACTTAGATTTTCCTAACATCATATAACCTCTGTAAGTTTTATTCAACCCATCTGTAAAAGGGGGAATTAAAATAATAATATCTAGAATTGTTTTGGGTTATTCTATAAATACATATATGCCAGGCTATTAATATTTCTGCTTAACATACAGCAGTGGCTTAATCAACGATAGTTATGACACTGAGGATTATAAAATAGAGTTATACCGAGAGATAAAACAAACTACAGTGAATATACTAGTTTTTCCTGATATAAGAAAGACAGAGGGGAGCATGGGGGTAGACAGTATATCACTCTACTTGTCGGTCTCCTCTTTGCCCGGCTTCCACTTGCCTATTTGTATTTGTCTCTATGTTTTCAAAATTTTAGTGATCATTTCCAGAATATTACAAAGACTTTTGGAATATTTTGGGAAATCATATCTGATGCTCACTAGCAGTCTGTTGAAACATTTTAAAGGAAATAATGCTCTGCCTGAATGATGGTAGAACGAGAAAAAAAGATTGTAAGTCTAATTTTGTAACTATAGGGTTTTTCTGCAGGCAAATGGGCCTTTTTTGGCATAAACAAATGAACCAGCTCTACGAGTACCAAAGCCAAAAGAAAATGACATTGGTTGTTCTATGTCCTGGTCATTTCAAGATTGGGGTGAGGAAACATTAAATTTCCATGTAACGAAACACTAAATTAGTATGGTTCAGAAGCCCCTTTTGCCAGTCTTCCAGTAGTTGTGCCAAGTGTATTTGGAATGACAAGTAGAGACTGATCCCTGGATATAAGTGACTTGGAGTGAAAGGAGTAGATGGATATTTCTTTTAAGGAAAACTTTTTCAAGCGAATATATGACAAAGAGATCTCACAAATTAGGATCCAAATATTATAGGACAAGTGGGACATTCACATTAGGCATTGGAAATTAAAGAGAATGCTGTTCAAATGGATGTTGCACTAACGTGAAGTCAGAAAGGAGGGGTGAACTTGCCTACCTAGCTACGAGATGAATTTACAAAGGCAATTAGAAGGCTAATGGAAATACTAGAGGATTTAATCTCTGAGTGCTCTGAATAATCAAATGTGCACAAGTATCTCAACAACTCCATTCATCTCACCCTACTTTAGCAATTACTGAAAGATAGGCTACTCAGCTGCTATAAATTTACTAGCGATAAAGCAAGAAGAGAGAGAGCTATAAACCTGCCTTCTCATCATTGTAGTGATTTGAATGGCAATATGTTATCATGAAAAATATATTGAAAACCAACTCAAAGAAATGAAAAACCAGGGGCTTTTAGGAAGCATGAATTTGCGCTTAAAGTTCAGTTTGTCTTGTATGATGTCAGGCAGGAGAGTGCATATCTGTATAGACAGATAACAAAGGCACAGGGAAGGGTTTCAAAAGTGACATTTCTTATAGAATCTAAAAGACATTTAGACTGTTTTCTTCTTCTGTCATAATAACAGACTCTCAGAGCAAATTTTTCTGGTAGCAAACAACTTCTATGTAAGGTGATTTTATTTTTCTAGGTTAAGGCCACCTAAATTGATACTATATTTAAGTTACCAAAAGCAACTTGGTATGAAAGGAAGGAACTGTTCAGATTAATTAATTATTTTATGCTAAAAATGTTTTAATGCCCACAATGACCAAAATATTCTGACAATCTAGCTGCTTCTGTTTTTATGTTGAGAATCTTAGTTTGAATTTTAATGAACAATTAAGATGGCATATTTGTCAGTAGAATATAAAGAAAAGACTTTTATTCTACTGTACTCTCGCCATCTGGAATTCTGACTTTATAAATTGATACAAACAAGATTAGCAGATAGGTTTCGGACCAGAGTGTAAATATGGAAATTAGAAAAGAAACCAGAATCCCTAAGGCTATAAGGAGGACATTAGAAAAAGATGTAGCTCCATTTGTCAAACTAAGACTTTTTTCTTAGGCACTGCACAATAAAATAAAACAAAACAAAACATAACAAAACAAATAAAACTTTACTACAATATGAATATTAAGAAATTTGGAATGCATAGCCCAATACTTTAAAAAAATACTTTACACAGCTTAATTTTTAAAAAGCCACTTCAAGTATAAAAAAGTTGCTATTGCGAAGAGAGAATAGACATTTTCTAGTTGATAGAGAAAGCCAGGGTGATTGCAGGAGAAATTACAAAGGGAATATCACCGCTTAATTTACAGAAGAATGTTCTCATAATGCAGCTATCTGGCAATGAAATCGGTCATTTCTGTTTTGACTCCTAGGAGTAGATAAATTGACTATATCTAAATGGAGGCTGAATGCACCTCTGGAAGGTATTAACTGAGTGAGAAATTACTCTAGATGATCTTTATAGTCTTCTTTGAGCATTTATACTTCTGTGACCTGCTTTTTTAAAAATTAAGTTCTTGGATATTTTTAAATTCAGTCTAACAGATGCTAGACTTTATTGCTTTCGCGGCTGATAGATGAACAAAACTTCAGGTAAATTCTTAAATTAATTTATAGAAAGGGGCTTCTGGCCGGGCACGGTGGGTGGCTCACTCCTGTAATCCTAGCACTTTGGGAGGCCTAGGTGGGTGGATCACTTGAGGGCAGGAGTTCCAGACCAGCCTGGCCAACATGGTGAAACCTCATCTCTACTAAAAATACAAAAATTAGCTGGGCGTGGTGGTGCACACCTATAATCCCAGCTACTCAGGAGGCTGAGGCAGGAGAATCATTTGAGCCCAGGAGGTGGAGAGCAGTGAGCCGAGATCTCACCACTGCACTCCAGCCTGAGTTACAGAATGAAACTTCATCTCAAAACAAACAAACAAACAAACAAACAAACAAACAAGCAAACACACAAGCAAGCAAGCAAAACAAGGGTTTAAGGGCTTCTAATTGGCATGAAATCATTTAACCTAAGTAGCATTTGGTATGGCATACAATTATTCCTAACCCTGCCTCTATATTTGAGAAATAGGGTGGGCAAGACAACACAATTCTTGGAGTTATTACTAATGTCTCCAAATAAGCAGTAAAGTGAAATGAAGTATTGTTTTTGTCTTTTGACTCTTCTAAAAAAATGAAATGCTTGCTGGAGAGTAACAGGTAAAATGGAGGATGACTGTGGTTTATAGGAGAAAACCAATAGGCCTCAGATGCGGTGATTAAATAAACACTAATTCATCTATTAATACTATCAGAGAAAACAAAAAGGTCTGGCCAGAACTGCCCGTGTTTTGCACAAATTAAAAAATAAATGATCTGGCAACTATGGAAATACATTTACGGGAGAGAAGGGGAAAGAGAGAAAAGAGGAGGGGATTGGGGAAGGGGTTATTTTACTGTTAACAATATTGGACCTGAACCAGGAAGCGGGAGGGGAAGGAAGAAAAAGGGGAGACAGGGATGAGGGGAAGGGACACTTAAGGAAAGATTAATCCAAGAACTATCCAAAATTGGGGGGAGTAGGGAGGGAAACTGGAAGATATATAGGACTTCTAATACCTTTAGCTTTCAGAGTTTGGAGCCAACTGATAGTGTCTAAAAAAGAAATTTGTAATAAAAAAATGACTAAAATTTTAGTATTCTTTAAAATCATTTTTAGTTTTTAGAAAATAACTCTTATAGTAATGAAACATTTGTGACCTTTAGAAATTCTTCAGTTGCATTTTTCTGTCATATTAAAACAAAATTAAATGCAATATTTTTATAATTGACATATTAATAGAAAGTATGATGTGACCCCATTTTTCTAAAGTATTTCTTTTTATCAATGTACCTACCTATATATGCATATGTATATATCCATATAAACACACATACAGATATATGAAATGCAGTTTACCTTCACTATGTGAAGGTAATGAACTCTGATGTTTTCACTGTATTCTTATTCGTCTCTTTTTCATTTAAAAAGGCTGTTATTAGGTTCCAACTCACAAATCATAAAACACTACACATATTTTGTTGCCTGTATTCACAGACTTTTTTGTTTCTTAAAAAAAGTACGAAATTTCCTAAGTTTTACAACTGCCTCAACTTGCTTTTAAATGAGCATAACATGAAAGCAGTTACGTTTTTTACTTTCATTGCAAAGACAGCCAAGTTATAATAACACCAGGAAAAGCCTGTCACATAATGACATCTCAATAACAGGAAAGAAATGAGTAGATCTGAGTGCATATGTTCTTAAAAGATTCTGCCGTATTAGGTAGAGGGTTACATTTTCCTACCTCTGAATCACAGTAAAGAGGAGGTGAGTTTGTGAAACAGCAGTTGGAGGCAAATTTTGAGCGCTTGTTAACCAGCTCTGCCAGTTCTGTGGGTGTGGCATCGGGCAATTTTGCTCTTAGTTGCTCTGCCAGTCTGAAAAAACCATTTAAATGTAAGGTCTTACTACATGTATTTATTTTATACAAATTTCTAATGCAAAATAATAGCCATTTCAGATGAAATACTTGCCTGTCTGAAGAAAATTCTATACCTGTGGTATAGAATAGTCAATTTGAGATCAGAAAGTGAAACATATGCCTCTTCGAGGTCATAAAAGTAAACATACAAATCGCTGCTGAATTGGAATTCCAGTCTTCTTTCATTTCCTCATTATTTCAACATAGAAGAGTCCCTTTTCTATTTTTTCCTAACCTTTCACCTTCTCTTCAGTTTTAGATTTCAAATTCCTTATAGAATATTTCTTTTACAAGACCTCATACCACCTTAATGCCTCTTTTTCTCTCATAATTTATATAATTTCACCCTCAATTTACCTACTTCTCAACTCACTATATTGGAAAACACTGATATGGGAGTAAGGAAACTTTGGCTCTTATTTTTAGCTCTCCTAGAAATGAACTCTCCATCTCTCAGGATGGTGATAGGACTTGATATGTCCTGATTCTTTCAGTTTGAACAATCGAAGATCTCGGCATCTCTCCACTCCCACAGTGAACAACTCAGCTTGGTTTTATGACTTTCTTCAGGAAATGCTCGCCAGCCCAGCGTTGGGTAATTGGAGATAAGGAGACCCAAGCTAATCTAGAGTTAGGCTTGGCAAGAATGGATGCTGAGAAGGGACAAAAGGGTAAGGGTGACCAGTTAGTTCATAAAGGCATTGTTGAAACAAGTAGGTTTGAGCTGCTGGGGGGGTGCAAATGAGGCTAGAAGAGACTCAGAGGATGCAAAAAAAAAAAAAAAAAAAAAAAAAAAAGGTTTAGGGGTAGGGAATAGTATCTGAGAAATTTACTAAAGTTAGGAAAAATGACATGGTCTTCTCAATGGAGACTTTCCCCAAGAACCCAGTACTACTTCTTTCCTTATTATGGCCTATTATTTTACGGTTAATGCCTATTTATAGAAAATGCTTTTTCCTTGTCTTAATTGAGAAAAATGACTATCATATAACATTATTGGTAGTTAACATTTCTATTTCTAATTTATAGGGTATATATGTTGTTGATGGCTGACAGTATGCTTGTTTGAAAGTTTGGGTCTTCTTGCCAGGCAATATGCCATGAAGTTAGATAATACTTTTAGCAGTTTTATAGGTCCTCAATTTTGTACAGCAATATCTACAAAAATTTCTGGGGTAAGAATATTGCTAAGCTATGTGCTCATTTTGCCATTTTGAATCAAGTTCCTGCAGATAGATTTTGTAATCTATATTTTTGTGGCTGTTTTAACCGGCGGCTCACTTGATAAACATGACATTTTTCCCCCAGAAAAACTTAGCTTATTCCTATACAGATGTTAGATTTGAACTACTTTTTAAAAAATAAAACGATTTAGGGGGTACAAGGGCATTTTTGTTACATGGATGTATTGCATAGTGAAGTCTAGGTTTTTAGTGTAACCATCACCCAAATAATGTACACTGTATCCAATAGGGAGTTCCTTATCCTTCACCCCTCTCCTACCCTCCCACCTTTTGGGGTCTCCAATGTCTATTATTCCACTCTATGAGATTCTGACTACTTTAAAAAACTCCTAATTGAACCTCCTATTTTTTGTTGTTCACTGAAGACAAGCTTAAGTGTTCAGCTATGCTTTCAATTCATAGTACTAAGAAAATATTACTGATAAATTTGGAGGATACAGCCAGAACAAGTTTCTTACTTTTTCTTGTACTCAGTAAATGTATTTTCTGAATAATCTGCACATAGTTTTTGTCCCTTGTCAATGAAAGAAGATAGTTCCTTCTTTAGTAGCGGGCCCTGTAAGAAAACAATAATTGCATAACAAAATTATTTGTCTTGAAATGTTGTCCCATCTGGCTATTAAATCAAAATTCCAAATATTGTATCAGTATGAGTATTATATACATTAAGCATTGGCAAACATTTTCTACAGAAGGCAGGATAATAAATATTTTAGGGTTTGCAGGCCATATATGGTCTTTGTTGCAACTACTCAACTCTCTACAGAAGCAGTTGTAAGCTTTGCAGAAACAATGAGGATGACTGTGTCCCAGTGGAAGTTAATGTATGAACACTGAAATTTGAACTTTGTATAATTTTCATGGGTCATGAGATACTGATGTTCCCTTGCTTTTTTCCCAGCAATGTAAAAATGTAAAACCATTCTTCTATTCTTAGTTTGTAGGCCATATAAAAGTAGGCAGTGAGCAAGTTTTGGTTCATGAACTATAATTTTCCAACCCTTGATCTATGTGCTTGATAAAGAAAATCTAGCAAATATACCTTAGTATTAAAACAGGTAGTTGAGTCTTCAACATCACAGCATTCACCAAGACTTTTTAGGGTTGGCTCAAGTACTTTAACGAGGAATACTTCTGGAAGATGAGTTCTTCTGCTTAGTTCAAATGTATACCTAGCATGCGCGAGAAAAGGAGATATGTGTTATATATTTACAATTTATTTATTTATTTATTTATTTATTTATTTATTTATTTATTTTGTGGCGGAGTCTCCCTCTGTCACCCAGTTTGGAGTGAAGTGGCACCATCTTGGCTCACTGCAACCTCTGCCTCCCGGGTTCAAGTGATTCTCATGCCTCAGCCTCCCAAGTAGCTGGGATTATAGGTGCCTGCCACCATGCTCAACTAATTTTTGTATTTTCAGTGGAGATGGGGTTTCACCATGTTGGCCAGGGTGGTCTGGAACTTTTGACCTCAAGTGATCTGCCTGAGTCAGCTTCCCAAAGTGCTGGGATTGTGGGGATGAGCCACCATGCCCGGCCTACATTTTAAAATGTGAAATATCTGTCATAAAGGCAGAGCACTTGGTTTCTGCATCTTAATTAAAAAGAAGAGATTTAGCTCAGACTGACTCTAAATCAACAGGCTTTGGATTATAAAATACTTTCATTGAGATACAAGCTATTAATACTTGCTATCATGACTAGTCAATATTGAACTAAAGCTTTGCTTATAATATACATTTAAATTTATTATATGTAAACATATTTACTTCAAATGCATATGGAACTGTCTTTGTGCAAGCATAATACATTTGACCCCATATAAAACATCAAGTGGGTACTTCAAAAGTCTTTTCTGTGAGAATAGGTTTGTGTAAATTATTTCATTATGTCTTATCCCACTGCTGTCTATGCACTTATAAAAACAATAAACGTTTAGAAAAATGTAAATTAAAGTTTCAGTCCTATATAACTTCTGCCATCTGATATTGCTAATTGATATTTCAACCTGTGGCTTCCAACTATTTGTGAAATATTTTTATGCCATGATGATGCATACACATCTATTCAAACCATGGTATATTTGTCTTACTTCTTTTTTTAGTTGGATGAAACAAGATAAAAGTTTACCATTTCTTTGCATTAAATCTCTTTTTAAATTTAATGAAAATGAATATCGATAATGCTAAGAAAAAAATATTCTGTGCTTGCTATCTCTTTTATTTGTATCAAATGCTTACTGTCCAAAAGTTTAATGTACTTTAGGCTTTTGATTTGTGATTTTGAGCCAGAAGTAATATGATAAAACTAGTTAATAATATTAAAAACATTTCTGGTTGAGTGATATATTTTACATGTGTTCAGCATTGTATACAAATATGTGTTTTCACATTTACTTTCACTGACATTTCTACATGCATTTCTCATTAGCAATCTGTGTGCTAAATAAGGCAAGTATTAACATTTTCAAATTAATTAACAATAGGCTGAAGTTCAGAATTGTCAAGTCACTTCTTTTGGCCGTGCACAAGAATCAGAGAAGGCAGAATTAGGAACTCTAAGCTTCTTTCTCCCTACCCAAAATCTTTCTATCACACTCAATTGATTATGGTGTTTTACAAATTTTAGTTATTTACAATCAATTAACAAATACTTAAAGTCCATGAAAAGCATAAAAGTAGTACTTTGCCTGTGTTTGAAATGAGTGATAGCATACCTTCCCTCCGTCTGGCTGGCCCCCACTTTTTGTCCAGATGAACTTAAAATGGGAACATGTTTTCACATCACCTCTACTTACTTATCCATGACTTTGGTGCTTCCTTGATCACACACATCTTTGTTTGTGGGCAGCTCCACCTCTGGAAGCTCGGGGGGTTGTGCAGCTGGCATGAAGTAAGTGCACACAAAAATGTCCATGGCTGTTTTTTCTTGACAACACTCTTCAAACTTAGAATTCTTTTTGGATAAATTGTCACAGAGTTTTACTGTGTGTTCAGGCAGCTACAAAACGAATGGTTAGTTTGTGCATTGTTAGTTTCCTGATAGTCTAATTAAAAATAAGAATTACGTAGGCTTACAAGCTTTGGCATCACATTTATGAAAGTCGGCATGAATACTCTCGGAAAGAAAATTGGTACAATATTTGGAAAGGTAATTTGTCAGTATGTACTAAAAGTCTTAAAAATGTACAATTCTATTTTTAAGAATTTATACTTAGAAAATAATTATGGATAAAAGGACAACAACTATAAGGCTATTAAGTGCAACATTGCATTTTATTAAAATGTTTAAAAAAATCAACACAACCTAAATACAATAGAGGATTAGTAAAATAAAAATATGGTATGTCTAGGTAGATAGATGTAATACATGACATGGACATAGGCAACAGAATTCTATTTAGCTGTTATAAATCCTTATAGAAAAACATCTATTAACACAGACATGCGTTTTTAATGGAAAAAGACAAGGTGACACAATGTATATATTACTACAGAGATTGACAAGACCTTGGAGACTGATCTTCAGGTAAAGCAATTATTCAAATATAAATCATTTTAAAGGATTATGAAAATGAAAAATGGTAAAAAAAAATTTGAGATGGGCATCAAATTATAAAAAGTATAATAAAAACAGTAGTAGCTTCTACCATTGTCCATTTGAAATGCAGTTAGTATAACTGAAGAATTGAATTTTAAATCATATTCAACTTAAATATATATGTTTAACTTTAATTACAATTAAATTTAAATGACCATATGTGGTAATGAATACCATACAGTGCAAGTAGTATAAGGTCTTGAGAATCAGATAATCTTATCTTTGCATATGGACTTTGCCACTTACTAGTTGTGTGGTCTCAAATTATTGACCGTTGCTAATCTTCTGTTTTCTCACCTGTACAGTGATGTGAAGAATTATTTATATTTCACAGGATACATGTGAGCATCCATTAGGATAATGCATATGAAATAGAGCTTAGAAGAGTACCTGCCACTCAGTACTTGGCACTCAATACCTGGCACATGGTGATAATGATAATAAAGATTGTCTTACCTCTTTGGCCATACAATCTTCAGAGGCAGACTCACAGCATTTGGAGAGGATATTAGTAACATCTTCAGCTAGTGGCAAAACATGCTCCAGATCAGCAGTAGGCACTTTTTGGGCTAACTTTATGAGATTGCTAAACAGTTAAAAGTAAATCTGTTAGCTTATCAACATTCTCAGTTTTCTTGGTTTCATGATGAACACACTATTTGGAGAAATAATATCACAGTTTCAACTCCTTGACCTCAAGAGATGCATGGGAGCACATCTGCTATGCAATAGATCTTATGTACCCAAGCCACAGACTCAAGATCAAGAGATCCCTAATGAATCTTTTCAAATTTTCAGTTCTCAATTGCAGCTTCCCTTCTTGCCAGATCTACATAGTGAAAGCACGTCTTTAAAATGTTAGATCCAAAGCGTCAATGAAGAAATCACAAATGTCTCTTTCTCTCTATTCATAAGGCCAAGGTTGTATTGTTGTGGCCTCTCACAGAATTGTAAAAAGTGTGTTTTATAAATTCTTTTAGAAACTATAGAGACATGTAGCTTTACACCACAGAGTTAATAAATGTTCATATTTTGGATGTGTAACCTTTAAATATTTTATTTGTGAATGATACGCTATACTATTCTCATATTTGTCTTTTTCACTTAATATACCGGGAATATCATTAAGTATTTTTTCTATATTAATATTCCTAATATATCATGAATATGATTAAATATTATTTTTAAAAATTGAGGTGAAAATGACATTAAATTTACTGTCTTAACCATTTTTAAGGTATACATTCAGTGTTTAAGTATATTTACATTGCTTTGCAACAGATCTCTAGAAATTTTGCTCATGTAAAACTAAAACTATACTCATTAAACACTGATTTGCTGTGCTCCCACTTCCCCTCCATCATCCTCCAGTCCCTTGGCAACCACCTTTTTATTTTCTGTCTTTATGATTTTGATTACTTTAAATACTTCATATGAGTGGAATTATAGAGTATTTATCCTTTTGAGACTGGCATATTTCACTTAGCATAATGAAAGTCCTCAAGGTTCATCCTTGTAGCATGTGACAGGATTTTCTTCTTTTTTCAGGCTACATAATATTCCATTGTATGTATATACCACATTGTCTTTATCCATTCATCTATTGATGGACATATGGGTTGCTTCCACCTCTTGGCTATTGTGAATAATTTTGCAGTGAACAGGGAAGTGCAAATCTCTTTGAGATCCTGCTTTGAATTTTCAAGATATATACCCAGAAGTGGAATTGATGGTTTACAAGTTAATTCTATTTTTAATGTTTTGAGGGACTTCCATACTGTTTTCCATAATGATTGCACCATTTTACATTCCTACCAACAGTGTACAAGCATTTTTGCTTGTATGCATTTCTATGTATCCAATTTCTATGCATCTTTGCTAACATTAGCCAATTTCTGTTCTTTTGATGGTGATTATCCTAATGGGTGTAAGGTGATACCTCACTGTGGTTATGGTTTGCATTTCTCCCATCCAATTATTATACAAACCAGGCCCGACCCTATTTAGCATCTGAGATCAGATGAGATTGAGTGTCTTCAGAGTGGTATGGTGGTAGACTTGATTTGCATGTATCTTAAGGTTAGTGACGTTGAGCATCTTTTCGTATGTTTATTGGACAATAGTATATTTTCTTTCAATAATTGTTTATTCAAGCCTTTTATCCCTATTTTAATTAAGTTACTTGGTTTCTGTTGTTGAGTTATAGAAGTTTCTTGTATATTCCGAATGTTAAACCCTTATCAAATACATGATTTGCAAATATTTCCTCCATTCTGTAGGTTGCCTTTTTGCCCTGTTAAATGTGTCATTTGATATGTAGAAGTTTTAAAGTTTGTTGTAGTTCTATTTGTTTGTTTATGCTTTTGTTGCCTGTACTTGGGTGTCATATTCAAGAAATCATTGCCAAATCCAAAATCCTGAAAGCTTTTCTCCTATGTTTTCTTCTAGGAGTTTTATAGTTTTAGGTCTTAACATTTGGGTCTTCAATCCATTTTTGAATTAATTTTTATACATTATATAAAGTTCCAATCTCATTCTTTTGCATGGAGATATGTGATTTCCCCAGCACCATTTTTTGAAGAGACTATCTTTTAACCCCATTGTGTAATCTTGGCACCCTTGCTGAAAATCATTTGGCCATATATGCAAAAGTTTATTTCTGGACTCTCTAGTCTGTTCCACTGGCCTATATATCTGTCTTCATGCCAGCATCACACTGTCTTAATTACTGTTGCTTTGTGGAATGTTTTAAAATCAAAAGTGTTAGACCTTCAAGTTTGTTCTGTTTTCAAGATTATTTTGGCTACTTGGGAACTCTTGAGTATTTTAGGATGTTTTCTTCTATTTCTGCAGAAAATGGCATTAAGATTTTGATAGGGATTGCATCGAGTCTCTAGATTGCTCTCATTTAAACAGTGTTAGGTCTTCCAAACCACAAGCATGTGATATCTTTCCATTTATTTCCATCTTTTTAGATTTCTTTTTTCTTTTTTTTTTTTTTTTTTTGAGACGGAATCTCACTCTGTCGCCCAGGCTGGAGTGCAATGGCATGATCTCGGCTCACTACAACCTCTGCCTCTTGGGTTCCAGTGATTCTCCTGCCTCAGCCTCCTGAGTAGCTGGGACTATAGGCGCCACCACTCGCCTGGCTTAGTTTTGTATTTTTAGTAGAGACGGGGTTTCACCACATTAGCCAGGCTGGTCTCGAACTCCTGCCCTTGTGATCCACCCACCTCGGCCTCCCAAAGTGCTGGGATTACAGGCATGAGCCACCACGCCCGGCTCTTTTTAGATTTCTTTTAGCAATGTTTTATAGTTTTCATTAAATATTTCTTTATTATATAATTTTAGCAATATATTATGTAATAACCAAGAGACAGAAGCCATCCAATTGTCCATTGACAGATGAATAAATAAAGAAAATATGGTATACACATACAGTGATTATGTAGCCTTTAAAAAGAATATGTATATGTCATCATTAACTTGGAACATTTAGAAAATCTCTAATTTTTTAATGTAAAAAAGTGGTAGTAACATTTTGTAGCTAAATCTGTTCATAGCAAATGCTATTTCCTTTAAGTACATTTCTAGACATAAAGACAAGTATCATTTAATGACTAAGTAATATATATGGTGGCTTTATATTATAAATTCCCTCTGTTCTACCTGTCAAACATGCTATCTCTATGTAAAAGGAAAGTTAAAGAAAGGACTAGAGAAACTGTCATTGAGTATTCAAGTAGTTCTGAGATAATTTCATATTTGAAGAACTCAAGAAAGTAGTTTCTATTCCCATTACAGAAGCTTATTATGCATTGCTGGCAAGAAGTTCTTTGATTACCATTAGAGGAAAAAAGCTTTTAGGGCATAGTAGAAGGAGTTAAAGAGACTGTAAGTACTGAGGGAAAAAAGTTGGTAAATCTAGATGTTTGAGAAGGTATGAGAGAAGTGCAACACAAAAACTATCAAAATTAAAATATGAGTTAACAGTAGTCATACAAAAATCAAAGTGAAGTTTGCAAATATAAGGTTGGAATGGTTTGACTGTGTCCCCACACAAATTTCATCTTTAATTGTAACTTCCACAATTCCCACATGTGGTGGGAGAAACTCGGTGGGAGGTGATTGAATTATGGGGGCGGTCTTTCCTGAGCTGTTCTCATGATAGTGAATGAGTCTCACAAGATCTGATGGTTTTGAAAACAGTTTCTCTGCACAAACTCTCTCTTTGGCTGCCACCATCCATGTAAGATATGATTTGCTCCTCCTTGCCTTCCACCATGATTGTGAGGCCTCCCCAGCCATGTGAAACTGTGAGTAATTAAATCTCTTTCTTTTGTAAATTGCCCAGTCTCAGGTATGTCTTTATCAGCAGCATGAAAACAGACTAATACAGTAAATTGGTACCAGGAGTGGGGTGCTGCTGATAAGATACTGGAAAATGTGGAAGTGACTTTGGAACTGGGTAACAGGAAGAGGTTGGAACAGTTTGGAGGGTTCAAAAGAAGACAGGAAGATGTGGGAAAGTTAGAAACTTCCTAGAGACTTGTTGAATGACTTTGCCCAAAATGCTAATAGCAACATGGACAATAAGGTCCAGGCTAAGGTGGTCGCCAATGGAAATGAGGAACTTTTTGGGAACTGGAGCAAAGGTGACTCTTGTTATGTATTAGCAAAGAGATTGGTGACATTTTGCTCCTGCCCTAGAGATCTGTGGAACTTTGAACTTGAGGAAAATGATTTAGGGTATCTGGCAGAAGAAATTTCCAAGCAGCAAAACATTCAAGAGGTGATTTGAGTGCTGTTAAAGGCATTCAGTTTCAAAAGGTAAGCAGAGCATACAAGTTCGGAAAACTTGCAGGCAGACAATGCGATAGAAAAGAAAAGCCCATTTTATGAGGAGAAATTCAAGCTGGCTGCAGAAATTTGCATAAGTAACAAGGAGCTGAATGTTAATCCCCAGGACAATAGGGAAAATGTATTCAAGGCATGTCAGAAGTCTTCACAGCAGCTGATCCTATCACAGGCCTGGAGACCTAGGAGGAAAAAGTGGTTTTGTGGACCAGGCTCGGGGTTCCCATGCTGTGTGCAATCTAGGGATTTCATGCCCTGTGTCCCAGCTGCTCCAGCCATGACTGAAAGGGGCCAATGTAGAGCTCAGGCCATGGCTTCAGAGGGTGCAAGCCTCAAGCCTTGGCAGCTTCCATGTGGTGTTGAACCTGCGGGTGCACAGAAGTCAACAGCTAGGGTTTGGGAACTTCCGCCTAGATTTCAGAGGATGTATGGAAACACTTGGATGTCCAGGCAGAGGTTTGCTGCAGGGGCAGGGTTCTCATGGAGAACTTCTGCTATGGCAGTGCAGAAGGGAAATGTGGGTGTGGAGCCTCCAAATAGAGTCCCTACTGGGGCACTGCCTTGTGGATCTGTGAGAAGAGGGCCACCATTCTCCAGACCCCAGAATGGTAGATCTACTGACAGCTTGCACTATGCACCTGGAAAAGCCACAGTTGCTCAATGCCAGCCTTTGAAAGCAGTTGGGAGTGAGGCTGTCTCCTACAAAGTCACAGAGGTGGAGCTGCCCAAGACCATGGGAATCCACCTGTTGCATCAGCATGACCTGGATATGAGACATGGAGTCAAAGGAGATCATTTTGGACCTTTAAGATTTGACTGCCTCACTGGATTCTGAACTTGCATGGGGTCTGTAGCCCCTTTGTTTTGGCCAATTTCTCCCATTTGTAATGACTGCATTTACCCAGTGCCTATACCCCCATTGTATCTAGAAAGTAGCTAGCTTGCTTTTGATTTTATAGGCTCATAGGCAGAAGGAATTTGCCTTGTCTTGGATGAGACATTGTACTGTGGACTTTTGAGTTAATGCTGAAGTGAGTTAAGACTTTGGGAGACTGTTGGAAAGGCATGATTGGTTTTGAAATGTGAGGACATGAAATTTGGAAGGTGACAGGGGTGAGATGATATGGTTTGGCTATGTCCCCACACAAACCTCATCTTGAATTATAACTCCCACAATATCCACATGTCATGGGAGGAATCCAGTGGGAGGTGACTGATTTATTGGGATGGGCCTTTCCTGTGCTGTTCTCATGATAGTGAATGAGTCTCATGAGATCTGATGGTTTTAAAAACAGGAGTTTATCTGCACAAGCTCCCTCTTTGCCTGCTGCCATCCATGTAAGATGTGACTTGCTCCTCCTTGCTTTCCACCATGATTGTGTGGCCTCCCCAGCCATGTGGAACTGTTAGTCCAGTTAAACCTCTTTCTTTTGTAAATTTCCCAGTTTCAGGTGTGTCTTTATCAGCAGAGTGAAAATAGACTAATACAACGGTAAATAACTAATGAGAATAAATTAATGAAGGGCAAGAGATATATACTGTGTAGCACAAGTCTTCATACAACAAGTAAGAATTCAGATGTTTCATTCCAAGATAAATTGTGCAAGGCAAATAATAGGCAATAAACAAAAAAGTTGTGGTTTTGTTTGTTTGTTCGTTTTTGGTTTTTTTGCTTTTTTGTTTGTAACATATGCTAATATGAACACTGAAAAAATATTTTCTAGTGGTCAACTATATGGAAAAGATTGATTAAAAGCAAATCTCATGTTTTATGACATAAACTTTTTCCTTGTTGTTCATAACCTGTATAGGGAAAAGAAAAGAAGAATTTGGCCAGACGTTTGAAGATTATTGGAGCTGAAAAGTCTATGTTATACCTTTCAATATAGACATCTTAAAAAACCCAAAAATTATGGATAGATAGCGCAGAACCAAACATCTAAATATGACAATAGCACTTAATCTTTACCTGAGCCTTGATTTCTTCTCCCCATAAGCAGCATATTGTGAACAGACTCTGTTTGACAGAGTGGTGAGAAGTGATAAATATTTAAGCTGGAGTCTCTAGAAAACAAGTGAAAGAATCTCATTAGATGGTCAAGATTCATTGAATATTGTATAAATGGCAAAAATAGGGACTATTAATTTCATGATTTTTTAATGACTAGGAAACTGAACACTGACGAAAAGAACTTATTGATATTACTTTTCCAGAGGTATTACTTTTATTTTCCAATTAAGAAGATGCAGGGGGCATTTTAGGAACTTTTACTGATTGTAAAATCTCAATTCCTACCATTATCTAAGAGGAATGCTATTAGAAGAAAAAAACGTAAACATGTAATAAGTAAAATGGGACATACCTCCTTCAAAAAGCATACGGTTGGGCTTTCAGAGGTACAGCAGGACCCTACCATAGAAAGATAATTCTTGGTGTAACTGACTAAAAGCGACAGAGGAGCTTGTCCATAATTAGTGGAATATTCCCACATAAATCTGTGGAGGAAAAAATAGAATTGGTCAAAAAATTTGTGAATAAACAAAATCTACTTTGTTATTTGAGACAGTGTCTTGCCCTGTCATCCAGGCTGGAGTACACTGGTATAATCATAGCTCACTCAACGTCCTGGGCTCAAGTGATCCTCCTGCTTCAGCTGCCTGAGTAGCTGGGACTACAGGTGTATGCCACCATGCTCATCTAATTTTTAAATTTCTTGTAGAAATTAGGTCTCACTAATTGGCCGAGGATGGTCTCGAACTCCTGGGCTCAAGTGATCCTCCCACTTCAGCCTCTCAAAGTGCTAGGATTACAGATGTGAACCACCATGCTTGGCCCCAAAAACCTGCTTTTTAGGAAGTATTTTGATGGAGAAAAGATATATGTTACATTAATTTATAGTTTTAATATCAAAAAACACTAAAAATTTAGAGAAAAGATTGTAATACTGGCCACTATTAATCAGTATATTCATTAAAAATAGATTTACAAATTTCTATGTGGTTTGTGTGAAAGGAGGGGCCATTCGTCCCTTTCTTCACTTCATGTCTAGTCAGGTGAATCACCCATGGTAGCTGCTTGTTAATTAAGCTGCTAATTGAATTAATTAAAATGAGTGTAATTACTAGATTTATTTTTCCTTATTGATCTCAGTTTATTATTTTAGATAATTATTATGCATAGATTACTTATTTGTTGGAATAAATAATTTCTGTTTCTGAGAATAGATGTCCTTACAGATCTATAAGGGACTCGGAAATTCTGGGCAACGTCCTCTTTGAAAATTGACAGGAATGAGCAATCCTACTAATTTTTACAATTTGTGACCACTTTGAATGACATTGCTTCTGGTTTTTGAATATGTATATATTTCTTATTTTAATAAATGTATTTTCCCCCAGTTTTGTTCATTTTTGTGATCTTCCAAGACTAACAGAAAGAATCAGTGTATAATCTGGTCCTTTATGCATGTTAAACAATAAAAATGTCCAGGTTACATGTTTACTTGATGTAGTAGATGTGTCATATTCACATGTCCACGTCACCTGTTTCTGGGATGTATAGGAGTGAAGAGAGAAGCTGTTTATTTTTTATGCTTTACTGGACAGTAAGTATTTAAAATGTGTACAGCAATAGAATTGCTTCTATCATGTGACATACGCAATGATCCTTAGCATCAGGAAAATCACCACAGGGGCTGTCAAATATTTGAAAATATATCCTGTGGACAGGAGAATCAAGTGATTCTGATTAAGATAATAGGATTAGGGTTAGTAAGAGTTTGGGAAAATTGATTTTATCTCTGAGAAAGGCATTCTCTAAACTCAACACCAAAGGGAATATGAGCTGCCTTAGATGACAGTCAAGTTACCATAATTTGTTCAGATTGCTGTAGAAGAGGTGTTTCCACAGAGTTGGGGGTTAGATTAGAGTCATGTCTGATATTTTAGGCCCTAAAGTTCTATTTATGATGAAAGCGCTCACTTATCAGCAAATTCCTTTGGATCTTTCCTGAACGCCTCACAGATTTCATCATTTGTGGGTTCCACGTAGGTAGGGAATTCTTGTGGCTGGTGTTTCAGAGCAGCCATACAGAGCTTTCGTTCCAGGCCCTCTCTGGTGCAGCACTCAGCAGTGCCTGGGTGAACAGGGAATGGAGAGTTACTTTCACAGGACTTGGCAGACAGTGCTGAGGTCTGGAAGAGAAGAAAAAAGGAAACTCATATATATATGTAAATTTCCAGGCTCCTAGACTTCCATTTAATATAATATCTTAGCCTATAATTAGAAAATTCTCATTTGTAACTATGTATTCATGCCAAGGGCTCCATGAGGTGATTTTTTTTAACATGACAAGTTGTATGATTATTGTCAAATATAGGATCTTATTTATATTAATAAATGACTCCTCAGAGTAGAACAAAAATATAACTTTGAATAATAAATGGACAGTGTTTATCTGATTAGAGGCATTAGAATTGTATTCTCTAGCCCAGTGTTCCTCCATAGGGATATTAACATCTCTAAGAGTGAGAGGGTCATTTGAAAAAGCTCCACTGGTGATTCTGTCATCATCTCCCACCTGCTTTCTGCTGCAAATACCCCATTAAGAGTGAGGAGGACCTCCCTTTGTTTATTAAATGAGCTGTCCTCCCCTCCCTTTATGAAATGAGCAGACTCTTCATTGCTGGCTCCTATAACTTTCTACATCATTTGCATTCTCTTACTTAATGATTCTTGAACCTGCTTTTGCATCAGAATTACTCATAGAGTGCATAAAATAAAAAATGCTTTGGTTGCACAACACAAAAATTCTCTTTCAGTAGGTCAAAAATAGGGCCGGAAAATCTGTTTTTCCCAAAGCTCCAAGATTCACGTGCGGGTGCAGTGTAGGTTGAAAACCACTGATGCACCTGCATTTACTGCTTCAGCAATGCTACACTGATCCCTGTGAGCAGACTAAGCACCATCAAAGCAATCGTAGCATCAAAATGTTCTTTTTGGAAAGAATTTCATATTTGAAATTAAAATCTAAAATAGAGTCACCATAGAGGAAAAAAGAATAGAAATAGTCATCATGGAAAAAATTACTTTGGGATTTATATGGGAAACAGTACTTTGACATTCTTATACTTAATTTATAAGTTAGTCATCTTTTGAAGGTAAAATTTCAAAAAATCTTTTCTACCAGTGAAGGATGGCAACGTGATAAATTGCTTGTGTAAACTAACTTCTCACCATCTTCCATACCATCCTTTCATCAGATTTGGAGAAGTTAAAAATTAGACTCTTTCTCTTGTTTTCATCCTCTCTTTTCATTCCATCTTTTTCCTTTCCATTCACTTCCCTGGCAACCCTTCTTTTTGCCTTTTTAAAGTTATCTTCTTTCAAGTAAAAAAAGGCTGACAAAATTTCAAAACACTTTTCAAAAATGTTTTGAACAAGCAGGAGAAAGAGAAAAATATCATGCAAAAAATATCAATGTCATATCTGTTCTCTTACACTCTAGGATTGTAGAGACAGATCATATCTCTGATCAAGGGATGTATTAGCAAATACATTAGCAAATATGCATTAGGAAATACATAAGATAAAAATGTGCTCTGTTATGTTGACCATGGTTGATGATTTGATGCTTTTGTAGTTTAAGGTGGTACAGAAGCTCAGGTTGAAATAAAAAATATATATGAACTTGTTGGTGGAAGAAAAGGATTATAAAATTCTGAAAAAAATAATAAGGGACAGGCAAAGCAATTAATGAGTAAGAATATTCATTGTGTAGAATCTATTCTAATCAGATCTTTGGAGCATTGTTTCTGTATGATATCTGCTGAAGGCTTGAACAGTGAGACAAATCTGTCTGTAAAAACCTTTATCAAAATGCATCTAAATGTCATTTGCATCAGGCCTGATGACTGCATTAATAAATTGCTGAAGCTCCTTAGATTTAATCCTTTTCATTTCAGCATTTTAACTTTTGCATAAGTGCTATAGGGGAGAAACTTAGTATTTAGTTTTGTGCATACAGGGCAACTTTTGAATCCTGCTCCCAAATGTGAAACCAACACTAAATTATTCTGGAGCACTTGATACTAGTCCTGGCATGATAATAAAAGAGGATAAAGCTATGATCAGGTTTTTAAGCTATACATAATATTTTAGGATTATTTCAAGAGGTTCATGAACTGATATATATAATATGCATATATTTAATTATCTAACAATATATTTAAAAATATGTATACACATATATATTTAATTTCAATAGTTTTGAGGGAACAGAACTATTTTGTTTTTGGGTATATGGCTAAGCTCTTTCAGGGTGATTTCTGAGATTTTGGTGCACCTATTGTGAATGCAGTATACACTGTACCCAATGTATAGTTTTTTATCCCTTGCCCCCTTCACCCTTCCCTGCAAGTTCCCAAAGTCCATTGTAGCCTTCTTATGCCTTTGCATACTCATAGCTTAGCTCCCACTTATAAGTGACAACATACGCTATTTGGGTTTTCATTCCTGAGTTACTTCACTTAGAATAATGATCCATGGGCTGATATTTGAGAACATCAAATGTATGGTGATAAAACCTTAGGTTTTAGAGTCATATCTGAATTTATATTTTGTAACTGCTTCTTGCTAGCAATGTATATTTAATAAATTACTAAATTACTCTATGACCCAGTTTTCTCATTTGAACCTTGTAGGAATAATGGGTAATATTGACTCTTTATGTTAGAATAAACTGGGCTCTAAAGACAACAGGCTTCATATTTCCCCCAAACTAGGAGTAAGTGGAATTGCTGTCTAAAATTTTTTCAACACATGGTATAAAGGCCTATTTTGGCTTACTTCTCTGGGCTGCCACAGAGACGGCCAACCACAGAAACCTACCCTGGTGTCATAGCAGTCAGGGTCAGCCCCTTCCGCACAGCAGGCTTCGGTCAAGGAGACAACTTCCTTCACAAGCTGGCTGACCTGTTCAAACGTGCCACTGGGAAATTTTCTACTGTACAGAACTAGTGACCTGAGGGGGAAATAAGACAATATATCAATTAGAACTGAAACTTTTTTTTTTTTGAGACAGAGTCTTACTCTGTTGCCCAGGGTGGAGAACAGTGGTGTGATCTCAGCTCGTTGCAATCTCCGCCTCCTGGGTTCAAGCGTTTCACCTGCCTCAGCCTCCCGAGTAGCTGAGACAACAAGTGCGCACCACCACACCTGGCTAATTTTTGTATTTTTAGTAGAGACAGGGTTTCACCATGTTGGCCAGGATGGTCTACATCTCTTGACCTCGTGATCTGCCCTCCTCGGCCTCCCAAACTGCTGGGATTACAGGCGTGAGCCACTGTGCCCCGCCAGAACTGAAACTTTTTTTTACATTTTGGCACATAAATACGAAACCTGTTCAATGTTTAAATGAAATATTGTACACATTTACTTCTTTGTTTGACTACTGAAAAAAATGAGGTTTAATTTAAAAAGCAGTTTTTGTTCTAGGCAAATTTATCTTGGAAAGTAGTAGAAATTGAACTTAGGGCTTCCATCAAACTGGTCTGGTGTTGTCCTTCTTAAGCCTCCCCAAATGTACTTGCTCTGCACCTCATTGCCTTGGTTTCCCAGATTCCTGGAATGTACTCTTGCATTTTAATTGAAATTAGAAAGCTATGCTTTACGTATTATCTTTGAACTCATTCATAAACTTACTGGTGACAAATTCTTAGACCGTGGTAACAAAAGGTCAACTGCAATCTCTGGCTGTCCTTAATTTGCTTGACTCCTGTGCCTACATTGGGCCTGGGGCTCTGTCCTCTTACTCTTGGCAAGGATTAAGGATTAACCTCCATGCTGAGTCAAAGTTACCTCACACTCAGTTTTGTCCAAGATCAAATCACCAAGAGAGGGAGTGGCTACTGCACACTTACAAAGATGTGAAGTCCTCCTTTCCCAGATGGGTGAATTCCTTGCAGACTTTATTCTTTTCATAATCCCGGCCTAGGAGGCAGAAATAGAAAAATTTGTGTTTCCCCTTTTGATGACTATTATGTTACATGTACTTGTATAAAGTGATCTTCCACGTGGCCTACGGTGAAAGTCTCATTTTCTCAATGTTAATATGCAATTTCATATTTTGGGGGTCTTTCTAGCTCTTCTCTCACATTGGGCCACAATGTTATGGCATTCTGTTATATTTTAGTCACCAGCAGAACCAAAGGAGAGAGTAAACTAATACTGAACGTAGGTGAGTCAAATGATACATGTCAACTAGTGAGTCGTAAGCTATTGATATGGCAACTGTTAGGTCCTATCTTTATAATGATACCTAAATGAGAATTTTTTTCCTTGCCTCCCTCCTTCCCACCCTGCTTCCTCCCTTCTTTCTTTTATTGTCTCAGTTTTACCTAAGTCCTGAAAAGAAAAAAAGAACAACAAATAAGTGGAGAGTGTCTCCACTCCAAGGTGAGGGGCTGGCGCCACTAATGCAGGACTTTAAAGGAGGTACAAGAGAGTTAGTGCTGCCACCTGTGCTCTGCGACTCGGCTCCTGGCTGTCTAAGGGAAAGCTAGAAATTCAGCTGGGGACAAGGTAGAAATCAGGTAAAGAATATTTTGGACAAAGTTAGTGTGGTGAGTCTGGGGGATGGTGGGGAGTGTTTCCTTTCACTTTCATGTAGTGACAAGGGCTTCAAGACACCACTCAGCGCTTGACAGGGGACTCTTGGAGTTTGGGGTGTAATGGACAGATGTCTGATTCAGGCTGGAGAATTCTAGAGGGCGATGGGCTTGCTAAGTGGCCTGGAGAACAAGGCAGAGGACTGGGTGGGAAGCTGTCGTGTGACCTGCAGATCTGATGTAGCTCAAGCAGGAGAGTGAGCTGGCCAGGAGTTGTCTTAAATGTATTTCCCCCAGTCCCAGCTCCATCCCCCAAAAAGTGCTATCTACAGAGCAGTGGACTGCCAACAGTTGGGTCTCTGTATGGAGGTAGACAATCTGAAAACCAGGGGCCCAGAGGAGAGGCTTAAGGTGCCAGCTGCATATTCAAGATCTCCAGGAATAACGAGGGAGAGAGATCACCAAAGAACACAGTAAGAGAAAATGGTAGCTTCACACACCTTCATAACCAGAGGAGACAACCTTGGCTCACCATGCTGCCCACTGAAATTTTTGTCCATTGAATTGAGTTTTTCCTGCTGCTATCTCTCTTACTAGCTTCTCTTTTCCTGTGTTATCCCTTGAGGAGCTAGAAGCAACCTAGAGAGTAGGAGGAAGCAGGAAAAGAGAATAGGCAAAGAAGACGAGAGGCAGGTATCTGTGTCCCCCTTTCCCACCACAGGCAACAGGACTGAAAGAGTCCTGAATGCGGGAGTAACTTCAACTTTCAATGAATTAAAACATTTTTGACTATTAAATACAACTAGGCACTCTCACGATGAAATGACATTGGTATTTGAGAGGGAACAGAAAAATCACAGGACCTACTCTTGAGATCATTCACGCTATGGGGAAGAGCTAGTTACTGCAGAGGGAGATGAGTTCTTCACTAATCATGAGACCTTCTTGTTCAGCATGTCCATCACATATGTGAGAACGCATCAGTCAGTGTTCTCCTAACCTGACTCATCATTTATGCAAATAAGCCCAGGAAATTTCCCTTCTGTGATGTTATATCTTCTGGAAAAATGTAGGAAGTATATAAATGGCCTACTCTCTGTTTTAAGTGGCTTTAACTTTTAGTGGTTTGTTCTTCTCACTTTAAATGTTGGGAAAGCTATCTCAGGTGACATGATGGTAACTGCTGTCAGGCGTTAATCCCAAAGATGTCCTCTCCTCTCTAACAGTTACAATTCTATGGAAGACTGTGTAAACATATGCCTGGGTAGAAATTTCTATTTGATGGCTTGCAGCAGAGGTGATGGTGATTGTATACAGACTTAAAAGGGTTGAATTTTTTTTTTTTTTTTTTTTAAGATTCTCTTTAAGACTCTTCAGATTAATGTCACCCGTTTAATGTCAGATTGCCTGTAAAGGAAGCAGTTGCAGCATGTATTTTTTTGGATGGATGTCCCCCAAAATATTTTTGAGGTTAGAAAAGTCAGATTTGATAATTGTGAGAAAAAGATATTCTTCAGTAGCACTTTTTAACAAGAGACTTACTCAATCACCCTCAAAACCACCTGGAAGGTGGAAAAGAACATGCATACCTGAATCCTGAGTCTGATGTTATTCTGGCAACTGGGACAAGGCCGTAGGGTTGATAAAGCTAATTGTCAGTGGAACCAAAACAGCCACTTGCAACAAACCTCTGTTTTGTCTGAGAACCTTCACATCAAGTACATTTTCTGAAATGTATTGATTAGTTTACAAGGTTGGATATTGTGACATGTTCCAAAGGTTAAGCAAGGCAGAAAACTTCCATTATTCATTAATGGTATTCTATGGAATTGAAGACTAGAACACAGACAAAAAGAATTGGGGCTGGAACTGTCCTCATGTGGTGATGACTACTTACGAGGTCAATAGTTGTTTTAGTTTGCTCCTAAAGCAGAGCTAGGAAAAATGGCTGGCAGTTATATGGCAGTAGATTTTAGTTCAGTGTAAGCAATCTTTATTCCAACTGTGGCTATTTTATAACTGAAATGAAAGCAGCCTTTTGAATCTTTATTCCAACTGTGGCTATTTTATAACTGAAATGAAAGCAGCCTTTTGAAGAGGTGAGTTTGTTTTATCATTGTAAATATCAAAATAGATTTAAACAACCACATATTGTAAAGATCCCTGAATTTAGTACAATGTATCCTCATCATCTATAAGATCACTTGCTGGGGATTATAAACTCGTCTCTTTTAAAAATAGTGAGAGATTATAAGGAATATTTTTTCCCATAGCTTACTGTGTTTTAAGACACACACAAAATAGCTCTAATAAGAACTTCTTTTCCTTATAATAAATAGGAGCTAAGTTTGTTTAAATTCACCCTACAAAATGAAAGAGGTTATTTTTATTAGTACTTCTCTTGTGACCATTCAATAACATGCAAAGTGAAATCCTGTATATTTGAATATGGGGTACCCCCAATGAACATTTTGAGAAATATTTTGTTTCTAACCTTCCAGATTCCGATTTCTCATTTCACTAAAAATGTAACATTTCATTTCATATATTATGGGAATGTGAGTGTGCATGTGAAGGTAGTGTAAATGGGCATTGCATGTTATCTCATTAAATTATTTGAATTGAATTAACTATTTGTGTTTGCACACAGCACTTTAGAATTCATGGGCATTATATACTGCTTTAGTTAGAATACAAACTGATGAGAGAAAAGTTGGAAACTAGATGGACTGCATAAAGCTTAAAGTGGTTTTGAAACTATTTTTGCTGGAACATTCAGCCTTGGGCATAACAGGAAGCAATGGAGGAAGCTCAAGAGGGATATTGAGAAAGCTCAGAATTAGAATATAAAAATAACCTGTAGAGGAAGCCGTTGCACCATGATCTTTCAGGTGAACTACCCAAAATGTACTTCTGATAAAATAATTTTATAAATGTATTTGTCCAAAGAGAAGATATCTAGCTTACAAGAGAAAGCCAATGTATGTTAATCATTGTCTCAATTTGCAAATACAGCAAATAAATACTAAAGTTAATTTGCAATGTGATTACTACAAATTGATTCTCCATTCCATGGAATACTGCTTAATAAATGTTTTTAGTGTAAAACCAGTTGAGCCCACTCCAATTCATACAGTTCAATCCTGTCTCAAATGAACTGTAAATTATATGCTCTGTTTTCAAATGTACCATTTGGTTATAAAGAAAGTGATTTGGACTTTGATATGGCCCTAGTAAATATTGGCATAATCTTAGTGACTCTGATGAAATCACTTTCACATCAAGTGACCCCCACAGTACTAAGTGTTTACTAATTTCACCAACAGAATTTTTGCCTTTTGTGATAGCATGTACCACTTTTTATCTATATTGTGAAACATTCTGGTAAGTCTTGTTTAATTCTGAACTTTTGAAAGCCAGTGTGATTTATTTTCAGGAAATCTTTGCTGCTTCAGGCACCTTACCTCTGCCAACAGAGTTGACAATATTCATTCATACATGTAACAGATATTTTGTGAGGCTTACTTTGTGCCAGGCATTGGGTTCAATATTGAATCTGAACATACAGTGGAGCCCAAAATAGACACATCCTTGCCCTCATGTAACTTTCGTTCCAATGGGGATAGCTAATAAGATACTGTCTTGTTACAAAGTTTATTATAGTAGGTATTTGCATGCCTTCACTATTACTAGTCTTTCACTAAAACCTAATTTGGTTCCCTAGAACAGTTATTTGTATACCAGGAACATAAATGGATCCTAAATAACAATGACATAAATAAGTGCTCATATAGGATGCTAGGAACTGTCTCAAGTTGCTGTTTTCCTATTGTGTTCTGGAGAATCATGGGCTTTAACAGCTCTGTTGGGCATTTTATATTTTCACAATTTCATTTCTTTGACATTTTTATTTCTATTCTGTACTGACACAAAAGCTCAGTGTATTTGTTAGTATTTTTTAAAATAAATTTACCTTTTAAGAATATGGTTTGCAGTGTTTATTCAAACTAGTCAGGCATGATATTGTTGATTTCACAGTAGTGAATTTACTTAAATAGTAAACATTATTGAGTTGGTTTAGGAAGCTGATCTGGTTATAAGAGATTTCTATATCACTAGAAATATTGCCAATGAAAAAGTGTGAGCTTGAGTCAATGGAAAGAAATTCAACCCTTTTAATACTAAACCCAGAGACCCACATGACATCAATAGATAAACTAATCTAGAAGTTAATGGCACCTCGTAGGATGATATCAGTGTAACAAACTGAGCATCCTTTCAGACTTTGAAAATTCAAACACAAATGAAAACAGCAAAAGATATATAATCATCGGGTTAATTACTCAGAAACTGCAACTGCAATAGGAGGCAGCATCACAGACTCACTCAAAGTAATGTCCTTGGGTTCACCTCGGGTGGTTGCCTGTTCTTTGTGACACTCACCAAAGTCCCAGAGGGAGTATTTTTTTTTTTTTTTTCCCCATGCATCTTATCCCACCTCTCTTCCCTTTTGTGGGTTGGTTACCTCCTCATCTATAATTGGTTTTGTAAGAGTAAAGATAGAGGAGGAGGTTTCCCTTTTCCACTTTTGGGATGGATAAAGATGATATCCCCTGCATTTAACTTGGAAACTTAGAATACATTGAAGCACTTAAGTTCTAAAGCAATATCGGAATACATAATAATAACATCATGATAACAATTAAAATTTGAGTGCCAACAATTTGGTGGTACGGTTTTAAATATTTGACATATATTACATGCTTTAATCCTCACAAAAATTCTACGAGGTTTGTGGTTATCACAGTTTACATCCCATGTTTACTACCTATTTTTATGCATCATTTTAAGAACTTCATTTCTGTATTTAAATTATTTCTATGAAAATTGTACTTTAACTTCTAAATAACATATAACTTTTTGAGCACATTTTGTCTGTGAGTTAGATAATTACTCTATTGAAATTTAGTGCTCTTCTTTTTATGGTATCGAAAGATTCATTGTTATTCATGCCTGTCTAAAATCTTAATCTCAGACTATCAGTCCTGGAAGTCATTCTTATTCTTCATTTTCTCTCTTTAAAAAAAAAAAAAGTGTGCAGGGTTTGGCAGAGGAAAACAGAAAGGTAAGCAGGTTGGTTGAAAGACTCAGGCGCTTTGGTCTTAGTAGTGACAGAGACTTGAAGTAATACTCACTAGACGTTTGCTGATAGATCTTACAAAGGAGGCATACACTAATATTTCCTTTAAGCAAAATTGTCCTTATTTTCCATGAAAGTTCTTTCAGGGAAAAGCTCATGTCTAAATTTTTAGGTCCTGGATGCTTGGCACAATTCTGGACATTCCCATAAAAGTCACTTCATTAAGCAAGTATTATAAAATCTGAAGAAAGTATCATTCATCAAGGGATGGCACAGTCATAGTTCCACATGGCACTCCTTTGATAAGGTGATATAAACAGTAAGTGGTGGTGATTCTGCCTCCCTGGCTAGCTGCATATGATATATCTCAATTAAAACTTGAGAAAACATCAACTCAAAATGGATTAAAGGCTTAAATGTAAGACCTGACACTGTTAAATGAATACAAGAAAACATAAGGGAAAAACTTCATGATGTTGGTCTAGGCAATGAGTTTTTTGGACATGACCCTGAAATCACAGTCAACAAAAGCAAAAATAGGCAAATGGGGTTGCATCATACTAAAAGGCTACTGCACAGCAAAGGAAAAATTAACAAAGTGAAGAGACAACCCACAGAGTGGGAGATAATATTTGCAAACCACATGTCTGATAACAGGTTAATATACAAAATATGTAAGGAACTCAAACAACTCAATAACAAGAAAATGAATAACCCATTTAAAACATTGGCAAAAAACCCAAACAGACATTTCTCAGAAGAAAACATACAAATGGCCAACAGGTTTATAAAAAATGTTCAGCATCAGGAATCATTAAAGAGATGCAAATTAAAACCACAATGAGGTATCACCTCACACCTGTTAGAATGGCTATTGCCAGAAAGATTGAAAGATAAGCATTGGCAAGTATGTGGAGAAAAGGGAACTCTTTTCCACTGTTGGTGGAAATATACATTAGTATAGCCATTATGGAAAACAGTATGGATGTTTCTCAAGAAACTAAAAATAGAATTACCATAGGATTTAGCAATACCACTTCTGGGTATTAATGGGTTGAAGGAATGTCTGCTCTCCCATGTATACTATAGCATTATTCACAGCTAAAAAGATACTGAAACAACCTAAGTGTCCATCAACAGATTAATGGATAAAGAAAATGTGATGTATTTACACAATTGAATACTATTCAGCCTTAAAAAGAGAAGGAAGGGAATCGTGTCATTTGTGACAACAAGGATGATCCTAGAGAACATTATGTTAAGTAAAATAAGCCAGGTACAAAAAGAAAAACACTGCATTACATTATATGTGGAATCTGAAAAAGTTGAACTCACAGAAGAGTGAATTGATGGTTACTAGCGACTGCAGGGAGAAGAGGAGGGAGGGAATGAGGAACTGCGGGGAAAATAGTACAAAATTTCAGTTAGACAGGAGGAGTGTTTTGAGATCGATTGTGCATCAGGGTGACTATAGTTAATCATGTACTTTATATTTCAAAATAACCTGAGTAAATTTCAAATGCCTCACAAAAAATGATAAGCAGTGAGATGATAGAGGAGTTCATTGATGATTTTATCATTCCCTATTACATATAGATATCAAACTATTCCATTGTGCCCCAGAAACGTATATAATTATAATTTGCCAATTAAAAAACAATACATTTTAAACCAGAAAACACTGTACATGGGTGATTTCCTTTCACTGTTTCTATCAATATACACATCTCAATGACTACTGAAGTTATAACTGTATAAACTGAAATCAAATTATGCAATCTAATGGAGAGGATATATTGTACATGTATCATTATTTATGTCTCTGTCATCACACATGTTTTTGTCAAACAGATCCCCTGAGCCATTTAAATGCATGTTAAGTCCAACAGATAGCATTATCTTGTATAGGAAAATTTCTATTTCAAAGATTAGTAATTTATCTTTTTAAAATTATAAGAAGTAGGTATTTGTATATTAATTTTTAGTATGGCCAAAACAGTTTTATAGTGCTTGTCTGCTACAGTGTTGTGTTAGCAAGATTTCTTTTTATGAATGGAATGTAATTTTCTAATTTTCTTATTAAATCTCAGTGAGAAACTGAAGGCTTATTATTGGACAGTTGTAAGAGCTATAATTTAAATGGGAAATTTTACTATCAAGTACTCAATACTATTTTGTGTTACCTATTGTGATATACATTGCTTTAAGTGCTTTATAGCACTTCATTTGTCTTAGTAAGGCTAAAGAGAACCTTTTAAACAAAGGAATTAATAATGAGCTTTGCAGTATCATGTAGATGGAAAATGGAATGCCAATGTTTTCTACAGGATATTAATTCTAGATATTACATTCCAGTTGTCAACAGGATATAATTCCTTAGACATACTTGCTAAGAAAACTTAAAAGGAGTACTCACTTCAATGTTAGCCTAGTCAACAATCCAACCATGTATTTTGTTATTTATATTTTTAAAAATCTAGTATGAGTTTGTCAAATAAACGTATGCTCATTTTAAAACCAATTATTACCTAACATTTGCAGCAGAACTGAAAAATATCAAAATAACAAATTTACTTTCATATGCAGTCAAATTTGAAGACTGAAATGTGTTATTCTAAGATTGTGCTCTTGCTATTGTATTTTTTAATATATAAAAAAATCACAGTTATTTTCATATAAAAATATTCTCACTCATAAGTGGGAGTTGAACAATGAGAACACATGGACACAAGGAGGGGAACATCACACAGTGGAGCCTATCGGGGGGTTGGGGGTTAGGGGAGGGATAGCATTAGGAGAAATACCTACTGTAGATGACAGGCTGATGGGTGCAGCAAACCACCATGACACGTGTGTACCTATGTAACAAACCTGCAGGTTCTGCACATATATCCCAGAACTTAAAGTATATATATGTATATGCATACTTTATATATACACACACACACACATATATGTAACTCACGCAGGAATGCAGCTGCATCAGCAGATATGAATGTGAAGGACATGTGTAACTATGTAACACTCCTTGTATATTCCAATAAATCTTTCTAAATCAGCTTTCAGAAAAAAGTTATGTAAGTTTCACTTCTCTAGGATGAAAAACACAATTGGTTAAATGTAAACACATTTAAATAATTCATATGTGATTTCATTTACAGAGAATAAAAATGGCCAGTAACTAATTATTTTGCCTATTTTAAATGTAAAGATACAATCATTTGTTAATATTATTTTCTTTAGGTAGTGTTACACCTCAAGGTACTATTTGAACATGACACCCAGGTTAGCAAGTCCAAATGCTTGTAGGATCTAGGAACCATACAAGTTACATTTGATCCAAGGGAAGAAAGCATTAAATGCCCAATGGTGAGAACTGAGTGTTTAGTCCAAAAGGAGGAGTGGCAATTCAGCTCCATTTCATCATTGCCATGTGAAAATTCGACCCTTATTACCACATATTCCTGTGTTTCCAGAGAAGCTAGAAATCTAGATTTTTATGTGGAATCTCCAGGTTTTAAAATGTTGACAAGTTAAATGAGACTTTAAAGACAGACTTAGATAAACTTTGTTGGCCCAAACCATGAGGGCAAAAGAAAACATCCATAGGAGTCTGTATTTTATCATGATTTAAGATAGAGACTTTGGATACAGACCACTTGGATTTGAATTCCTTCTTCCCTGGGTAATATGAGACCACTGGCAAGTTGCTTATCCTCTCTGTTCTTCCTCAGTTTTTTCATTTGTAAAATGAAGATGATCGTATCCTCAGGAAACAGAATATTGCTGTTAGTTATTATTATTATTATTAGCTAAATCCAGTTCGTTTGTGATCATTGTTATACACATGAGTGTAATATATGTGTGTATATATATGTACATAGCTATCTACACACACACACACACACACACACACACAAACACACACCGACACATCAGTTACCTACTGGGAACGTGGCATCATGTGAAAGAAAACTCTAAAGTCACCAATCTTTAAGGAACTTGAGTCTGATGGTAGACCTAAGTATACGAAATCCCAATTTTGTAATATTACACAAAAATTTATTGAACACCTACTAAATGCCAAGTAGTGTTCTATAACTGGGAAGTACAGGAAATAACAAAAATTCTTAATTTCACAAAGCTTACATTCTACATTTGTTACAATAAGCAAATGAACAACCAGGGATAAGGTAAGGTACTAGGTGCTAAGAAGAAAAAATAAAACCAAGTAAGGGGATAGAAGATAATGGAGTGGTAGGTGTTATTTGTGGTAGGTTGGCTAGGGAAGCCCCCTATGTAAATAGACTTGGAGTAGATGCCTCAAGAAGGTGAGGAAGGGAGCTATGAGAATATCTGGACAATTAATGTTCCAGGAATAGAGAAGAGGTAATGCAAAGCCCTGGGGTACAAAGGACTTAGAGTGTGAGATAACGTGGAGGCCAGTGTGGTCAGATCAGAATGAATGAGAAAAATAGGAAAGAGAGTGAGAGAGAGTGAGAGAGAGAGACAGAGAGAGAGAGAGAGAGGAAGCAATGGGTAGAATGAAGAAGTTAGGTGACCAAAAATATTGGGGAAGGGCATCATCAATTCCTTTTAGAGGTTTCTTCATCTTCTCTTCTCCTAAATAGGTTAAGCTGATGACATTTTAGAGAGTGCACACACTTATCCTTATAATACATAATGGTGACTGCATATGTGGCATTGCACCTGATATCAATAAGATGAAACATTGCTATTGATTTTCAGGGAGGTTAACATTGCTCTCAATGAGAGCTGTATGACTTCAGCCCTTGTGTAGGGCTGTTTTGACAGGGAAGGAAGAGAAGGAAAAGTGTAGCTCACCCACTAGCCCAAAGGGAACTTTCTTCTTGCAGTTTTATATCATATTTAATAAAAAAAATGCTGTGAATGAAATGCTTAAAGCAAAAAGGAAAATGTTCATAATAGAAACCTGTTTTTGTCAACAGTTCTTATCAACTGCAGTGGTTTATTTCCTGTTGGCATGATTACCTTAATAATTTTCTAGCTATGTCACAAGCATCTGATCTTTGACAAACCTGACAAAAACAAGAAATGGGGAAAGGATTCCCTATTTAATAAATGGTGCTGGGAAAACTGGCTAGTCGTATGTAGAAAGCTGAAACTGGATCCCTTCCTTACACTTTATACAAAAAATTAATTCAAGGTGGATTAAAGACTTAAATGTTAGACCTAAAACCATAAAAACCACAGAAGAAAAGCCAGGCATTATCGTTCAGGACATAGGCGTGGTCAAAGACTTCATGACCAAAACACCAAAAGCAATGGCAACAAAAGACAAAACAGACAAATGGGATCTAATTAAACTAAAGAACTTCTGCACAGCAAAAGAAACTACCATCAGAGTGAACAGGCAACCTACAGAATGGGAGAAAATTTTTGTAATCTACCCATCTGACAAAGGCCTAATATCCAGAATCTACAAAGAACTTAAACAATTTTACAAGAAAGAAAAACAACCCCATCAAAAAGTGGGCAAAGAATATGAACAGACACTTCTCAAAAGAACACATTTATGCAGCAAACAGACACATGAAAAAATGCTCATCATCACTGACCATCAGAGAAATGCAAGTCAAAACCACAGTGAGATACTATCTCATACCAGTTGGGATGGCAATTATTAAAAAGTCAGGAAACAACAGATGCTGGAGAGGATATGCAGAAATAGGAACACTTTTACACTGTTAGTGGTAGTATAAACTAGTTCAACCATTGTGGAAGACAGTGTGGCGATTCCTCGAGGATCTAGAACTAGAAATACCAATTGACCCAGCTATCCCATTACTGCGGATATACCCAAAGGATTATAAATCATGCTATTATAAAGACACAAGCATACATATGTTTATTGTGACACTATTCACAATAGCAAGGACTTGGAACCAACCCAAATGTCCATCAATGATAGACTGGATTAAGAAAATGTGGCATATATACACCATGGAATACTATGCAGTCATAAAAAAGGATGAGTTCATGTCCTTTGCAGGGACATGGATGCAGCTGGAAACCATAATTCTGAGCAAACTATCACAAGGACAGAAAACCAAACACCACAAGTTCTCACTCATAGGTGGGAGTTGAACAATGAGAACACTTGGACACAGGGTGGGGAACATCCTGGCCTGGGCCTGTCATGGGGTGGGGGGCAGGGGGAGGGATAGCATTAGGAGAAATAACTAATGTAAATGTGAAGTTAATGGATGCAGCAAACCAACATGGCACATGTATACCTATGTATCAAACCTGCACATTGTGCACATGTACCCTAGAACTTAAAGTATAATAAAAAATAAAAAGAAAACTTGAATGAAAAAAAAGGAAAAGAAGAAAATGCAAAAAAAAAAAAAATTATTTTTAGTGCTCTGTTAACAGAGTGTAACTGAAAACAGATTTTTTTTGGTGTAGTATAATTTTAAAAATCAATTTTTATAAATGTTTCCTGATCATTAAAGGTAACTTCTCTATCTACAAGTTTAAAAAAAACAATTTTGTAGCTGTGTCACCAGTCTTTGTTACTTGGTTCCTTTGGAAGGGAAGAGGGAAAGATATATTGTATATTAATATTCCATCCACTTCAGTCCTAGGGGAAGAAGCCTCTTGTAGGCAACTGGCAAAGACTGCCTTGTTGCTTCTCATAGGGTAGCAAAAGTGGACATTTTCTTATGACACTATCCAGATTTAGCAGATTTGGTAAGCTCTTTTCTCCAAGATGTACCCAGTGGCTTGGGAACATGATTCCCAATGCTGTTTGATAGGAGAGGGCTGGCTTAACTGGAGCCTGTCCAGTAAAGGTTCATCCGTAACAGTGTCTATGTTAGACCCAAGGTTTCCAAAGAATAGTTCCATAGGTATAGACATTGTAGAAAAAAGTCAATATGTTGAGACACTCAGAGTTAGATAACATTTCTTTCCTGTAGTGTTTCTCAGAACTTTCAGGAAAACAAAGGCATTGATCGTGAAACCAGTAAGGAGGAATAAAGTATGGCTCATTTCTTAAATATTTTTGGCCACAGAAACTTCTTTTCAAGATAAGTCTTGAATGTAATGTATTTTTAAACAGGTGCTTAAATAAATGCTGTGGGTGGTCAACTCTCTAGAACTATAATAGCTAGAGAAAACTGCAATCCAAACCAATCCTCCACAAAACAAGGATATTCAGAACCTAAGAGTTCTCAAAACTCCCTTAATCTGTACACTTTGTAACTTCCTGCCAGGAGAGAACACAGCTAGCTTCTCAGTAAACTGCTGACTTGGTCTTTGGGTCATGCTCAGGTATTAGAGAATAGAGAATTGATAGATCAGGACTACTCCCCCCAAATATTGAATGTTAATGCTTACAAGTGTATTATGTATGTCTCAAGATATCATCTGGAATATGGCACATTGGTTATAAGAATGAAGCTTAGATCTTCAAGGGGACTGATTGGGTTTTTAGCATCCATTTCATCAGAATCTGAGCACTGCTGAGAATGTTGAAATAGAGATTGCAGAATGCTCTGTTATTCTCCAAAGGACAGTATCATTCTTTGAGGTGAAGCCAGTGCACACCTATTGAGTCAGCAGTCTAAGATCGTGATTCATGCTCCTGGTTATGGCCTCCATATATAATTCCAATTCTTAGCCATTATTGGACCTTCTGTGTTTGAAGATCCTGATCTGAACCTGCTTCAGTAGGATTTTTCAGGATCAGATCTGCCCCAGCAAATCCTTGGCCAAAAGAATAAGACTTAAAGGGATTTCTTGGAACATGGCCTATTCAGAGGTCTTATAAGGGACACAATTTATGTTGCTTTTTTATACCCTACACTGTCTGGGAAAGACTTTGTAGTCTTACCTAAGGACGCATAGCTTACTTAAGAATTGATGGGTAAGACAAGAGTTAAAATAATGTGAATGATCAAAGTAAGATCAAGGAAAAGTAAATGTAAGAAGAATAATAAAAAGTCAAGAGCAAGGTTATGCATGTCACAGTTAATAACTGATAATTCCTGAGAACACACACTTTATTCCACTGGTAAAATACATTACTAATATGAATAATAGTGTATCAATTAGGTGAGGCTGTTAACCGACAGCACTAAATGAAAAACTTAATTTTACAAAGCAGGATAAATGCCAATTTCCCTTGTGAACATTAAAGAATCAGCCAGAAAAGTAAATTGAACTAATTATGAAAAGTTTCCCAGCTGTAGAATTCATAAAGTTGTATACTTCATGTAATCTTAGTTTCTATCATGTAAAAAAGTTTTTAAACATTGCCCAAAGATGAAGACACCATCTGAAGAATACTTTTAATGAAAAATGTATCTCAATTATATTATTTGTGGTTGTGTTTCATAGCTATAGAAAAATTTTATGTGAGGGGTATTTTAAAAAAATACCGTGCATTTTCAAATATTGCATGTATAGGATTCGTTTAAGGGGATCAAAGGAATCTCTAAGTTGACATCATGCATCATTGGCATGGCATATTACACTCTCAATGGTAATAAATATTTGAAGTCTTAGTAAATGCTTAATGGTGGATCACAGTCTTTATTTGCATTATCTTATAACAATTAGCAAATGTCTAATTTTAAATCAATCTCTTTAGGTCTTGCTTATCAACAAAGGAGGGATGGATAATTGACAAATTATATAACTACATTTACTTTCTTTGACAAGATTCTTGTGTTGATTTTTTTGTCGATTCCAGTTCACCATTACATGGCATTGTGGAGCTCTGATTAATGCCTCTCTGGTCCTTATCCCTCTCCCCAACATATTCACCAGTTCTTCTGTTTCTTACATTTTATTTCATTTTTAAAGTGATAATATAAAATTAAACTAGTAAGAGTTCCTGTAAATGGTCACAACAAAAGAAATCTTACCTCTCTCTAAAGCATGTCCAAAGGCCACAGCAAGCAGTAATACCAGGACCCTCTTCATTTTTCTACCAGAGAATCTTGCAGCACCTCCTGTCTCCTGTAGGTGACCGTGTAAATGGTGGCAGCCAAAAGTAATTGGTTTCCTTTTTACGAAGATTCCTGACTGTGAATTAATCAATTATTAATCTCTACACAGAAGTAAGGGGCTGTTATCTTTGGCTCAAAAGAGATAAAATAATATCAATCAAGGTAAATAGACACCTTGGGGATACTGTAGTGGAAAATCTAGGAGATTTTAATCATTAACTTTGTCAAACTGCAAAAGAGCCAAGGTATATAGATTATTTTCCACTGCTGTTCCTCACTAAAGTTTACTTAATATGTTAGTAATGGACACCTTCTCCCCCCGTATAGGGCTATGTGTCTTCTTTGGACACCCCATCTTTCTCATATGTAAGTAGAAAATTGGAAACTCTCTCTTTACCTCTCTTCTTCTCTTTGTTTAAATCCACTACAAATAAGCATTACCTTAAAATATTGCAGATCAGATGTTCTAAGCAATAAGGGGAAAAAAGAGTTAAAGCCAATTCAACATAATGTTTTAAATCCATAATTCTGATGCTATGAAGTAATTTTATTTGAGATGATGGCATAGTACTTTGTATTTCTATGCTCTGTTACACTTTCTGAAGCACAGACATATATATTAAAAATAACCTTTGAAGTGAGGCAAATAACTGGAGAGGTTAAATGGCTCACCACTGCCAATTATGAAAAGTTAGTGGCAAATCTTGGACTCCCTACAGTGATTTTAAAGCTCCTTCTACTAATAGTTCACAACTAGTGTATTTTATGGGCATGGAATTTGAGAGCTCAGAGAGGCCCTGTAAGACATGAAATCCAATATCTTCATTTTCCAGAAGAGTGAACTGAGCACTGGGTAAATTCTGTGACTTGTCTAGAGAGTCACAGGTAGACCATTCACTGGAATTAGATGAGTTCCACTCCTGGATTTTGCAGTAGCCCTCTTTCCAGGAAATGGTCAGGTTTAGGTTGTTACACAGGCTCTAAAATCAAATCCCTACTGAGCTTTCATAGCTGTGTAACCTTGGGAAATTTATTTTGCCCCTCTAAGTTTCATTTTCCTCATAGGCAACGTGGTGATAAGTCAGTACATTTGACACAACATTGCTATGAGGTTAATTAAGGTAATCTGGGTGCAGGGTACATGGTAACATCCATCACATAGTGACATGGATTAATGTCACCTATTACTCTTATTCTAGTTCTTGCCACTGTCTCCCCCTGGCATTCCAAATTAGTAATATCTGAGAAGGTCAATGGAACTAATGAGGCCACTGGAACTCAGTGGAAGAGTTTATAGCCAGTCCTGTGTCCAGGGTCTCACAGACAAGTGATTTAAAATTTCATTATCAACTCAGTAACCAAGAATTATCTACATGGGCAGAGTCTGTCAAAATTTCAGTAAACCAATTTAGGTGGTTACAGGTTTAGTCAGAGTTTCTATCTATATTGAAAATCCTTGGGTGTTATATTCAGAAAATAGAGTGCAGCTAGTTGGAAAAAGATACCTATGCCAGATCAAAGCACAAGGATCTCTGTAAGGCCAGTGGAAATCCATATGGTCAAGGAGATAGCTTTCTTGTCCAAGAGCCAACTCTATCCCTTCGAGGATCAACTTCCTGATTACTGTAAATCTAAATTTTCCGTTCCCTTTGGCTGAATTCTTAGTTTACTGTGCAAGTTAATTTCAAAGTGTATTTTAGTCCTATGGCAAATTATTTGGAAATGAAACTCCAAATGAGTGTGAAAAAGTTTAAAAAGTATTCAGAACCCAAAAACTCAGAGAGGTAGTAACACATTACCATATTGCTACAGTTTTCTTTTTTCTTTAAGATAATATACTGTATTTATACTTCTGTATCCCTTTTATTCAACTGTATTTCAGTCATCTGATTAGTTCCATTAAAGACACACTCAGATTATTTTCCATGAATTTTGATACAGAGTTTAAGATCTGCTCATTCTTTCATTTTTTAAAAAATTAAACTTTATCTCTGCTTTTGCAATAACATTTATCATGTTTGCTTAATAATAAACTACATGTAGCAAGAATTGCAACATCTCATTTAGATGCCCTCTTGAGAAATCTCTATACAAGCTGCCAAATGTATTCTCTTGACTGATTTTTTCTAAACGAAATTGGGAAAAACAGGCTAGTAGCTAAATATATGAGCCTTTTTTTTCAGTCTTATTTATGTAACTTTTCTTAATCTTTCCAATGTTGATTGCTTACTGTGATTCTAAAACTGGGAAGAAATAATCATAATTGGCCTAAATGAGAGGCCTCAAGTGACAATGATTACTCTCGTAAGTCAGATGGTGAAAAAATGGGTGAAAAAGATCAAATCAAACCTCCTCACATTGTCCATGACAGCAGCAGTTATAGCAACTCAGAAATGTATTACTGAAATATATATTTAACAAGATTTATTGACTATGTAAGCAGTAGAATTTTGCAGGAGCTGTTTTTCCTGTATAAAACTGATTTGAAGTAACCTCTTTCCCTCTTTCCTCTGTTTCCATCTCGCCATTGGCTTCAGAGGAAACGCAGATCTCTCCCTAACTAGGGCTAGTTCCAGGCAAAATTGTGAGGTAGATAAAGCCTATCTTTAATTCTTTTCTCTATCCCATGTCCCTTCTTTTAGTAAGGCTTAGTTACTAAAAGATAACACTGATACTTCTCTTTATCAGAACAGTATCTTTAACATTTTAATGCTGCAACAGGCTTCTTAAAAACTCTTACTGTACTCGTGTAGAAATGATCTTCTTCAGAATGATTTTGTCCAAGTGTTCTCTTCATTCAGATTCTCTTTATACTATTAAAATGCATTATCAGTATCTTTTCCTGATAAATGAACTGGTGAAATTGATATCAGTGGTTCGAAGCAACACCCTTAAAGTTGATGTACAGAGAGGAACAGAACACAATCCAGGTTTCAGAAAATTCTTATAGCCCAGACATTTAGCTATGATTGACTTCCACAAAAAATTCCAGTATCCTTGTAATAAATGTCTTTTTACTTAAGCTTATTCTAGCTGAATTTGCAATTAAAAGCATTCTAACTATCCTACCTTTAAATCATTCTCCCCTCTGTTGCTGTCATTATTGTTCAAAAATGCAAATAAGACTGTGTTACTGCCTCCCTATTTAAAATGATTTAGATCAATGCCTGTGCTTAAAGTTCACAAATTCATCCGACTTACCTCTAAAAAGGATTCTTTGCCATGTATGTATATTAAAATTAAGTACAGCTGAACTGCTTGTGGTTCACTGAACACATTGTGCTATTGAGCTTTGAACAGTCTTTGTTCACATTCTTCTTTTTTCTCGTACTCTATTTTGTGTGTTTGTTGTCCCTTGTCTGTTGGCCTTTCATTTATTCATTTAACATATATTTAATTCATACCACTTTGTACCAAGTAACATTCAAGCTGTTGGTACTACCATGTCAAAAGATCTACATGGCTCTTCCCCTCATGGACCTTCTTAGTCTAACTAGGAAGACAGATGTTGAAGACTAAATGACAAGTGTGCTGAGTTGTGAGGGTGCAGAGAATAGAAGGGGTAAGAGCAGACACAGTGAGAGCAGTGTGAAGACTGCTTTAGAAGTCCAAGTAAGGGATGATAGAAGTGTGGCCCGTGGTGCTGGCAGAGGCGTGAGATGGTTTAAGAGACAGATTCATCAGGGAGTGGTAATTGACTAGACTTCGGCTGTCGGGGGAAGAGTCAGAAGTTATGTCGAGGTTTCTAGCTTGTGCAAGTGGTTGGATATTAATGCCAATCTCTGAAACAGAAGACACTGAAGAAGACACACAAGGAAGATGTGTTCAGGTGGAATTTTGAGTAGGCAGGTGGGTCCATGACTCTGGAGCTTTGAAGACACCCCAAATTTCCAGGTTGTGCTGAATCCACCTCCTCTGTGCTTTGGTCTTCCACAGTGCTCCTACTATAGCTAAGACACCTTCATTTTGGTATTCCCAACAGTTAGCACAGCTAGCACAGATAGAAACTGAATGTGGTAAACCCTCAGTCATAATCAGTTTAATGAAGGAATTTAAATGCCTAGAGAAATTTATCAACCCTGGATTTAAAAATTAAAGACTATGCTGGAATTCTGTAATTTGTTTATGCTCATTGAAATCCAGGTGTAATTTGAGTAATCATGGTTTTCACAAACAAGTCAATTCATTTTTAATTTTACTTGGATTTTCATGCAAATCTGCAAATGATTTATTTGTATTTTAAAACAATAGAGGCTGTTATAGAAATATATTCCACAGAGTGCAGGAGTTCAGAAAATTCTGAATATATACGAGTTTATATATAAACTTATATTTATAGTTTAAATATAAATGAGTTTATTCACCAAATGGTTTCATTTATTTTAAAATAACAATTTGAGGAACAATTAGAGATAAATTGACTTCTGCCATGACTCTCTTTACTAAGGCTGTAGTAGTTTATGAGGTCTTGTATAACAAATTGCCAAATAGGTCGGGAGTGGTGGCTCACACCTGTAATCCCAGCACTGTGGAAGGCCGAGGCAGATAGATCAACTGAGGTCAGGAGTTTGAGACCAGCCTGGCCAACATGGTGAAACCCTGTCTCTACTAAAAATACAAAAATTAGCTGGGCGTGGTGGCAGGTGCCTGTAATCCCAGCTACTTGGGAGGCAGAGGCAGGAGAATCGCTTGAACCCATGAGGTGGAGGTTGCAGTGAGCCAAGATTACACTATTGCACTCCAGCAGGGGGACAAGAGTGAGACTTCATCTCAAAACAAAACAAAACAAAACAACACCAAGCTGCCAAATAGCCATAACTTTCCCAAAAACACTTTCATTAAGAAATATACGTCTCTGAGGAGAAACATAGATATTTAAGAGAAATGATGGTTCAGACTAGATGCAAATGATTTTATCTTCTGCTTGAAAAAAAACAGAGAGAGGGTAAAAAAGAAAGAAAGAAAGAAGAAAGGAAAGAAAGAAAGAAAAGAAAGAAAGAAAGAAAGAAAGAAAGAAAGAAAGAAAGAAAGAAAGAAAGAAAGAAAGAAAGAAAGAGAAAGAAAGAAAAAAGAAGTTGAAAATAGAATTTAAAAAATAGTCTAGGAGCAAGGTTTATATGAGACTTAGCTGATAATCACAGACAGGCAGCTACACCTCTTTCCACCTCTATTGTTCAATGGAATGAGGAATGGCATAATAATCACTGTTAAATATATAGTCATAACTAGTTAACTGTCCGCCAAGTATCCTTAAGTTAAATATTTAGATTCTTAGTATTTTTAAGGAAAAATATTTAGGTTCCGTTAATTAAAAAGAAATGGCTTTATAATAATTTTTTACTGAACTATGTTTCAACAGTGAAGCCAGGTAATTCATAGAAACAGGTCTGAATATTAAAACTATGTAATTACTTTTACAAGTATTGACAATTGTAGTATATTTTTACATTATGTATATAGAGAAAGAGAAGCAGAAGGTGATAAAGAGAAAATGAAAGAATAGAGAAAAGAAGAGAAGAAAAGATAAAATATAAAATGTGATAGAATGAGAAAATAAGCCAATATACACTAAAACATCCATATGTGAACCACCCTGATAGATATCCCCAAATGTACATATATACATTTAGAGTTTAAATATATATATTTTCAGGAATAGAATGGAGTCCTCAAAAATAGAACAAATGTTAATTTTCATAGCCTGGCTAATCTTCGTTAAGAGTTTCTAATAATAGTGTTTTCTATACATTCTGTAATGAACAGGACTCTAAAGAGGAAAAGGACTGGCAATTTGAATAATTAAAGCTGACCATTAAATTGGGTTATATGAGTGAGTTTAAAAAAGTTTTCAGGATCATATTGCAAAATAAGTTAAAATATTAGATGATCTAATAGATTCTTTTTTACTGAAGGAGAAACAAATTTTCTCAGTTTTCAGGAGTTTCTCTTTAGAGCCATCTAGAAAGTCAGGAAAAGGCAGAATAATGGCCGACCAAAGGTGCCCACACCCTAATCCCTGCAACCTGTAATTCTGTTATGTTACCTGGCAAGGGGGAATTGTGGTTGCATATAAAATTAATCAGTTTAATTTAAAATACTTTCTTGGCTTATTAGGATAGGCTCAATGTTATTGCAAAGGTCTTTTAAGTGTAGAAGAATGAGGCAGAATGTCAGAATGAAAGAGATGTGAGAAGGAAAACAGAGGTTGGAGGGATGGGATTGCTGACTTTGAAGCTGGAAGGGATCTGTGAGCCGAGAAATGCAGGCAGCCCCTAGAAGCTGGAAAGGGCAAGAAAATGGAAAGGAGTGTTAAAGTCTCCAATTCCCATTGAGAGTTTTAGGATTTCCCCTTATAGTTTTTAGTCTATTGTGTTTTTGCTTCTTGAAATTTGAAGCTCTGTTATTATACACATATAGAATTATAATGATTATCTTTCTGATAAGTTATTCCTTTTAACAGTATGTCCTTCTTTATCTATGATAATACCTTGTCTTGAAATCTATTTTGTCTAATATTATTAGGTGGGTGCAAAAGTAATTGTGGTTTTTGCAATTAAAAGTCATGTTCTTATTTAGTAGTTGTCTCTACTTTTACTTTTAATGGTAAAAACCATTTTTCACCAACCAAAAACTTTTGCACCAACGTAATAATATAGCCATGACAACTTCCTTATGCTTAGTAATGAAATGGTACATCTTTTTATATATTTTTACTTTCAATCTAGTTGTGTCTTTGTGTTTAAAGTGAATCTCTTGAAAAGAACCATTCAAACATCTTGCTTGTTTTATCAAGACATAATCTTGGAGTGTTTAGTTCATTTATGTTTAATGTTCTTATTGCTATGATTGGGTTTGAATGTACATTCTTATTATTTTTTCATGTTTGCTTTCCACTTTTTTCTTCTGTATTTTGTTCCCTTTTTGTTCATTTTCTGACTCTTTTGTCTCAGTTGAATATTTTATTATTTTAATATTTGTGATTTTAAGCTATTAATTTTGTTAAATTGTAATGGTTTCTCTAGGGCTAATAATAGGCTAATAATTTGTCTTTAATATGTCCAAGTTTATTGGTTTTTCATCCTACACTTTTCACTTTCTATTTTATACCTGACAGTTTTTTCTTCACATTTTCACACCTCATATGTCATATTTTTATATCACATTTCCTACATTTAAAAAGCTTACAACAGTGTATCATTTACCAATCCCATTGCTTGTACTATTTTTAAAATACTTTTTGTTTGTTCAGGCTTCATAAACTTTTCTTTCAAAGCTATTCTTTTTGCTTAAAAGTTTTTTAGCACTATAAACATGATTTTTCATTATCTTTTGATAAGGGGTTGGCAGTCATTCTTTTCATTGCTGTCATGTATGTAGTATTTTTTTTTCCTCTGGTTGCTTTTAAGATGATTACCTTTGTTTTTCAGTGATTATCCTAGGATATGCATCATATGATTCTCTTGTTTTAATTGCTGGGATTTTTATAGGGATTGCATTAAATCTATAGAGCAAATTGGAAAGAATGCAAACCTTGACAGTACTGAATCTTCCTATCCATGAACTTAAAATATCTCTCCATTTTTTTAGTTCTTCTTTGATTTGTTTCATCAGAGGTTGTAGTATCCCTCACATAGATCTTGTATGTATTTCATTGGATTTATAACTAAGTATTTCTTTTTTCTTTTAATACCTTAAGTTCTAGGGTACATGTGCACAACGTGCAGGTTTGTTACATAGGTATATGTGTGCCATATTGGTTTGCTGCACCCATCAACTCGTCATTAGGTGTTTCTCCTAATGCTATCCCTTCCCCAACCCCTACTCCCGACAGGCCCCGGTGTGTGATGTTCCCTGCCCTGTGTCCAAGTGTTCTCATTGTTCATTTCCCACCCATGAGTGAGAACATGTGGTGTTTGGTTTTCTGTTCTTGTGATAGTTTGCTCAGAATTATGGTTTCCAGCTTCATCCATGTCCCTGCAAAGGACATGAACTCATCCTTTTTTATGGTTACATAGTATTCCATGGTGTATATGTGCCACATTTTCTTAAACTAGTCTATCACTGATGGACATTTGAGATGGTTCCAAGTCTTTGCTATTGTGAATAGTGCCGCAATAAACATATGTGTGCATGTGTCTCTATAGTAGCATGATTTATAATCTTTTCAGTATATACCCAGTAATGGGATTGCTGGGTCAAATGGTCTTTCTAGGTCTAGATCCTAGAGGAATCGTCACACTGTCTTCCACAATGGTTGAACTAATTTACACTCCCACCAACAGTGTAAAAGCATTCCTATTTCTGCATATCCTCTCCAGCATCTTTTGTTGTCTGACTTTTTAATGATTGCCATTCAAACTGGTGTAAGATGGTATCTCATTGTAGTGTTGATTTGCATTTCTCTGATGACCAGTGATGATGAGCATTTTTTTGTGTGTTGGCTGCATAAATGTCTTCTTTTGAGAAGTGTCTGTTCATATCCTTTGCCCACTTTTTGATGGGGTTGTTTGTTTTATTTCTTGTAAATTTGTTTAAGTTCTTTGTAGATTCTGGATATTAGCCCTTTGTCAGATGGGTAGATTACAAAAATTTTCTCCCATTCTGTAGGTTGTCTGTTCACTCTGATGGTAGTTTCTTTTGCTGTGCAGAAGCTCTTTAGTTTAATTAGATCCCATTTGTCTATTTTGACTTCTGTTGCCATAGCTTTTGGTGTTTTAGTCATGAAGTCCTTGCCCATGCCTATGTTCTGAATGATATTGTCTAGGTTTTCTTCGAGGGATTTTATGGTTTTATGTCTAACATTTAAGTCTTTAATTCATCTTGAATTAATTTTTGTATAAGGTGTAAGGAAGGGATGCAGTTTCAGCTTTCTGCACATGTCTAGCCAGTTTCCAAGTACCATTTATTAACTAGGGAATCCTTTCCCTATTTCTTGTTTTTGTCAGGTTTTTCAAAGATCTGATGGTTGTAGATGAGTGGTGTTATTTCTGAGGGCTCTGTTCTGTTCCATTGGTGTGTATCTCTCTTGTGGCACCAGTACTATGCTGTTTTGATTACTGTAGCCTTGTAGTATAGTTTGAAGTCAGGTAGGATGATACCTCCAGCTTTGTTCTTTTGGTTTAGGACTGTCTTGGCAATGTGGGCTCTTTTTTGGTTCCAAATGAACTTTAAAGTGTTTTTTTTTTCCAGTTCTGTGAAGAAAGTCATTGGTAACTTGATGAGGATGGCGTTGAATCTATCTATAAATTACCTTGGGCAGTATGGCCATTTTCACAATATTGATTCTTCCTATCCATGAGCATAGAATATTCTTCCATTTGTTTGTGTCCTCTTATTTTGTTCAACAGTGGTTTGTATCTCTCGTTGAAGAGGTCCTTCGCATCCCTTGTCAGTTGTATTCATAGGTATTTTATTCTCTTTGTAGCAGTTGTGAATGGGAGTTCACTCATGATTTGGCTCTCTGTTTATTACTGGTGTATAGGAATGCTTGTGATTTTTGCACTTTGATTTTGTATCCTGAGACTTTGCTGAAATTGCTTATCAGCTTAAGGAGGTTTAGGGCTGAGACAATGGGGTTTTCTAAATATACAATCATGTTGTCTGCAAACAGGGGCAATATGACTTCCTCTTTTCCTAATTGAATACCCTTTATGTCTTTCTCTTGCCTGATTGCCCCAGCCAGAACTTCCAAAACTATGTTGAATAGGAGTGGTGAGAGAGGGTATCCTTTTCTTATGCTGGTTTTCAAAGGGAATGCTTCCAGTTTTTGCCCATTCAGTATGATATTGGCTGTGGGTTTGTCATAAATAGATCTTATTATTATGAGATAAGTTCCATCAATACCTAGTTTATTGAGAGTTTTTAGCATGAAGGGCTGCTGAATTTTGTCAAAGGCCTTTTCTGCATCTATTGAGATAATCATGTGGTCTTTGTCATTGGATCTATTTATGTGATGGATTACATTTATTGATTTGCCTATGTTGAACTAGCCTTGCATGCCAGGGATGAAACTGGCTTGATCATGGTGGATAAGCTTTTTGATATGCTTCTGGATTTGGTTTGCTAGTATTTTATTGAGGATTTTTGCATCATTGTTCATCACAGATATTGGTTTAAAATTCTCTTTTTTTTTGTTATGTCTATGCCAGGCTTTGGTATCAGGATGATGCTGGCCTTATAGAATGAGTTAGGGAGGATTCCCTCTTTTTCTATTCATTGGAATAGTTTCAGAAGGAATGGTATCAGCTCCTCTTTGTACATCTGGTAGAATTCGGCTGTGAATCCGTCTGTTCCTGGACTTTTTTTGGGTGGTAGGCTATTAATTATTGCCTCAATTTCAGAGCCTGTTATTGGTCTATTCAGGGATTGAATTTCTTCCTGGTTTATTCTTGGGAGAGTGTGTGTCCATGAATTTATCCATTTCTACTAGGTTTTCTAGTTTATTTGTGTAGAGGGGTTTATAGTATTCTCTGAAGGTAGTTTGTATTTCTGTGGGATTGGTGATGATATCCCCTTTATCATATTTTATTGCATATATTTGATTCTTCTCTCTTTTCTTCTTTATTAGTCTTGCTAGTGGTCTATCAATTTTGTTGATTTTTTCAAAACACTAGCTTTGGGATCCATTGATTTTTTGAATAAATTTTTTGTGTCTTCATCTCCTTGAGTTCTACTCTGATCTTAGTTATTTCTTGCCTTCTGCTAGCTTTTAAATTTGTTTGCTCTTACTTCTCTAGTTCTTTCAACTGTGATGTTAGGGTGTCGATTTTTTATCTTTCCTGCTTTCTCTTGTGGGTATTTAGTGCTATAAATTTCCCTCTACACCCTGCTTTAAATGTGTCCCAGAGATTCTGGTACGTTGTGTCTTTGTTCTCATTGTTTTCAAAGAACATCTTTATTTCTGCTTTCATTTCGTTATTTACCCAGTAGTCATTCAGGAGAAGGTTGTTCAGTTTCCATGTAGTCGTGCAATGTTGAGTGAGTTTATTCATCCTTAGTTCTAATTTGATTGTACTGTGGTCTGAAAGATGGTTTGTTGTGATTTCTGTTCTTTTACATTTGCTGAGGAGTGCTTTTCTTCCAATGATGTGGTCAATTTTGGAATAAGTGTGATGTGGTGCTGAGAAGAATGTATATTCTGTTGATTTGGGGTGGAGAGTTCCGTAGATGTCTATTAGGTCTTCTTGGTGCAGAGCTGAGTTGAAGTCTTGGATATCTTTTCTAATGTTCTGTCTCTTTGATCTATCAAATATTGACAGTGGCATGTTAAATTCTCCCATTATTACTGTGTGGGATTCTAAGTCTCTTTGTAGGTCTGTAAGGACTTGCTTTATGAATTTCGGTGCTCCTGTATTGGGTTCATACATACATATAATAGTTAGCTCTTCTTGTTGAGTTGATCCCTTTACCATTATGTAGTGTCCTTCTTTGTCTCTTTGATCTTTGTTGGTTTAAAGTCTGTTTTATTAGAGACTAGGATTGCAACCCCTGCATTTTTTTTTGCTTTCCATTAGCTTTGTAGACCTTCCTCCATCCCTTTATTTTGAGCCCATGTGTGTCTCTGCATGTGAGATGGGTCTCCTGAATACAGCACACTGATGGCTCTTGACTATTTATCCAATTTGCCAGTCTGTGTCTTTTAATTAGGGCATTTAGCCCATTTACATTTTAGGTTAATATTGTTATGTGTGAATTTGATCCTGTCATTATGATTTTAGCTAGTTATTGTGCCTGTTAGTTGATACAGTTTCTTTATAGCATCGATGGTCTCTACAATATGGCATGTTTTTGCAGTGACTGGCACTGGTTGTTCCTTTCCATGTTTAGTGCTTCCTTCAGGAGCTCTTGTAAGGCAGGCCTAAATCTCTCAGCATTTGCTTGTCCATAAGGGATTTTATTTCTCCTTCACTTATGAAGCTTAGTTTGGCTGGATATGAAATGCTGTGTTGAAAATTCTTTACTTTAAGCATGTCGAATATTGGCCCCCACTGTCTTCTGGCTTGTAGGGTTTCTTCTGAGAGATCCGCTGTTAGTGTGATGGTCTTCCATTTATGGATAACCCAACCTTTCCCTCTGGCTGCCCTTAACACTTTTTCCTTTATTTCAACCTTGGTGGATCTGACAATTATGCGTCATGGGGTTGCTCTTCTCAAGGAGTATCTTTGTGGTATTCTCTGTATTTCCTGAATTTGAATGTTGGCCTGCCTTGCTGGTTTGGGTAAGTCCTCCCGGGAAATATCTTTAAGAGTGTTTACCCGCTTGATTCCATTCTCCCCATCACTTTCAGGTACAGCAATCAAATATAGATTTGGTCTTTTCACATAGTCCCATATTTCTTGGAGGCTTTGTTTGTTTCTTTTTACTCTTTTTTCTCTTAACTTGTCTTTTCACTCTATTTCATTAATTTGATCCTCATTCACTGATATCCTTTCTTCCTCTTGATCGAATCAGCCATTGAAACTTGTGTATGAGTCACGAAGTTCTCTTGCTGTGGTTTTCAGCTCCATCAGGTCATTTATGGTCTTCTTTACACTGTTTTTTTTTCTAGTTAGCCATTCGTCTAATCTTTTTTCAAGGTTTTAACTTCCTTGCGATGGGTTAGATCATGCTCTTTTAGTTTGGAGAAGTTTGTTATTACCGATCTTATGAAGCCTACTTCTGTCAGTTTGTCAAAGTCATTTTCTGTCCAACTTTTTTCCATTGCTGGAGAGGAGCTGCACTCCTTTGAAGGAGAAGAGGTGCTCTGGCTTTTAGAATTTTCAGCTTTTCTGCTCTGGTTTCTCCCCATCTTTGTGGTTTTATCTTCCTTTGTTCTTTCATATTGGTAACCTACAGATGGGGTTTTGGTGTGAATGTCCTTTTTGTTGATGTTGATGCTATTCCTTTCTTTTTTGTTAGTTTTCCTTCTAACAGTCAGGTCCCTCAGCTGCAGGTGTGTTTGAGTTTGCTGGAGGTCCACTCCAGACCCTGTTTGCCTGGGTGTCACCAGTGGAGGCTGCAGAGCAGCAAATATTGCTGTGTAATCCTTCCTCTGGAAGCTTTGTCCCAGAGGGGTACCTGCCTGTATGAGGTGTCTGTCAGCCACTACTGTGAGATGTCTCCCAGTTAGGCTACATGGGGGTCAGGGACCCACTTGAGGAGGCAGTTTGTCCATTCTCAGAGCTCAAATGCCATGCTGGCAGAACCACTACTGTCTTCAGGGCTGTCAGACAGGGACATTAAGTCTGCAGAAGTTTCTGCTGCCATTTGTTCAGCTATGTCCTGCCCACAGAGGTGGCATCTGTAGAGGCAGTAGGCCTTGCTGAACTGTGGTGGGCTCCACCCAGTTTAGTGTCTTCCCGGCCACTTTGTTTACCTACTCAAGCCCCAGCAATGGCAGATGCCCCTCCTCCTGCTCGGCTGTAGCCTCGCAATTTGATCTCAGACTGCTGTGCTAGCAGTGAGCAAGGCTCTGTGGGCATAGGACCTGCCGAGTCAAGCAGGGGAGAGAATCTTCTGGTCGGCTGGTTGCTAAGACTGTGGGAAAAGTGCAGTATCTGGGTGGAAGTATGCCTTTTTTCCAGGTACATTCTTTCACGGCTTTCTTTGGCTAGGAAAGGGAAATCCCCTGACCCTTTGCACTTCTCAGCTGAGACAATGCCCTTCCCTGCTTTGGCTTGCCCTCTGTGGGCTTCACCCACTGTCCAACCAGTCCCAATGAGATGAACCAGGTACGTCAGCTGGAAATGCAGAAATAACCTGTCTTCTGCATCTATTGTGCTGGGAGCTGCAGACCAGAGCTGTTCCTATTTGGCCATCTTGAACGAAGATCGTATGATTCTTTTTGTATCTGTCTTGATAAGGGTTCATTGAGCTTCTCCTAAGTCAATGTTTTTTTAAAAATCAAATTCATGTAATGTCCAACCATTATTTCTAGATGACTTTCCTGCCCTGTTCTCACTTTCTTCTCTTTAAGATTTCAGTTACACATATTCGCAATATTTTGTTAGACTGCTTGATGTTATCCCATGTGTGCCTGCTTAGGTTCTTCAACATTTGTTGTCTCTGTTCTTCAGTTGGGATAGTTCTTATTCATTAGTGTCAAGTTCATTGCTATTCTGATATATCCAATTTCATTAGACTATTTTAGCATTTTTTGTTTCAGAATTCCCTTTTGATTTTAATTTGTAGTTCCTATTTTGCTGCTGATATTCCCTATGTATTCACTTAACACTATATTTGCTTTTAATTCTTCCAACATATTATCTTTTAAACTTTTCATTTTATTAATAAAAGCTGCTTTAAATCTTTGTCTACTACATACTGTGTTTGTACCATCTCAGAGTTGGTTTCTGTTGACTGATTTTTATCTGAACTATGAGTGACATTTTTTTGTTTGTTTCTTTACAAGTGCAGTAATTTTGTTTACTATACAATAAACATTGTTAAAGATATATTACAAAGATTCCTGTGTTCTGTTATTTTACTGTAAAACTTTGACTTTTGTTTCTATTGGCACTTCAGTTACTGGTTAATCATCCTGAACCTGTGTGAGCTAGATTTGTCTTTTCTTAGGGTGGATGTGTGGAGGGCACAAAATGTTTCCCAAGCACCTGTAAGTGGGGGAACTCATCCTCCAAACCCAATCTCCTATGGCTCTTGTAAGGACTTGGATTTTAGATTTTGTAAGAGTGAGTCTACACAAAATCTTTCCCTATTAGTGTATTAAGGTATAGTCTTCCAAGGTCGAGTCTCTCCGGCGTCTTAGCTGGATACTTGGGTGTAAGAAAGCTCATAATGAGGTCTTTCCACTATAGATGGAAGGGAGTGTCAATGTCTTTTAGCACCACTTAACTTCTAGTCTCTCTTTTTTTATTCTCAACACCTTAGTAGCCACTTTTAGGCAAGTCTCATTTATCTTTTTTTTTTTTTTTGAATCAGAATTACTGAGATATAATTTAAATACAAAAACATTCACTTGTTTAAAGTACGAAATTCAATGGCTTTTGGTGTATTTGCAGATTTGGGAACCATTACTATGTCTAATTTTAGAACATTTTCGTTACCCCCAGAAAGAAGCCCCATAGTTCCCCCTTTCAGCATGACAGTGTGAGGAGCTTCGTGGACTTGTTCTATAGTGAAATGGGTGAAAATTATCTTAGAAAGAATCACTTCAAGTCTCTGGAAATGGTTCTAGGGGCATATAGCAAATGAAGAAGAGTTTACTCAAGAAAATCTACCATGCTTGGTAAGAAAAGTAAATCTGTAATATTTGAACCAAGATCCACTCATTCCCTTCTTGCCTCCCAACTCAGCAAGACAGATACAACTGAGAGAACAGGACTCTGTTTATCCCCATCCCTCAGTGGAGGGCTATCTTCCCAAGATGGGCAGGATGACAGCCTTTATTCTCCTGCCCTCACCTACTTTTGGTGAGGCTAAGTTCCTGGTGAGTGTGGCCAAGAAGTCAGTGCTCTTTTTTTTTTTGTCCAGCCCTAGCTCACAGGATGTAGGTTCAACTTTGGGCATGACACTGCTGAGAATATTTAAATCCTGATTGCTCTTGCTTTGGCTTGTGGGCAGGAGTCCTAGGTCAAGAGAGGTAAGCCCAGGGGACCTGGGGCTGATGGCTTCCTCCCTCTACTGAGTACTCAGCTCTAAAGTGAGGGAGTCTCTTAGAGAGAGCATGACATTATGCCCAACAGCAGACAGCAACAGACCAACGTCTCGAAGATTTTACCTGAGAGGAGAAGCATACTCTAGCATAGAGAGCTCTGAATCTCTCCCCAAAGAAACTGACTTATTTACAACAAAAAAGCAGTGAAGGTTTTGGTGAAAGCCAACTGGGGAGGAGTGCTGATAGATTCATAGGAGATATAGTCTAAGCCATAGTGTGTAGTGTAGCTAGATCGCTGGAAATGAATAGGGATAGATACAGCTGTGAGGAGCCCTCCTGGGATCAGAACAAATCTCAGATACTGGCCTCAGGAGCTATCACTACCAAGGAGGCCAAATTTGATTATGTCAGTGTGTGAAGCAATTTATGTCACAGGACACTGATGAAAACAATAGAACAATCAACACACAATTAGTGGAGATTTGTAGCTGACACACCACACTTTCTTTTTTTCTTTTTTCTTTTTTTTAATTTTACTTTAATGTCTGGGATACATGTACAGAACATGCAGGTTTGTTATATAGGTAAATGTGTGTCATGGTGGTTTGCTGCACCTATCAACACGTCATCTAGGTATTAAGCCCTGCATGCTTTAGCCATTTGTCCTGATGCTCTCCCTCCCCTCACCCTCTCTAGCAGGCCCCGATGTGTGTTGTTCCCCTCCCTGCGTCCATGTGTCCTCATTTTTCAGCTCCCACTTACCAGTGAGAACATGCAGTGTTTGGTTTTCTGTTCCTATGTTAGTTTTCTGAGGATGATGGCTTCCAGCATCATACATGTCCCTGCAAAGGATATGATCTCATTCCTTTCTATGGTTGCATAGTATCCCATGGTGTAAATGTACCACCTTTTCTTCATACAGTCTATCACCGATGGGTATTTGGGTTGGTTCCATGTCTTTACTATCGTAAATAGTGCTGCAGTAAATATATGTGTGCATATATCTTTATAATAGAATGATTTATATTACTTTGGGTATATACCCAGTAATGGGATTGCTGGGTCAAATCATATTTCTGGTTCTAGATCATTGAGGAATCATCACACTGTCTTCAATAGTGATTGAACTAATTTACATTTCTACCAACAGTGTAAAAGTGTTCCTATTTCTCCACAGCCTTGCCAGCATCTGTTGTTTCTTGACTTTTTAATAATTGCCATCTGACTGGTATGAGACGGTATCTCATTGTGATTTTGATTTGCATTCCTCTAATGATCAGACACTTTAAACTTTCTATTTCACTATTAAATTTTTAGAACAAATTAAGAAAACTAAATTCTAGAAGATTAGGGGTACTCCTCATGACCTCAAATTTGGCAATGGATTTTTAAATATGATACCAAAAGAATGAACAGCAAATAAAATAGAAAAATGGCCTTCATCAAAATTAAAACTTTATGCTTCATAGGATACTATCAAGAAAGTGAAATGACAACCGATGGATTGAGAGAAAATATTTGCAAATCATATATATGATAAGCACCTCATATCCAGAGAAGAGAACTCTTATAACCCAACAATAAAAAAGACAAATAATCCAAATTTTTAAATGTGCAAAGGATCCGAATAGATATTTCTCTAGGGAAGATACACAAATCCAATAGGCACATGGAAGAGTCTGACCTCATTAGAGGTAAAGAAATGCAAAGCAAAACCAAAATGAGATATCGCTTTACACCTGCTAGAATGACTACAGTCTCAAAGTCATAAATTAAGTCTTCCATAGTCTTCTGAGCACATTTCCTGCTCCCATGCAGACGTCTCTAATACTCTGCCCTGAAAATTCCACTGGTTTTGCTGCTGTAAACTCCTCTGCCTCCTCAGCTCAGTGGGACCATTGTGCTATGCTTGGATTCAGCTTGGTACACTGAGTCAGGACAATTTTGACAAATAGAGAGCCAGGGCAACTTTAGGACTCACTTTATGAAGTTCCTTGCTCACAGAAATCTCAAACTTACATCACCTGCTGTCCAATACATGAAAACAGGTACCGCCTTAATGGTTTATTATGGAAGAAACTCTAGTATGGCACATACTTAAAAGAGGAAGTACTCCACATACACACAATTTTAAAATACCTAAAATATATCTAAACTTTGCCTATAAAAATGAATAATAATAATGAGGCAATTATCTAAGAGTAAATTTAACTCGCATATTTTATTCTAAAATTGAAAAATAACTGGACTTCACTTTTTAAATATTTCTACTTAACTTCTCTAAACTTCATGGTAATTTTTTTCTTTCTTTCCTTCCTTCCTATTTTTCCCATTTCTTTCTTCTTTTTTTTTTATTGACTGCCCTGGAAGTCAATTACAATGCTTAGATTAAAAATTAGTATTAGTACTGGAAAGACTAAGTGTTTGAAAATGCCAGGTTAATTGTTATCTAATTTTGTGGAAGTGAACAAAATATTGAATTGTTTGAAGTAACTGACTTTACTGTAGCCTTTAAAACCCCATTTTTTTTTTTTTTTTGAAGTGATGAAAGGTTGTTTAATCAAGAGAGAACATCTAGACAATGAAAGGATTAGGGTATTACAATAGGTTTCCAAGAGAAGTTTATTTATTCATTCATTTATTTATTTTTTTAATTTATTATTATTATTATTATTATTATACTTTAAGTTCTAGGGTACATGTACATAACATGCAGGTTTGTTACATATGTATACTTGTACCATCTTGCTGTGCTGCACCCATCAACTCGTCAGCACCCATCAACTCGTCATTTACATCAGGTATAACTCCCAATGCAATCCCTCCCCCCTCCCCCCTCCCCATGATAGGCCCCGGTGTGTGATGTTCCCCTTCCTGAGTCCAGGTGATCTCATTGTTCAGTTCCCACCTATGAGTGAGAACATGCGGTGTTTGGTTTTCTGTTCTTGTGATAGTTTGCTAAGAATGATGGTTTCCAGCTGCATCCATGTCCCTACAAAGGACACAAACTCATCCTTTTTTATGGCTGCATAGTATTCCATGGTGTATATGTGCCACATTTTCTTCATCCAGTCTGTCACTGATGGACATTTGGGTTGATTCCAAGTCTTTGCTGTTGTGAATAGTGCTGCAATGAACATACGTGTGCATGTGTCTTTATAGCAGCATGATTTATAATCCTTTGGGTATATACCCAGTAATGGGATGGCTGGGTCATATGGTACATCAAGTTCTAGATCCTTGAGGAATCGCCATACTGTTTTCCATAATGGTTGAACTAGTTTACAATCCCACCAACAGTGTAAAAGTGTTCCTATTACTCCACATCCTCTCTAGCACCTGTTGTTTCCTGACTTTTTAATGATTGCCATTCTAACTGGTATGAGATGGTATCTCATTGTGGTTTTGATTTGCATTTCTCTGATGGCCAGTGATGATGAGCATTTTTTCATGTGTCTGTTGGCTGTATGAATGTCTTCTTTTGAGAAATGTCTGTTCATATCCTTTGCCCACTTTTTGATGGGGTTGTTTGTTTTTTTCTTGTAAATTTGTTTGAGTTCTTTGTAGGTTCTGGATATTAGCCCTTTGTCAGATGAGTAGATTGCAAAAATTTTCTCCCATTCTGTAGGTTGTCTGTTCACTCTGAGGGTAGTTTCTTTTGCTGTGCAGAAGCTCTTTAGTTTAATGAGATCCCATTTGTCAATTATGGCTTTTGCTGCCATTGCTTTTGGTGTTTTAGACATGAAGTCTTTGCCCATGCCTATGTCCTGAATGGTACTACCTAGGTTTTCCTCTAGGGTTTTTATGGTATTAGGTCTAACATTTAAGTCTCTAATCCATCTTGAATTAATTTTCGTATAAGGAGTAAGGAAAGGATCCAGTTTCAGCTTTCTACTTATGGCTAGCCAATTTTCCCAGCACCATTTATTAAATAGGGAATCCTTTCCCCATTTCTTGTTTCTCTCAGGTTTGTCAAAGATCAGATGGCTGTAGATGTGTGGTATTATTTCTGAGGACTCTGTTCTGTTCCATTGGTCTATATCTCTGTTTTGGTACCAGTACCATGCTGTTTTGGTTACTGTAGCCTTGTAGTATAGTTTGAAGTCAGGTAGCATAATGCCTCCAGCTTTGTTCTTTGGACTTAGGATTGTCTTGGAGATGCGGGCTTTTTTTGGTTCCATATGAACTTTAAAGCAGTTTTTTCCAATTCTGTGAAGAAAGTGGTTGGTAGCTTGATGGGGATGGCATTGAATCTATAAATAACCTTGGACAGCATGGCCATTTTCACGATATTGATTCTTCCTATCTATGAGCATGGTATGTTCTTCCATTTGTTTGTGTCCTCTTTTATTTCACTGAGCAGTGGTTTGTAGTTCTCCTTGAAGAGGTCCTTTACATCCCTTGTAAGTTGGATTCCTAGGTATTTTATTCTCTTTGAAGCAACTGTGAATGGAAGTTCATTCCTGATTTGACTCTCTGTTTGTCTGTTACTGGTGTATACGAATGCTTGTGATTTTTGCACATTAATTTTGTATCCTGAGAATTTGCTGAAGTTGCTTATCAGCTTAAGGAGATTTTGGGCTGAGACAATGGGATTTTCTAAATATAAAATCATGTCATCTGCAAAGAGGGACAATTTGACTTCTTCTTTTCCTAACTGAATCCCCTTGATTTCTTTCTCTTGCCTGATTGCCCTAGCCAGAACTTCCAACACTATGTTGAATAGGAGTGGTGAGAGAGAGCATCCCTGTCTTGTGCCAGTTTTCAGAGGGAATTTTTCCAGTTTTTGCCCATTCAGTATGATATTGGCTGTGGGTTTGTCATAAATAGCTCTTATTATTTTGAGGTACGTTCCATCCATACCGAATTTATTGAGCGTTTTTAGCATGAACTGCTGTTGAATTTTGTCAAAAGCCTTTTCTGCATCTATTGAGATAATCATGTGGTTCTTGTCTTTGGTTCTGTTTATATGCTGGATTATGTTTATTGACTTGTGAATGTTGAACCAGCCTTGCATCCCAGGGATGAAGCCCACTTGATCATGGTGGATAAGCTTTTTATGTGCTGCTGAATCCGGTTTGCCAGTATTTTATTGAGGATTTTTGCATCGATGTTCATCAGGGATATTGGTCTAAAATTCTCTTTTTTTGTTGTGTCTCTGCCAGGCTTTGGTATCAGGATGATGTTGGCCTCATAAAATGAGTTAGGGAGGATTTCCTCTTTTTCTATTGATTGGAATAGTTTCAGAAGGAATAGTACCAGCTCCTTCTTGTACCTCTGGTAGAATTCAGCTGTGAATCCATCTGGTCCTGGACTTTTTTTGGTTGGTAAGCTATTAATAATTGCCTCAATTTCAGAGCCTGCTATTGGTCTATTCAGGGATTCAACTTCTTCCTGGTTTAGTCTTGGAAGAGTGTAAGTGTCCAGGAAATTATCCATTTCTTCTAGATTTTCTAGTTTATTTGCATAGAGGTGTTTATAGTATTCTCTGATGGTAGTTTGTATTTCTGTGGGGTCAGTGGTGATGTCCCCTTTATCATTTTTTATTGCATCTATTTGATTCTTCTCTCTTTTCTTCTTTATTAGTCTTGCTAGCGATCTGTCAATTTTGTTGATCTTTTCAAAAAACCAACTCCTGGATTCATTGATTTTTTGCAGGGTTTTTTGTGTCTGTATCTCCTTCAGTTCTGCTCTGATCTTAGTTATTTCTTGCCTTCTGCTAGCTTTTGAATGCGTTTGCTCTTGCTTCTCTAGTTCTTTCAATTGTGATGCTAGAGTGTCAATTTTAGATCTTTCCTGCTTTCTCTTGTGGGCATTTAGTGCTATAAATTTCCCTCTACACACTGCTTTAAATGTGTCCCAGAGATTCTGGTATGTTGTATCTTTGTTCTCATTGGTTTCAAAGAACATCTTTATTTCTGCCTTCATTTCGTTATGTACCCAGTAGTCATTCAGGAGCAGGTTGTTCAGTTTCCATGTAGTTGAGCGGTTTTGATTGAGTTTCTTAGTCCTGAGTTCTAGTTTGATGGCACTGTGGTCAGAGAGACAGTTTGTTATAATTTCTGTTCTTGTACATTTGCGGAGGAGTGCTTTACTTCCAATTATGTGATCAATTTTGGAATAAGTGCAACGTGGTGCTGAGAAGAATGTATATTCTGTTGATTTGGGGTGGAGAGTTCTGTAGATGTCTATTAGGTCTGCTTGCTGCAGAGATGAGTTCAATTCCTGGATATCCTTGTTAACTTTCTGTCCCGTTGATCTGTCTAATGTTGACAGTGGAGTGTTGAAGTCTCCCATTATTATTGTATGGGAGTCTAAGTCTCTTTATAAATCTCTAAGGACTTGCTTTATGAATCTGGGTGCCCCTGTATTGGGTGCATATATATTTAGGATATTTAGCTCTTCCTCTTGCATTGATCCTTTTACCATTATGTAATGGCCTTCTTTGTCTCTTTTGATCTTTGATGGTTTAAAGTCTGTTTTATCAGAGACTAGGATTGCAACCCCTGCTTTTTTTTGTTCTCCATTTGCTTGGTAAATCTTCCTCCATCCCTTTATTTTGAGCCTATGTATGTCTCTGCGTGTGAGATGGGTCTCCTGAATACAGCAGACTGATGGGTTTTGACTCTTTATCCAGTTTGCCAGTCTGTGTCTTTTAATTGGAGCATTTAGTCCATTTACATTTAAGGTTAATATTGTTATGTGTGAACTTGATCCTGTCATTATGATATTAACTGGTTATTTTGCACGTTAGTTGATGCAGTTTCTTCCTAGCCTCGATGGTCTTTACATTTTGGCATGTTTTTGCAATGGCTGGTACCGGTGTTCTTTTCCATGTTTAGTGCTTCCTTCAGGGTCTCTTGTAAGGCAGGCCTAGTGGTGACAAAATCTCTCAGCATTTGCTTATCTGTAAAGGATTTTATTTCTCCTTCACTTATGAAACTTAGTTTGGCTGGATATGAAATTCTGGGTTGAAAATTCTTTTCTTTAAGAATGTTGAATATTGGCCCCCACTCTCTCCTGGCTTGTAGAGTTTCTGCCAAGAGATCTGCTGTTAGTCTGATGGGCTTCCCTTTGTGGGTAACCCAACCTTTCTCTCTGGCTGCCCTTAAGATTTTTTCCTTCATTTCAACTTTGGTGAATCTGGCAATTATGTGTCTTGGAGTTGCTCTTCTCGAGGAGTATCTTTGTGGCGTTCTCTGTATTTCCTGGATTTGAATGTTGGCCTGCCCTACTAGGTTGGGAAAGTTCTCCTGGATGATATCCTGAAGAGTGTTTTCCAACTTGGTTCCATTTTCCCCCTCACTTTTGGGCACCCCAATCAGACGTAGATTTGGTCTTTTTACATAATCCCATGCTTCTTGCAGGCTTTGTTCATTTCTTTTTCTTCTTTTTTCTTTTGGTTTCTCTTCTTGCTTCATTTCGTTCACTTGATCCTCAATCGCTGATACTCTTTCTTCCAGTTGATCGAGTCAGTTACTGAAGCTTGTGCATTTGTCACGTTTTTCTCGTGTCATGGTTTTCATCTCTTTCATTTCGTTTATGACCTTCTCTGCATTAATTACTCTAGTCATCAATTCTTCCACTTTTTTTTTCAAGATTTTTAGTTTCTTTGCGCTGGGTACATAATTCCTCCTTTAGCTCTGAGAAGTTTGATGGACTGAAGCCTTCTTCTCTCATCTTGTCAAAATCATTCTCTGTCCAGCTTGATCCGTTGCTGGCGATGAGCTGCGCTCCTTTACCGGGGGAGATGTGCTCTTATTTTTTGAATTTCCAGCTTTTCTGCCCTGCTTTTCCCCATCTTTGTGGTTTTATCTGTCTCTGGTCTTTGATGATGATGGTGACGTACTGATGGGGTTTTGGTGTAGGTGTCCTTCCTGTTTGATAGTTTTCCTTCTAACAGTCAGGACCCTCAGCTGTAGGTCTGTTAGAGATTGCTTGAGGTCCACTCCAGACCCTGTTTGCCTGGGTGTCAGCAGCAGAGGCTGCAGAAGATAGAATATTGCTGAACTGCAAGTGTACCTGTCTGATTCTTGCTTTGGAGGCTTCCTCTCAGGAGTGTACTCCACCCTGTGAGGTGTGGGGTGTCAGACTGCCCCTAGTGGGGGATGTCTCCCAGTTAGGCTACTCAGGGGTCAGGGACCCACTTGAGCAGGCAATCTGTCCCTTCTCAGATCTCAACCTCCGTGTTGGGAGATCCACTGCTCTCTTCAAAGCTGTCAGACAGAGTCGTTTGCGTCTGCAGAGGTTTCTGCTGCTTTTGTTTACTGTGCCCTGTCCCCAGAGGTGGAGTCTACAGAGACAGGCAGGTTTCCTTGAGCTGCTGTGAGCTCCACCCAGTTCGAGCTTCCCAGCAGCTTTGTTTACCTACTTAAGCCTCAGCAATGGCGGACCCCCCCCTCCCCCAGCCTCGCTGCTGCCTTGCCACAAGATCGCAAACTGCTGTGCTAGCAATGAGGGAGGCTCCGTGGGCATGGGACCCTCCTGGCCAGGTGTGGGATATAATCTCCTGGTGTGCCTGTTTGCTTAAAGCGCAGTATTGGGGTGGGAGTTACCCGATTTTCCAGGTGTTGTGTGTCTCAGTTCCCCTGGCTAGGAAAAGGGATTCCCTTTCCCCTTGCGCTTCCCATGTGAGGCAATGCCTCACCCTGCTTCAGCTCTAGCTGGTCGGGCTGCAGCAGCTGACCAGCACCGATTGTCTGGCACTCCCTAGTGAGATGAACCCAGTACCTCAGTTGAAAATGCAGAAATCACCAGTCTTCTGTGTCGCTCGCGCTGGGAGTTGGAGACTGGAGCTCTTCCTATTCGGCCATCTTGCTCCACCCCACCCCCCACCCCATTATTTCTTGCTTTGTTTGGACAGTAGATTTTATTCATCTGGCCCCTGAACATCAGATATAAACCATTATGTGAATAGCATCATAATTTATCATTTAAATTATTTTGTTTTTATCTATTCCAGTTAAAATGTCACTATTTTAATAGTATTAGGTTCTCTAGTGCTTCTAATCAATGCAATTAGTACTTATTTGGGGTTTAAACTTCATATTATTTTTGTGTATTCTTTTCTTTTTCTGTATTGACATTTACCTTCTTGGATTATGCACGTGCAAAATGAGATTTGGTAGTGTGCACAGAGATACGTCTGCACTGATTAGGTTAGGCCAATACAGTCTTTTAGAGAAAAACAAGATCTTTAAGATAGCCTAATTAGCACTTGCAATGTTAATAGGGAATTTTTAAAAATTAACGCATACAATACAGATGTTGCTAGACTTACAATGGGGCTGCATGCCCATAAACCCATTATAAGTTGAAAATATCAAAAGTTGAAAATGCATTTAATACTGTGATAAGCCCATCCTAAAGTTGAAAAGTCATTATGTTGAACCATTGCAGTTAGGAACCACTTGTACTATCAAGTTCTTTTCTCATTCTTAATATCCCAGAGTTTAATTTGTGCCATTAACTCATTCTTTTTATTACATTGATTGGATAGCTGTCAAATTGCTACCCGTTCAGTCAAACAATCATCTGAAATACAGATACTTTTCAACTTACAGTGGAGCTACACCCCAATAACCCCATCAAAAATTGAAAACATTGTAAGTCAAAAGTGTGTTTTTGCCTGAATGATATAATCAATTTATGATGAGTTTAATCCAGCCATAACCCTGTCTTACACTGAAGAGCATGCTGAGTATGTATAGCTTTTGCACCATCACAGTCAAAAATTGTTAAGTCTAACCATTATATAATAAGTCAGGGACCATCTGTATTCAAATGTGTGAATGAGATAGAAAGAAAGGGATCTGGTGAACTTACAGTCTGATAATAAAGAGTATGTTATAAATAATGTGTTGCTATGCTTTTACCACATGACTAGGATTAGGGAGAGTTATGTTTAAAAAGAGTGAGGCTTGTTATTTTACTTCTTCCTCTGACTTATATCAGTCAACATTTGTAGAATCCAAAGATTTAACAAACCCTTTGTGTGATGCCTTACCTGTACTCTGATTTGGCTGAACACAAAAAGAGCTAGTAAAGGAAAGTTGTTTTCTAGTAACAGAAAAATTATTTTTATTCTCATTCTATTTCTAATCCAGTTACTTCCTTTAAAAAGTCGAACTTCTGTTGATTCCCTGGTAGTAAGTACACACGAGTTTTACTTCAAATGTGAAAATTTTAAACAGAAGTTAATGCATAATCAATGATGGTAAATAACTTTACAAACTTCTTTTTTTATTCAAGGTGTTGCCATGTGAGTTCTATATGATGATGCACTCAGAGAAATGAATCCAATTAAATATAAAAGACAATAGTGCAGTAAAAATACTGGCTATTTCTGGTATTCTATGTATTATTTACTTTTGGTGATCTTACTTCAGAGATTTGGGATTCTATTTCATTTCCTCAGAAAATTTGGTATAAACTCGTTGCTCTCAACATACTCTGTCTTTTGACAATATGAATGAATATAGATGAGAGCTAATACCACTAACAGTTCTCATACACATCAATACTCCTTGACAATTGACAAATCACTTTCCTATACTTTTAATTTTATTTGCTTTGCACAGCAATCCTCTGTATTGGTTGTCAGAACTTTGTAAATTCATTTTATAAGGAAACTGAAGCTTAGAGATTACCAATGGTAACTTGAAATTATTTGGAATTAGAATGTAGTACCTCACTCCCAGACCACAGCATTTCCTACCAGTTGGACTAGTCTAGATCATCTCCAGTGATAGAATAGGTAGATATCTTTCTCCTGGTGGAGTAAGCAATCTCTTTGAAAAAACAGTGAAAAGACCATCAACTTTGGTCTTAGACAAAGATTTGTATGCAAGCTCCACCAATAACCTTAATTATATGCTGGGTCTGTCCTGCAGATCCTGGCTGAGCAATGGATGAAAGGAGTAGTCAGATACAGGTATGCAGTGTAAGAGCAGCTAGGGGACTGCCTGGCATTAGTGGCTGAAGAATGAACAGTCCCGAACAGCTGGACCATCTGTATTCAAATATGTGAACAGCTGGAGCTGCTTGTGCTTATTCAATCCAGACATAATGACAAAAACCTGGAGCAAACACAATCTGTGGGTAATTAGCATTATTGTTCCCCCTTTCAGGGAGCAGTCATGCAGCATGGATAATCAAAGGTCAGCTCCTGGTCAACTTAAGTAAACAAGCCTATTTAAGATAAATTCCCCTAAACTTTCTTGTACTTACTCTTTGCCCTCTGCCTCAGGGTTAGAAAACAGCTGCCTTCAACTTATTCTCCCCCAAAGCTATGTAGAGCCTTCTGACCTTTCAGAAGTCCTGCTTTTTCCCTAGAGTTTCTCCCACCACTCTAACCGATCTCCTACATCACCCCCTTTTCTGTTTTTTTGCATCAGGTTTTGTTGATTGAAGAGTAAAGATGTGTGCAGAGACAGGTTTGACAGGTGCAGTGGTTACAGCTCATGTTCCAGCTTTGCATCTTAGAATTAGTAAATAACATAAGACAAACATGATTATAATCAGTAATATTATTTTCCAATCAAGGAGTAATATGTAGTGTTACTTGGCACCTCAGTCCAATGTGTGCCATTACTGAGGGACCCCAATGGGGATATGTCCATCCCTCCTAACCAATCAGTCACATTGTTAGAGGCTGGGAAGCAGGTTTCTGCCCAAGTAGCAGGATGGAAGAAAGGGGGATCTAGAAGATGGGCCCAATGGAGAGTAGCAGGTGCGGGTTGTAGGCAAAGTGAGAGAATAAGAAAGGTTAATACTCTATGAGAGTTACAGTGTACAACAGAAAGCATAGAAAGGAACAAATTATGTGGAGTGAATGGTGTTTGTGTCTGGAGTAGGATTCACTCAGCCTCCTGAATTGTCTTCTTCAGAACCATGTCCAGGGCCTTTGTTGTCCAAGAAAGCCACATCATACAGGGCTGCGGGTCCTGCAGGGTTATTTCCTTTATTTTTGATATTGGGTTGGGTCCCAGCCATACCGTGGTGTAGTTTGATGCATTGTGCTGGAATCCAAAGAGGATCTGAGGGGATGTGAACACAAGCACATCCTCTTCCCCATGTTAGCAAATCATTTGAACCACACCATAGATTAGTATTTACATCTTTTGGTAACACTGAAGGTTTTATATCTTGAGTGATTTTAGCAAAGTGCTAAAATGGAATGTCAGACGTCCCATGTGTGACAAAATTGTGGAAATGGTGAGCTGGTATAACCCAGACTGCTATCAGTTTTAATTTTTGTGGGCCACCCCGTAAACACAAAAGTTAAGAGAAGATGTTTAATGACATATTGGGTGGACTCTCCAGGAAGAGCATGAGTTCTAATTAGGTGGGAATTGGTTTCAATGGATACATGTACATATCTTAGTTTTCCAAATTCAGGGATGTGTGTAACATCTGTTTGCCATAACTGATTAGGTTCTAGTCCCCTAGGGTTAACACCTGTTGAGGAAGGGGATGTGCCTGTGAGCTGGCAATCTGGGCATTGTAAAATAATTTGTTTAACTAGTCTTTGGGTTAACTGAAATTGTTTAGATAAATTTCTCCAATTTTGGTGGAAAAATTGATGTGATTGGTCAAGCAGTGACATTATAACTTGCAGGTCTGCTTGATCATTGCCATAAGCCAGTGGGCCAGGCAGCGAGCTGTGGGCCCTAATGTGTGTGATAAAAACAGGATGTGTTCATTGATCCAGCAATGGCTGAAGTCAAAGAAAAAGTGCACACAGGGTGGGCTCAAGAGTGGACTTAATGAAGGCTGTTCCAAGGTTCTGCAATGAGTAGTAAATGGAGTAATCAGAGTCATTAACGATATTGATGGGCTGAGTGGGAAAGGTTTCCAGGGCCAATATTAGGGCTCCAACCTCAGCTCTCTGAGTGCTAGTAAATCCAGATAGAGTGAAGGAGTTGTGTGTTTTCACCAGATAGCTGCTTTTCCATTTTTACCAGAGCCATCAGTGAAAAGCATTAAAGCATTAGGTATGGGGGAGTAAACTACCTTTGCAGGGGTAACTACAGCCATATGAGATAAGAACTAAAGTAGTTTGTCAGCAGGAAGGGCATGTTCTATATGGCCTGCATAAATCTGAAGGTCTAGAGATAGGGGCAGGACTGCTTCGAATTGTTTTTTACTTAAGGGTATTCTTATTACATCAGGGTCATAACCTTGCAATTGATTGCATCATTTTCAGCCTATATAGATGACTTTACTAACTAGCTGGACATAGGGAGATAGTGTTTTAGTCCCCATATGTGTGCAAAGAGCCCATTCTAGGAAGTGCAGCTGTGGGGCCATTTGTCCTATTAATTTTCTTGGGCAATATTTAGTAGGAAAAATCAACTATTGGACTGAATATTGCGGGTCTATGCGATCTAGTTTCATCTGAGAAATAGCTTGCTCTATTTCCTCAATTTTCGTTTTTGCAGCAGGGGTTAAACACTGGGGGTTGTCCAGGGCTGCATTGCCCTTTAGGGTAGAAGACAGGTTCTGTAATTTATTAGTAGTTATGCTCAAGGTGGGGTGAAGTCAGTTAATATCACCCAGTATTTTTTGATAATTATTTAAGGTGTGTAAGTTGTCAGTGTTCAGTTTAACATTTTGAGGTCTTACTGACTGGGATGTTAGTTCATATCCAAGATATTTCCAAGGAGAGGACATCTGTTCCTTATCAGGTGCTATCATTCAACCTCTTAACTGTGTATTCCTTTTGACAGAGGCATATAAATTTAAAAGTATTGGCTCCATTGGGACTGCAAGTAAGATATCATCCATATAATGGACAATATTAGGAAATTCTTTTCTACTGGGAAGCAAAAGTCTGATTTACATGATACTGACACATGGTAGGACTGTTCAACATTCCTTGAGAAAGTACTTTCCAATGAAATCAGCTAGCTGGCCTTTCAGTATTCATAGGTGGTATTGGAAACACAAATTTTTCTCTGTCCTGTTTTCAAAGGGAATAGTAGAAAAACAGTTTTTTAAGTCAATAATGACTAAAGGCTAATCTCGAGGAATCTCCATAGGGGAAAGGAGGCCCTGTTGAAGGGGCCCAAAGATTGCAAATTAGCATTGATAGCATGTAAGTCATGCAGAAGTCTCCGTTTACCAGATTTTTAGGGAATGAAAAAACTGGGTGAATTCTAAGGGCTGTTTGATGGCTCTATATGGCCGGCTTTTAATTGTTCCTCAACTAATTCATGGGCTTGTAATTTCTCTCCCTTTAACAGCCACTGTTCTACCCAAACTGGATCTTAAGAGAGCTATGTTAGGGGTAAGGGAGGAATTACAACAGTGACCATTACTAGAAAGGGGTCTGCAGAGTCACCCCCCAGTTGGGCTAATAGGTCCTGTTCCCAAAGATTAACAGGGATGGGCATGATTAGAGATTGTATATTAACGAGGGACCCCTCCCCTGGAGTATTGCAGCCTTTATGTTTTGCCAGTCAATTGATTCTGGTTGGCTTGTTGTTTGCACAACCTATCATATTCTGCCCTCTAGATGAGGTATTGACTGACCTCTAAAGTTGTTTCAGCTAGGACTGACTGGTCCCATGGGGTTATATGGAAGTTATCTGCTATGGCTTCAATTAATCCTTTCATAAATGGGCTAGCAGCTCCATTTTCTCTAATGCTTTTCCTTTTCTCTTTAAAAGTGTTGAAAGTAATGGGTTCATATACCCAACTGCCTTGTTGATCTTGCATCACTGGGCAGGCCAAGAGTTACCCTTCTAATGCTGCTTGCCTAAGACAGGGCTCCATAACTGTAGTGTATCCCTTGTCTTTTTTGCAATTTATAGGGGGAGGGCACTCAGGAAAAACCTCTGTTTTCTCTTTTGTATCTTTACCTGTAACAGCGGGGCTGAGAGAGGAGGAGGAGGCAGTAAGGTAGGTGATGATTCCTCCTCCCTTCCCTGTTTAGGCTCTTCTGTGTAGAGTGGGACCAAAACAGCCCTAAGGCCCAAAATATTAAAGATGTTACTAGGACCCGGTGCCCGTGTGTGATATTGTTTAAGATTTCTCCCCACTTGTTCCCAGAACTCTAGGTTTAGCGTGTCTTCTTCCAGGAATCATGGGTTATGGGAAACAACAGTTTGCAGTAGGTCCCTTAATTGAGCCTGGGAAACCCAGGCTTTGCTAGCTTTAAGCAGCTGTTTCAATACTTTTATATTTGCTGTTGAGCTGATAACTATTGTCCCATGATGAAACCCTAGCTTGAAAATTCCCTCAAACTTGGAAATCCTGAGCAGGTACCCATTACTTATTGACTGCACAGTTGCTTCACTTTTGTTCTCAAGGGTTCTGTCACAATCTGTTGCTGAGTTCCTCACATGGGGCACCAGCTGCTGGGTTCATGCTGCGGACCCTGTCTGAGTGATGGATGAGAGGAGTACTCAGACACAAGTATGCAGTGTAAGAGAAGCTAGGGTACAGCCTGGCACTAGTGGTGGAAGAATGATCAGTTACCAACAGCTGGAGCTGCTCGCTTTTATTCAATATAGACATAATGCTGAAAGCCTGGATTAAACAAAATCTGTGGGTAATTAGCATCATTCACTCTTTCAGGGAGCAGTCACACAGTGTGGATGATCAAAAGTCAGCTCCTGGTCAACATAAGTAAACAAACCTGTTTAAGAAAAATTCCCCTACCCTTCCTTGTACCTACTCCTTGCCCCTCTGCCTCAGGGTTGGAGAACAGCTGCCTTCAGCTTACTCTCCCCCAAAGCTATGCAGAGCCTTCTGACCTTTCAGAAGGCCTGCTCCTTTCCCTAGTTTCTCCCACCACTCTGACTCATCTCCTACAATTATATATAGAATAGGTTTAATGATAACAGGTTAATGGAATAATTTATTCAAAGCACCTAGCTAAGTACAAAAAATCAATTCAAAACACTTACATGTAATATAACATTGATTTTTTTAATACATCATTTTTCTCAATCACGACTTATTTATGAAAAGTAAGTTAAATCTTTGGATTCTACAAATATTGACTGATGTCATAAGTCAAAGTAAGAAGTAAAATAAGAAACCTCACCATTTCTCAAATGTAACTCCTCCTAGTTCCAGTAATTTGAGTAACATTAATAATAAATTCACTCATTTATTCATTCAAGCAAATTTGTATTGATCCAGGCACTGTTCTGAGTGTTTAGATTAAAGTAACAAAAACATAGACAAAAATATTTGCCTTCATGGAGCACAATTTTAGTGGGATTGAATGGGTAGTAATTGTATTTTAATAAATAATTATATGTTATAATTATTTATGTAATAATTAATGGTATTTTAATAAATAATTTATTATTGGTTTCTGATACAAAAGTTTCAGTGGAACCTCTTTATTACACTTATAGAAACTGGAGGCACCCATTTCCTTCTCAATTGTGTGTACCACAACCTTCCTGGTATTCACAGTCATCTAGTAGATACAATCACATAAATTAAAAAAAAAATAAATTTTATTGTATATGTTTGAGGGATATAACATAATGTTATAAGATAAATATACACTATTTTTTAATTCTGAGGATAAAGAAGTCACTGTTGCCGGAGGGAAACTGTTTTCTAGTGAGCTGCCCATACCAAAACAATTTGTTTTTTAAAGTTTTATGCCATTCTTATTGAAAGTCACTGAATACCACAGATAATTAGATCTGTGATTATGCTGTATTCATTTTTGCCCTTCTAGTCAATAAACAATATTTCTAACTTAATCACAAAAATAAAAAATGGAACAGCTATGGGCAAAAAATGCCAAACAACAACAGCAACAACAGAAAACAAACCAATCTTACATTTAACAGCATAAAGAAAAACAGGAAATGACTATGGAAAGTATATAAATATTACATGAAGCAACATTTTGAGTGCAGTAGTGTACTAAAAGAGAAAAAATAACGACCATTTTTCTTTATTATTTTTTTCTCTACTGCTTCTCTTATGTTGCCTTCATGATGTTTTACCTAAGATGTGTACAATGCTTAAGATTTAAATTTTTTCCAAGCTATAATGTTTATCTAAAGAAGAAAGGTTTTTTTTTATCATATATACATGTAATTCTTACTAAGGATTAATTATTTATAATCTAGTGTGAGAAATGGTGAGGATTATTTTTCAAACAGACTTTTTTTGTTTGTTTGTTTTGTTTTGTTTTGGAGACGGAATCTTGCTCTGCCACCCAGGTTGGAGGGCAATGGCGCCATCTCGGCTCACTGCAAACTCTGCCTCCCAGGTTCAAGCCATTCTCATGCCTCAGCCTTTCAAGTAGCTGGGATTATAGGCACCCACCACCATACCCAGCTAATTTTTGTATTTTTTTAGTAGAGACAGGGTTTCACCATGTTGGCCAAGCTGGTCTGTAACTCATGACGCCAGGTGATCCACCTGGCCTCCCAGAGTGCTGGGATTACAGGCATGAGCCACCGTGCCTGGCCCAGATTTTTAATTGTCAACTCATCTTTTGGGTTATTCTTAAATTTACTATAAGGTTGTCAAATTTTAATAAAGTTGACTAGTATTTAAATAAAATTCTCAATGGACTAGCCAAATAACTTCCAAGACTCTATAGAAATTTAATAGTAATATCTCTATTTTGATGCTATAGCTATTGTGGTCTAAATATTCTTTGCTCAGTAACCTGGACTGGCTAGATTCATTAAAGAGATTTTTTCCCAAACTTTTTTTGGGGAAGGGATCAAAGTTATTGCAAATAGTCAGTAGATCCATATGCATATTAATAAAAAACATTAATTAACATGTAGTGAGAGCTCAAAATTATGCTAAAAACTTTACATGAATTTTTCATTTAATCTTTACAACAAGCAATAAAGTATATCATCTTTTTTTACAGATAAGAAAACTGAGTTTTAGAAAATTTTCTAGTAAGTAGAGTCTGAATTGCAAATTGAGCATTTTGATGCATAGCTCATTGCTAATAGGATAGATAGCACTCTACTATCAACAAGTCTATCATCTACAGGTAAATAATGACTGTAAATGGAATGTTTTCCAAGCCACTGTTTGAAAATTATATTTAGTTGTCTTCTGATTAATAAAATGAAACTTTTTAAAAAAGACTTTCATTAAAAGTAGTTATGGAGGAAAAGGATAAATTTTTTGATAGCAAAAAAGGATATGTAGGCTTGAAAAATCTGGAAGTCACAAAAGTAGAAGTTGGCGAGTTTGACTTTTTGTGAGCCTATTAGCCCTGTTCTCATAAAAATGCTCTTACAGATTATAGTTTCCCCACAACTGGTCACCTTAGATATGCAAGCTTTTTGTCTTAAAAATAACAGAGGAATTAAGGCACTATAACAGAAATAGCAATACAAATCATTTGTAAAATAAAAATGACTAAATTCTGAAGTATTTCCATGTGGTAGAGGCAACTCTTTATAATCCATTCAGATTAAGCTGAAACCTTATTTTCTTATTTTATTCTCTCCCTCTTTCTGTCATTCTCTCTCTTAAATACATCCACAAAATACCTAAAAGTATACATATTAGATACAGCTCTGGAGGCTTCTGCAGAAACTACACAGCTTTGTGATTATGCTAGACTTACATATCTTCTCTTTCCTTTTGAATTGGTAGAGCAGAATATAATATTTCTCAAAACCCAAATTAAAAAATAAAAACTGACTACATATGCATAAGTTTCTGAGCTGCCTTATACTGGGCTTCATTTCAAATATATCTTTTATGTTAGCTTTGTCTGAAGAACAATTATTAATTCATTATTCAAGTCTCCCACGTATGTCCTTTAAATGTAGGTCGATTAAACCCACAGAGGTTATGGGATATTTCAGATGTTGCTTTTCTGGCTGGAGACTTCTGTGGTCAGTGCCACCTTTGCCCAAGTTTTCCTCAGCCCCACTGGGCTCATTCCACCCACTCTACCTGGCAGGCTGTGCTTGGCTCACACTACCAGCCTAGATCCCATGCCTCCAAGGGAGACTGTGAGCCAGGTGTGGAGTGGTGAGGGATGTATGAGCAAGTGTGGTGTCCAGCCAGTGCACAGTCAGATGTGCCAGCTGCTGCCATGGGGCGAGCAGCTCCAGGTGCCAGCACAGGGCTGTTTCTCTGTGAGGCTGCAGCTGGACCAGGTGTACCACAAGCAGCTTCCATGGCTGGCACTGGGGAACACAGTGTCACTTGGAAGCTTGGAGATGCCAGCAACCGCAGGGTCCCAAAGAAGAAGTCAAGCCCTGGCTTGGGGATTTCTTGGGTCTGGGCTCCCTGAAGGACTGCAGCTCTTCTCTCTTTCTCTTTGCCTGCAGTGTGGTGAGCAAGGGGCATGTTTCAGCCCTGTTTGTGTTACAGGTCTTTTATCCTCACCATTCCGTGGGTCCTGAGTTCTTGTCCTGCAACCAGAAAGAATGAGGTACACAGAAGAACACTGAACAAGATGAAGAGGAGCTTTATTGAGTGATAAAACAGCTCAGAGGAGAACTTCAGGGGGCAGCTCCTTTCTGCAGCCAGGGTGTCCAGTCCGGTGTTCAGCTCTCAGCAAAGAAGGTAGCTCCTCTCTGCAGCTGGTCATCACATTGTCCTGTCTGCATTCAAGTTGTCCCATCATCTGTCTAGTTCTGGCTGAGCCTGGGGCTTTTATGGGCCTCAGAGGGGAGGAAGTGTGCACCAATTAGTCACTGGGCAAACATGAGTTGGCTCAGAAAAGTCACCACAAGTCCCCACTCTGGTCCATGGGACTGGCAGCTCAACCTCCAGTCTTCAGGCCCTCCCTGGCCTGAAGGTGGGGCCTTACCAGAGACCTGTCCCCTTCTGCCCAGGAACCTGCTTCCTGCCACTGTCCATGGTGCTCAGGTTGCTCACACCAAGAAGCACCTGCAGGCTGGTACTGAGCTGCCCTCAGCGCCAGCCCAGCTTCCCCCCATCATGCTCATTGGCACTCAAAGTCTGCAGGGGGCTGAGACAGCAGGGGGCTAGCATGTCAGCGCTGCCCTGAGTGTGCATACACCCACACTCAGGGGTTGGCTGTGACAACCTGGGCTTGGCCCCGAATCTGCTCCAAGATCAGAGTGGGCACCAGAAGTGGGGAGAGGCCAGGCAGTGGGAGCAGACACCCCTGAGCTTGTGGGGGAAAGCAGGGGTCTTTCCTGGGACTCCGAGGGTGCAGACTTCTAAAAAAAGCACAGGTATACATTTAGTTTCTTTATTTTTTTCCCTTTATTATGAATTATTGCAAACATGTTGAAAAGGTAAAGAGGATAATATAATTAAAATCCATGTGTACATTACATAAAAATGAAGCACTTCTGATTGCAGTCTTCTACCTCCTTCTTTGAGGTAACTGGTATCCTGATTTGTGTGTGTGTGTGTATGTGTGTGTGTGTGTGTGTGTGTGTATGTGCTTTTCTTTACACTGCAAATAAATGTCTTAATATTTTTATCCTAAATGAGTGATTTGCTAAATAAAATTTAACATTGTTTTGCATGCTTCTATACTTTACACAAATGCTATGAGCACTGTATGCTATTTTTTGCAACCTGACTCTTCTTTTTTGGAAATAATATTTCTGATATTTACTTAGGTGACATTAGTAACTCCACTTCATTAATTTTCACAGCTTTGTAACATTTAATTGCATGGATATGACACTTTATCCACATTTAGATTGCTTACAGAATTAAGCCAAGGTCTGAGCTGTTTTTCTACCTTCCTCTCCTGCTCCCCATAAAAAGTAAACAGCTTTGTGGTTTATTCCCACTATGGAGGATTAAATTGTTGTTTACCTTTGTGAGAGCTGCTTCAGTGAACTACCAGGGCAGAGGCCAAAATGCTATTTAGGTCTGAGTGAGCAAGAGGCGAGGAAGAGAGGAGTGCCTAATAGAACCATTAAAAGTCCCTCTGGATTAACTGGTTTGGGGGTTTAAAAACATATGAAAAAATGCTCAACATCATTACTGATCAAGGAAATGCAAATCGAAACCACAATGCGATACCACCTTACTCCTGTAAGAATGGCCATTATCAAAAAATCAAAAAACAGTAGATGTTGGCATGAATGTGACAATCAGGGAACACTTCTACACCCTGGTGGAAATGTAAACTAGTACAGCCGCTATGGAAAACACTGTGGAGATTCCTCAAAGAACTAAAAGTAGAACTACTGCTTGATCCAGCAATCCCACTGTTGGGTATCTACCCAGAGGAAAAGAAGTCATTATTCGAAAAAAATACTTTCACATGCATATTTATGGCAGCACAATTCACAACTGCAAAATCGTGGAACCAACCCAAATGTCCATCAGTCAAAGAGTGGATAAAGAAACTGTGGTGTGTGTGTGTGTATATATATACACACAATGAAATCCCACTCAGCCATAAAAAGGAATGAATTAACAGCATTTGCAATGACTTGGATGGGACTGGAGACTATTATTCTAAGTGAAGTAACTCAGGAATGAAAAACCAAACATTGTATGTTCTCACTGATATGTGGGAGCTAAGCTATGAGGATGCAAAGGCATAAGGATAATACAATGGACTTTGGGGACTTGGGGGGGCTAGTGGGAGGGGGCAAAGGAGAAAAGACAACAAATACGGTGCAGTGTATACTGCTCGGGTGATGAGTGCAACAGGATCTCACAAATCACCACTAAAGAATTTACTCATATAACCAAATACCACCTGTACCCCAGTAACTTATGGGAAAAAATGGATGCATATTTTAGGAGAATCTTTGGCCAAGTGTCAGGGGAAGCTCTTTTGTATTTGTTGTTTTCATAAGCCACAATCTATATTTTTAGGAGATTCAAAACTCTAAGAGCCAAATATCTGCCAGATGTGTTTGTAATGGTGCTTTTATTTTCTATTCAACATAGTGTTAAATAATTATCCAATATTACTCCCATTGGGTTCTCAGAGTTCTGTTGTAAACTCTCTTTTTGTATTATTTCAATAATTTGAGCCATAAATGGAAATTCTTATCCTCTTCTTTCTGTCTTAGGAAGAAAAAATAGAAATACTTTAAAAGGTTATTATTTCATTGAACTTTGTGGACATGGTTTGGTCAGTGCTTTTCAATAAGAAGTGACCAGTCTTCCTCTTTCATACCCACATTGATAAGAATGACTTCTACTATATTTTTTCTTCTTCTTACCTGGGATACTGATGGGTAAGCTTCATTTGTTTGATGATATGTCTGACAAGGGAGCAAGCAAGGAGATGTTCCTATGATACAGTATAAGTTATAAAGACTGAAGACTACCTCAGGATTTGTTCTTTTCTCTTGGTTTATCCTACACAAATAGTCTCCTGGGAATAAAAGGACCCAAGACTTGCTGAAACCAGCACCATCAGTTCACAAAGTTCATTAATTCATAGATGAAGCCATTTGTCATATGGCAAATGGCCGAGAAAATGCCACTTCTTATTCTGACAGTATTGTCCTAAGTCCCCAGGAAGCTTAGACATTGGCTCTTCTCTTTACATATGTGCTGAATGTAAGCGAAACTGAATAATAATGCATTTTGTACAATAAAGAGAGGAGGAAAGAGATTGTCACCCTTATAATAGAGGAGATAAAAAGGGATGCCGATAGGTAATTTCCCCTCAGAATCTGTGATATTATCAAATTATAGGGGATACCTGACTTTTGGGGTTCAGTTCTCTGCTTTTATTCAGCATCACAGGGAGGTAGGAGAACCTCGGAGGGCATTGAAAGCTGCTTACCAGGAACCTGACTCCTCTACTTGGAAAAGATCATGGTGCCTAAAATGCCCAACAAAACAGAAGCACTCCCTGCTTTACAGTGACCACAGAGGTGGTCAAGTGTGAATTGATGAGAAATCCTTGTAAATGTTTTGGAATAAATAAGTCCCTGAAGGTCTTACATAACATTAGAGAAGGTCCCTCCAAAGGAAAATAAATTGGATTTTGTGCTGGTTAACAGTTTAGAAATTCAGAACAGATTTAAATAGTTTTAGAGAAATAAATATATCAGCTTTTGGTTCTGAGAGTTGAGAAATTAATTTAATACCTGCTATATTTGAAAAAAGTGAATGTAGCAAACATGTCAATAAAAGCTGAATATACACTCAGAAGCTATGACACAAGTAAAACGAATGGGCTTAACTAGACTACGGCTAGTTGATCAGGCTTGGCACAACCTCTGGTGAAGAGAATAGTGCCCAGCACACAGATTATATGTTTAATAAAAGCCATCAGCAAGTCCTGTAATTTTTGCTTCCAAGGTGGTCATTGTAATAACAATGGCAGTAGCTAGCATTTATTGGTCTCTTTCTCTGTGCTAAGGATGCTTATAATCATCTTACATGTGTTATTACCTAATTTAATCCTCACAGATATGCACAAAGCAAAAGGTGTCTGAGACAGGTCTCAATGAATTTAAAAGTTTACTTTGCAAAGGTTAAGGATCATGATCTGTGACCACAGCCTTGAGCACACATGCCCAAGGCAGTTGGGTTACAGCTTGGTTTTATATGTTTTAGGGAGACTTAAGACATATCAATATGTGAGATATGCATTGGTTCAGTCTAGAAAGGTGGGGCAACTGCAAGTGGGGGAATTTACAAGTCATGGGTGGATTCAAAGATTTCCTGATGGGCAATTGGTTGAAAGGGTTAAGCTCTGCCTGAAGAGTTGAAATCAGCTTGAGATAAGGTAAGGGGGTTGTTGTGGAAGCCAAGGTTCTTGTCACATAGATGAATCCTCCGTGTAGTTGTCTTCAGAGAGAACAGATATGACTGTCTCTTATTGAAGGTGTCAGACTGCTAGAGAGACCCAGTAAAGGAAGGCGATTCTTTACAGAATGCAAAATTGCACTGCCAAGAGATAGCCTTGCAGGACCATTTCAAAATATATGTTTCTTTAAGGACCCTGCTATCTGTCGTGTTATGCTATACCAAAGTCAGGTTGGAATTTGGTATCTTATGGTTACTGAGTCTGTTCTGTCAGTCTTAGGATCTCTATTTTAATGTTAATGGTGGTCAGTTGTATGCCTGAAGTCCAAAGAGAGATGAGTATAATAAGGTGTGTATAGTCTCCACCTTCCTGTCATGGTATGAACTAGATTTTCAGGTTTTGTTGGCTCCTCTTGGCCAGTCAGTTGGGGGACTTAGAATTTTATTTTTGGTTAACATGTGTTGTAAGGAAGAATGTATTCATAGCTCAGTCTTACAGCAGAGAAAATTGAGACCCTGAGAGGTTAAGAAACTTGCCCATTTCAAATCCATTCACTCTCCTCCATATCCTTTGTCCCCATCTTAATATGGGCCCAGTCATTTCTTACTTTGCTTACTGCAGTAGCCTCCTATCTTCCCTCCTTCTCTGCCTGTTTCCAACAGGATATCCAGAGTGAATTTATATTAAGTACATTGGACTCTATCCCCTTCCCAATCCTTCTGGGATTTCTCATTCCTTTCTTGTTACCTTGGTGGTCAGGATTCTAGTTATAATCTCCAGTGTCATGGCATTCTTCCCTTGTTTTCGAATTTTAAGCTGCACTGGTCTTTTGATTCTAGAAATATTGCTTTAGGACCTTTGTATATGCTATTGCCTCATTTTATCCTCCCATTCTGGTTAGAATTAGATTCGGTGGCAATTGGCAAAAAACTCCAACTAACAGTAGGGTCTGGGTTATTCTGCTGTTTGTAGCCTCCTTCATAAACCAAGTTGGCATCACTTCTCTTTCTGGTGGTAAGATGAATGAAGGGACAGAGGAAAGTCACTTAAGGAAGGTTCTAGATATTGCCAAAGGATATTTCAGCTTGCAACCTATCAACTGCTGGAGCTAATGGCTTAGTAGCCCTGCTAAGCTGTGAGGGAGGTAATTTTCCTTTATTGGAGTCCATAAAAATTAAATACAAATAAAACCAACCAACTCCCGCTTGATATAAACAATTGTCTAATCAACATGTTTGAATTTAGCAAAGGAATCTCAAACTTAACTATCAAAGCTCAATTCATAATCTTCTTGCCTTCTAACTTGGCCTTTTGTAGTATTTTTGTGTCACAGATATAGTCAGAATCTAAGTAGCTAGCCAAAATGTTGGAGTTCACTGTCTTATACTCTCTGTCAAGGCTATCATAAAGTTCTTTCCATCTTACCTCCTAAATACCTCTCCAGTTCATCTGCATTCTCTATCTTTACCAAAACTGTGCTAGTACAAGTTTCCATTATTTCTTGAGTAGATTTCTGCTATGGCCTCCCAACACATCTATTCAAGTCCAGTCTGGATACTCTTCAACCTATTTTCCACATTACTAACAGTAAAATCTTTCCTTGTTAATGGCTTTCCATTGCGTTTAGCATAACACTTCTTGGTAAGGCATAAAAGGCCCTTTTTGGTACGGCTTTAACTATCATCCTCATTTCACACTATACTCTCTCTTACTTCCTTTACTTCAAGTACCTTGTCTTTCGTCTATGTCTAACATCCTTCTAAGTTCCTTCCTGCCATAGGGCTTTTACACATCCTGTTTCCTCCTAGCCTTTGTATTGTTAAGGCCTACCCATACAAATTATCTCAGATCAAACATCACTTCTTTAGGGGAGTCTCATTAGGTAAAAGCTATCTAATACAGGGTGTCATAACACTCACCAACTTTATAGTTTTATATTTTCTTGTATAACCATTTCCCTAATGTCTGACCCTCCTTCTAGATTTCAGGCTTCAAGAAGTCAGGGATTCTCTTTAGGTGTGTTAACTGTTGTACACACAGCTCCTTGCACCTTATCTGGAACATGGAAGTGCTCAATACATATTTGTTGTGCAAAGTAAATCTTTACAATTCTATGGAATGGGCATTATTATTTTCTTCCTTTTACAGTTAAGGAAATTAAGATTTAGATAGGTTAAAGTCTGAAAGTGCAAAGTAAAGACTCAAATCCATTTCTAGTTTGACTTCACTAATTTACAGTGAAAAAACAGGAGAGTGTCTATGTAGAATGACCACTCTGTTTTTCACAGTGGAACCGAGCATGATAATCTAATAAAGTATAAATTTTATTTATTTATTTATTTATTTATTTATTTATTTATTTATGAGATGGAGTCTCACTCTGTCGCCCAGACTGGAGTGCAGTGGCGTAATCTCGGCTCACTGCAAGCTCGGCCTCCTGGGTTCACGCCATTCTCCTGCCTCAGCCTCCCGAGTAGCTGGGACTACAGGCGCCCGCCATCATGCCTGGCTAATTTTTTGTATTTTTAGTAGAGACAGGGTTTCACAGTGTTAGCCAGGATGGTCTCGATCTCCTGACCTTGTGATCTGCCCGCCTCGGCCTCCCAAAGTGCTGGGATTACATGTGTGAGCCACCACGCCCGGCCATAAAGTATAAATTTTAAAACGTTGGCATTAATGAACCTGCTAAGAATAAGTGCTCTAATTTATATATCCTAGAGATATATCTCTCTAGTCCTTGTAATTAGGATGAAGTTAAGCTAATGGGTTTCCCTTGGGGACTGCTGAACAGAGGATCATCATAGTTGTTATTATGCATTATATGTTATATAAAAGAAACCATTTGCAGATAAAATAGCTGTAAATATTACTTCTAATTGTATGTGGACCATTAGTTAATTCACCACCAACACCCAAGCAACCTATCTATCCTTTATGATGAACTTATCTTTATTTATGCTGACATAGAAATAACAAGAAATTAAGTGTGTATGTGTGTGTTGTCATTTGGTTTCAACCAACAGGTCATTTGTCCTCAAAAGCAAAGTTCAACAACAGACTTTCAAGGTGACCAATTAAAAGTTTATGCCTACAGAGATTTTAATAAAATTAAAGTATGGGAAAACTGTTGGCAGAAATATTCATATCTCAGAAATGAGTCATTAGATTCTGAGAATATATTTTTGTAGCGGAGGTAGGAGGTGCAGAGTTTTTTATCATAGCCAGATAATTTAAAACTTTTTTTTTTTTTACCCTCTGAATAACCTTATATAACGTAAAGGGAAACAAGCCAGGCAAATAAGGTGTATAAGTTAAAATCTTTGGAAAAATAAAAATAGGGTTGTCATGCGCGTCCGTGTGAAGAGACCACCAAACAGGCTTTGTGTGAGCAATAAAGCTTTTTAATCACCTGGGTGCAGGCGGGCTGAGTCCGAAAAGAGAGTCAGCGAAGGGAGATAAAAGTGGGGCCGTTTTATAGGATTTGGGTAGGTAAAGGAAAATTACAGTCAAAGGGGGGTTGTTCTCTGTTGGCAGGAGTGGGGGTCACAAGGTGCTCAGTGGGGGAGCTTTTTGAGCCAGGATGAGCTAGGAAAAGGAATTTCACAAGATAATATCATTGCTTAAGTCAAGGACCGGCCATTTTCACTTCTTTTGTGGTGGAATGTCATCGGTTAAGGCAGGGCAGGGCATTTGCACTTCTTTTGTGATTCTTCAGTTACTTCAGGCCATCTGGGCGTATATGTGCAAGTCACAGGGGATGCAATGGCTTGGCTTGGGCTCATAGGCCTGACAAGGGTCATTTAGGGAACAATAGTCTTTTAGTTCAGAGGGTTGGGCTTTGAGATAGCTCCGTTTCTTCTGAGGACTGTTTGCACAGATATAAAATGTCAGAATAGCAGAAGGGAAATTTACAAAAAAGAAATTTTAAACTGAAGGCAAGCACAGCTAAATAGAAAGGTAATGTTGAGTTGTCAATATTATGAACCGTATCAATGAGGAGTCAAACTGTAAAATATTTGAAGAGACTTATTCTGAGCCAAATATGAGTGACCAGTGGCCCATGACACAGATCCCAGGAATTCCTGAGAATATGTGTCCAAGGTAGTCAGGCTACAACTTGATTTCATACATTTTAGGGAGAAATGAGACATAAATCAATACATGTAAGATGTACATTGGTTTGGTCCAGAAAGGTGGGACAACTGAAAGTGGGGACTTCCAGGTCATAGGCGAATTCAAAGGTTTTCTGATTGGCAATTGGTTAAAAGACTTATTATCTAGAAACCTGGAATCAGTAGAAAAGAATGTCTGGGTTACATTTATCATGCAGATGGAGCCTCTAGGTAGCAGGCTTCAGAGAGAATAGATTTTAAATGTTTCTTGCAAGACTTAAAGAGCCTGTGGTATTAATCAAAGTCTGTGTTTATGTTAATGCTCATCCACAGTGCCTGAATTCCAAAAGAAAGGAGGCTGTAATGAGGCACGTGTGACTCCCTCTTCCCATCATGGCCTCAACTAGTTTTTCAGGTTAACTTCAGAACGACCTTGATGGAGGAGAGAGGCCCTTTCAGATGTTTGGGGGGACTTAGATTTTTATTTTTGGCTTACAATTGTTATGAAAGGACACAAAAACACAAAGACTTACCTACCCCCTTGCTCCCTATGGTTACACCCTTTGTTCTGCTTCTGCTTTCTTATCTCTGCACATACCAGAGGTTTCGAAAGTTCTGTAAGTACCTGTTTTCTTCCCGGGGGTTAAGTCACAAGACATGTTTAAGTAAGATAAACCCCTGCTGCCATAAACTGGTTGTGCAACCTGAGGCAATATGATTAACTGCCTTTGTGTAGAAACTGCTCTTCCATCTCAAATGTTGAACTGAAATATCCAAAATGGCGGGAACCAATCATAACTAGCCAAATCGCCTTGTTTAAATACCAGCCAATCACATATCTGATCTGTATAGTGATTCAATGACCACTTTTCTTAGACTATATAATACTGTGTAAAACTCTGGGAGGGAACTCTCTCTCTCTCTGGACCCTCTCATGCCGAGAGTGAGTGGGAGTTCCGGGTTTGAACCTGTAATAAAGATCCTTGCTGCTTAGCTTTGACTCTGGACTCTGGTGGTCTTCTTCGGGGAATAAACGGTCTGGGCATAACAAATGGGGGCTAGTCCGGGATTTCCCCCAAGCCCACCAGACCCCCAAGTCAATGGATCTTAATCTGTAGGTAAGCTGGCTTTGTCACTGTCTCTGTCTTTGTCTCTGTCTGTCTCCCTGAAATTTCACGAAATCCGTAATCTGTAATCTGTATTGGTCTGTTCTGTAAGTGGCACGGTCTTGGCGGACACGCTAAAAGACAGCCACTGGGGACTGGTGGGAGACGTCCTCCAGTGCCCATCTGGGGGCCTCCATCCTTGGTTGCCCCGTCTGACTCAGGTCGGAAGTCCGACACGCGCTCGCGAAGGCTCATCGTTTATCACTGTCTGTCTGTTATTGTTAAGTGTTAAGTGTAAGTCCAAAACGAAATATAAAACCTTTTCTTCCCCTTCCAGGACCGGACCTGTCAGATACTCCCCTCTGCTTCACACTCATTTTCGTCCCTCCTTCTCTTTGTAGGAACAGTCCAAACAAAAAATGGGCAACAACCAGAGCACGCCGCTCTCACTCCTTGCCGCCAATTTCAAAGATGTGAAGGCTCGGGGGCATAACTTAAGTGTAGAACTAAAGAAAGGAAAGCTAGTTACTTTCTGCCGTTCGGAGTGGCCCTCTTTCGGCGTCAGGTGGCCCTCCGAAGGAACTTTCTGTCTCTCTATTATTACTAAGGTAAAAACTAAGATTTTCCTGCCAGGGCAGTCAGGGCATCCTGATCAAATTCCTTATATTATAGTGTGGCAAGATCTCGTGGAAAACCCACCGCCCTGGATAACTCCATTCATCCCTGAGCCCTGCAAGGTCCTAGTAACGCAACCTACAAGACAAAGGACTCCCTCTGCTCCCTGGCTCCTGTGCTGCCGGACAGCCAGGATCCCCTAACATTAGAACCCACTCTCCCCCCACTGTATCCGCACCTAGTCCCGCAGGACCCAGTCCCCCAAGGTGGTGCTTCCATAGAGGGGAACCGAGAAGCGGAGGCAGCTGAGAGCGAAAGTAACCCGGGGGGGCCGGCCGGCCAAACGCAAGGCGGCGTACAGTGGGATCAAGCTTCCCGACTCCCTGACTCTACAGTAGCCCTGCCTCTCAGAGAAATAGGATCGCTCGATGATACCGGACTCTCCCGTCTCACATATTGGCCTTTTTCCACTAGTAATCTATACAATTGGAAGTCCCAAAATGTTCGGTTCTCAGATAATCCCAAAGATCTAACCTCGTTGTTAGACAGTGTCATGTTTACTCACCAGCTGACCTGGGATGACTGTCAACAGCTCCTCCTAATCCTGTTCACAACGGAGGAGCGGGAAAGAATCCAAGTTGAGGCCAGAAAGTTGGTTCCAGGAAATGACGGCCAGCCAACTGCGAATCCTGACCTCATTAACGCAGCTTTTCCCTTGACCCGACCCAGATGGGACTACAACACGGCAGAAGGTAGGGGACGACTGCTCATTTATCGCCAGACTCTAATGGCGGGTCTCCAGGCTGCAGCTCGCAAGCCCACCAATTTGGCTAAAGTATATTCTGTGTTACAAGGTAAGACAGAAAGCCCCACTGTGTATTTAGAGAGGTTAATGGAAGCCTTCAGACAGTTTACCCCTATGGACCCGGAAGCACCGGAAAATCAGGCAGCGGTAGTAATGTCCTTTGTAAACCAGGCAGCACCAGATATTAAAAGAAAACTCCAGAAATTAGAGGGTTTAGAGGGAAAGCAGATTCAGGACCTCCTTCAGATAGCCCAGCGAGTTTATAATAATAGGGATACTCCAGAAGAAAAACAGTTCAAGGCAACCAAAGAAATGACTAAAATCTTAGTAGCAGCTTTCCCCCAGGCAGGGAATGGCCAAAGCAGGAAGCAGAAAAAGCAAGGCTCTAGGCAAGGATTAGAAAAGGATCAGTGTGCTTATTGCAAGGAACGTGGTCACTGGATTAAAGACTGCCCAAAGAAACGGGGACCAGCTAACCCTACCTCCGTACTTGTTACCCAGGACTCTGACTAGGGAGGACGGGGTTCGGACCCTCTCCCCGAACCCAGGGTAACTTTGCAAGTGGAGGGGTCCCCAGTTCGCTTCTTGGTCGATACTGGGGTGGAACGCTCAGTCCTAACCAAACCAATTGGAAAAATGTCTAAGAAAACATCCTGGGTACATGGGGCCACAGGCATCAAAAAATACCCCTGGACAACCCAGAGGACTGTAGACTTAGGAACGGGAAAAGTCTCCCATTCCTTCCTAGTCATCCCAGAGAGCCCCTGCCCTCTGCTAGGGAGGGACTTGCTGACAAAAATGGGGGCCCAAATCCACTTTGAGCCAGAGGGGCCCAAGATAACTGATTCCCAAAACAGGCCAATATCTATCCTGACTGTCACCTTAGAAGATGAGTACAGACTCCATCAGGTGCGAAAGCCCCCCGATCAGGAAATTGACTCTTGGCTCCAGCGTTTCCCTGAAGCGTGGGCAGAAACTGGGGGCTTAGGACTAGCTAAACATTGACCTGCCATATTTGTGGAAGTTAAGCCAGGGACAGACCCGGTTCGGGTTCAGCAATATCCTATGCCCCTGGAGGCAAGAGAAAGAATTACGCCCCATATCCACCAACTCCTAGACCAGGGAGTCCTACGGGCTTGCCACTCATCCTGGAATACTCCACTGTTACCTGTTCGTAAACCCAACAGTACGGACTACAGGCCAGTACAGGATTTAAGAAAAGTTAACAAAAGGGTCATGGACATACATCCCACTGTGCCCAATCCATACACCCTTCTGAGTGCCTTACATCCTGAAAAACAGTGGTATACCGTTGTTGATCTAAAAGATGCTTTCTTCAGCCTTCCTCTGGCTCCCAAAAGTCAAGAACTCTTTGCATTTCAATGGACGGATCCTGAGAGGGGCATCAACGGTCAGCTAACATGGACCAGGCTGCCACAAGGGTTCAAAAACTCGCCAACCCTGTTCAATGAAGCCCTTCATGAAGATCTAGGTGAGTACCGGCGGCAACACCCTGAAATAACTCTTTTACAATATGTTAATGATCTCTTAATAGCGGCCAGGTCCCTGGCAACTTGTGTCCAAGGGACTGAAGACCTCTTAAAGACTCTGGGAGAGCTAGGCTACCAAGCCTCAGCAACAAAGGCTCAGATCTGCAAGTCGGAGGTAACTTATCTGGGGTACCTATTAAAAGGGGGGCAGCGCTGGCTAACCAAAGCCTGAAAAGAAACAGTCCTACGCATCCCTAGACCCCAGTCAACACGGCAAGTAAGAGAATTCCTGGGGTCGGCAGGGTTCTGTAGGTTATGGATACCCGGATTTGCTGAGTTAGCCAAGCCCCTATACCAGGCAACAAAGGAACGGCAGCCCTTCAATTGGACGGAAGAGGCTGAGCTAGCCTTTCAACAAATCAAAACTGCCTTGTTATCAGCCCCCGTGCTGGGGCTCCCTGATGTCTCCAAGCCCTTCCACTTATACGTGGATGAAAGTAAGGGTGTTGCAAAAGCCGTGCTAACACAGTACCTAGGTCCCTGGCAGAGGCCAGTTGCCTATTTGTCAAAAAAATTAGATTCAGTGGCTGCTGGCTGGCCACCCTGCCTCCGGATAATAGCGGCGACCGCCCTAATGGTCCGAGACGCTGATAAACTTATCATGGGGCAAGAGTTGTGCGTTATAACCCCGCATGCCATTGAAGGCGTCCTCCGGCAGCCGCCCGACCGATGGATGAGTAACTCCCGACTCACCCACTATCAAGGACTGCTGTTAAACCCCCTCAGAATAACTTTTCTGCCCCCAACCTCTTTAAACTCTGCTTCACTGCTGCCAAATCCAGACTTGGATGCCCCGTCCCATGAGTGCACTGAGATACTGGCTCAGGTGCATGGGGTGCGGGAGGACCTGCAAGATCGTCCGCTCCCCGACACAGAACTCATCTGGTTCACTGATGGCAGCAGCTACGTCCACCAAAGCCAGCAGTATGCAGGAGCGGCTGTAACATCAGAGACTGAGGTAATCTGGGCGGAACCCTTGCCTCCAGGGACATCGGCCCAAAGAGCCGAACTGATAGCACTCACACAGGCCCTCACCCTAGGGGCAGAGAAAAAACTAACAGTAGACACGGATAGCCGCTATGCTTTTGCTACTGCACACATACATGGGGCCATCTACAGAGAGAGGGGACTATTAACAGCTGAAGGCAAAGAAATAAAAAACAAGCAAGAGATCCTAGCTCTATTAACTGCTTTGTGGAAACCAAAGAAATTGGCTATCGTACATTGCCCTGGGCATCAGAAACCAACTACGCCAATTGCTCGAGGCAACTTCTTAGCCAACCAAACTGCAAGGAGCATAGCAAAAGCTCCCAGTCAGCTCCTCGCGCTCCAGCTCCCTGATCCTGGCCTGCAAAATTTGCCATGTTTTCCCGACTATACCGAACAGGATCGCCAATGGATAGACACGTTTCCCCTAAAACAGGTTCAAAATGGGTGGTGGACTGATGTAAATGACCAAACCATCCTACCAGAAAAATTAGGATGGCAGGTATTGGAACATATCCACCGGACCACCCACCTGGGTGCCCGGGGAATGATAGACTTAATCAGGCACGCCAAGTTCAGAATCAGGCGCATAGCTGAACTGGCCAGCGATGTCACAACAAATTGCAAAGCCTGCCAACTGAACAACGCTTGCCCCCAAACCCAGACCGCCGCAGGAATTAGGTGTAGAGGAACTAGGCCTGGTGTCTATTGGGAAATAGACTTTACTGAAATAAAGCCTGGAAAATATGGGTATCAGTACTTACTTGTCTTTGTAGACACTTTTTCAGGATGGACAGAAGCGTTCCCAACTAAGAGAGAAACTGCTCAAGTTGTAGCAAAAAAAATTTTGGAAGAAATCCTCCCCAGGTATGGCTTTCCCATCCAGATAGGGTCAGACAATGGACCAGCCTTCGTTGCTAAAGTAAGTCAGGATTTGGCTTCCATTTTTGGGGCAAATTGGAAATTACATTGTGCTTATAGGCCCCAAAGCTCAGGACAGGTAGAAAGAATGAATCGGACTCTAAAAGAGACCTTAACTAAATTGACCATGGAGACTGGCGCTAATTGGGTAGTACTTCTCCCCTACGCTCTGTTCCGGGCCCGAAATACCCCTTACAGACTGGGCCTCACACCGTATGAAATCATGTATGGCAGACCCCCACCCCTGGTCCCCAGTCTAAAAGATGACTTACTCAAACCTGAAACTGAAAATGTCTCTGAGTTCTTGTTCTCCTTACAAGCCTTACAGAAAATTCACCAGGAAATTTGGCCCAGACTGTGAGAACTGTACGAAGCAGGACCTCCGCCGATGCCCCATCTGTTCCAGCCAGGAGACTGGGTCCTAATCAAGCGCCACCGGCAAGAAACTCTTCAACCCAGGTGGAAAGGACCACTGCAAGTACTCCTGACTACTACCACCGCTCTCAAGGTAGAGGGCATCGCTTCGTGGATCCACTACACACACGTCAAACCAGTGGACCCAACATCCGACCTTCTCGGGCCGTCTGGAGCACCGGTTACATGGACTGTAGACAAAGCTAAGAACAATCCCTTAAAGCTAACCCTGCGCCGTCATCCCCATAGCCGTAACCATGTCTAGCTTACCTATGCTTTTATGCCTTATGCATCTGACTCTCCTCACTACTGCGCCGTCTAATCCCTATGTCTGGAGGTTCTGGCTCTATGAGAACAAAACTCACCCCGGGGAAACCCCCCAGGTGGGTAAACTGTTAGCTAGTGCAGACTGCCCCCCTTCCGGGTGCAATACTCCAATTTACCTCAATTTCACTAATGGTCCTCCGTAGCCATCACCAGCCTCTCCTGCACCCAGAAAGTGAGGCTACATTATAAAACTCTGGAAATCCAAGATTGGACATCCAGTTACTTATGAGAGGGGGAAATGAAAGGACACAAAAACACAAAGACTTACCTATCCCCTTGCTCCCTATGGTTACACCCTTTGTTCTGCTTCTGCTTTCTTATCTCTGCACATACCAGAGGTTTCGAAAGTTCTGTAAGTACCTGTTTTCTTCCCGGGGGTTAAGTCACAAGACATGTTTAAGTAAGATAAACCCCTGCTGCCATAAACTGGTTGTGCAACCTGAGGCAATATGATTAACTGCCTTTGTGTAGAAACTGCTCTTCTGTCTCAAATGTTGAACTGAAATACCCAAAATGGTGGGAACCAATCATAACTAGCCAAATCGCCTTGTTTAAATACCAGCCAATCATACATCTGATCTGTATAGTGATTCAATGACCACTTTTCTTAGACTATATAATACTGTGTAAAACTCTGGGAGGGAACTCTCTCTCTCTCTGGACCCTCTCATGCCGAGAGTGAGTGGGAGTTCCGGGTTCGAACCTGTAATAAAGATCCTTGCTGCTTAGCTTTGACTCTGGACTCTGGTGGTCCTCTTCGGGGAATAAACGGTCTGGGCATAACAGTTATCTGATTAAACTAGCATAAAACTGATTCATTTTCTATTCTACTATTTGCTGCAGTATGTGGTGAATGGTTTCCAGTCTAATGGCAAGTGCAAAAAATGCCTAGAAATAAATTTTAGCGCTTTTTTTCTCACATATCTTTCAACTGGATATAATGATAAAATGGTAGAAGAAAGGTGGCCAACAGTTACTTCATTAACTTCTCATTTATTAAAATGCTAAAGAGAAAACTGTTAACCTTTCAACTGACTATAGGGAGGACAGTGTTAATTAAGTTTGCCAAAGAGTAAGCCAATTCAATCCACTCAGATGTTAACAGAAAGCACTCTTTTGTCCTTTTTAAGAGAAAAAAATGTGTCTAACAATAGCCTAATTGCATCTATTCCTGACATTTCAAGGAGGACTTCATTATCCTCTGTTTGTAAAAAGGAATTTAAATAATTGAAGGGGGTCTCTAACATAGGAAATGTGATTCAAGCAAATGGAACTGTTAGAATTTTTTGCATTTGTCCCAAATTTTGTCATCCAAACTACTGTAGGGAAAAGTTTCTACTTTTATACGAATCCCAGAGAGAGGCTTATTGAAATCCAGCAAAACTTCATTATAGAAGGGATGCTGAAAATACAACAGAATTAAAGTATTCAGCTGCAGGTAGAAGGAGCAGATAGCAAGAGAAAAAAGTAATATTCTAGGTTTTCATTTTTAAAAATAGCAACTTTTAAGATTTATTTTTGGATAAGTGCAGATATGCTTCCATTTTTTATGCCTCTTCAAATCTGTATCTACAATTTTGTACAATAAAAATTTCTTTTCCTAGTGATGACCTTGAAGTTGTGAAAGACCAAACACTTTGATTGGATAGCTAACAAGATGGCTTTATTGACGCTATTGCAGTAAGAAGAATATTCATTGATAAGAAATATTAAAGAGAAATTGTACTGGTTGGAATTAAATAGACAAGAAAGACCTTGTTCAAGACTACTGCAATAGGAGAGAAAGGCTGAGTTTTTAGGTGGTGGACTGAGAGCTAGTGGAAAAGTGCTGGAGAACTTTAGAGGGAGGTTGATCAATGTGATCAGGCATTTGTGTTTGCTAATTGACACTTATCTAAGATAGGTTCCTACCTTTTCACAGAAATAGGGAGATATGAGTGCATCTTTATTGATCATTACATTTCAAAGGAGTGGTTCACAGCTCTTTGAAAAAGACTTGCATTGTATAATAGGCAAGAGGCTGAGAGAAGATGTATATCTCAAAGGGACACAGAAATATTTTTATAATTGCAAGTATTTTAAAACAAATGCTCTAAGCAAAGGGAAGTCAGGGGCCTATAATAAGGTAGAAACTTGCCTAAAATTAAATCAAACTGAGGGGAATGTTAAGGTGGTTTTGGTCAGGAGCATCTCTCAAGAGGGAGAAAGGAGTTTTATAAAACAAGAGAGTCATTGAGGGAGTGGGTAGGTGGATCTTATCTAATTCATTGAGAAACAGTAGGAGTGATAGATACTTCTCACAGATATGTAAGGGCCATTTCTCAGATCACAAAAAGATGGTGGTAGTTTTTAACCTTTCTAAACCATCTCACTGAGAGAACACAAGGTGAAGTTCAGCATCATTAAACCAATGCAAAATTTTATTTGTTTAAAGGACGATTGAATTACCTTTAGTATATTATGCTTTCTAGGCAGGAGTTGTTTAGCAGGATTTCCTCATAGTGGTAACCTCATCGACTAGCATATAACAGAGTCAATCCAATCTTTGAAAAATATTCTGTTGCCTAAGCATTCTATTAATCAAATTGTAAGTTTTACTGCAAGGCACAAATAATTTTTTGTATATGGTATTTTTCTTTTATAATTTCTTTTTTGTTATTACAGTTGTCTGGTTTTTGTATGTTACTATTCCCTGCTTATTCTCCCAATATTCTTCCAATTTGTATTGCACCTTATAGATTGGAAAATTTATGCTTATATCATCTCATCTGATACTTATATCAATACCCTGTAATGTACTCAAGACGAAGGGTTGGCTAACTTCTTCTGTAAAGGACTAAATAGCAATTTTTTTTTCTCCTTGTAGAGCAGGGCTAACCTATATGCAGTGTGCCTAGAGTCAGCCTAATTATTTAAGGCTGCCATAAAGTCTCTATAAATTACTCAATTCTGCTGTCGTAGCATGAAAGCAGCCATAGTCAATACATAAATGAATGAACAGTAATATAAATATTTCAATAAAATGTTAGTTATGGACACTGACTTTTGAATTTCATATAATTTTTCCTGATTCATGAAATATTATTCTTAGGATTTTTTTCAACTTTCCTTAACTCATGAGTCATAGGAAAACAAGGGCCAGGTTTAGCTTATGGGATACAACTTACTGAGCCTTGGTCTAGACAGTAATGATAGTTGAAAGTTTGAATATTACCTCTGCTACTTAGTAACACTGACATTTTGGGTAAATTATTTTATTTTGAGTTGCCATTTTCAGATTTCATAGTGGAGATAATCTCTATATTACAGCTTTGTTGTGAGAATGAAACTAGATGGGAATAAATGAAATAAAATACAAAGTTTCCAGCACTAGTAATTTCTTAGAGTAATATTCTCTTCTTTACATTTGTGTTCTGAATGAGGAACCTAAGTCTCAGAAGTGATTTGTCCAAGACCACACAGTTGTCAGTGGTAAGCCTGACACTTTCAATTCAAGTCATTTTAACGTTCAATGGGCTCCTACCAGGTTGCCATTTTTTCACATGACAACTATTTACAATCATCTCTTCCCTAATCCTCCTTGGCCTTTCTCGGATGTAACTTGTGCAGCTCATTGCTTCCACTCCCTGTCTTCATCACTCTGTTCTTAGTATTCTAAAATAAACATTTTTGTGTGTGTGTGTTTGTTTTAAAAAATCCAAATGGTTATCAGAAAACAGAGACAGGGCCTTTTTAATTCAACTGCTATTCCCCTAGGCTTCTACCCACTAGAGACAGCCAGGTTTCTTAGAGAGGAAAAATTTATTTGTGTCAACCTACTTGTTGTGCTTTTTGTTTCATATTAGGTGAGGATTCTCCTCTAGATTTATAGCGGAGACCTGACATGGACATTTTGAGATATTTAAGATAATCTTATTATAACACAGTACAAAATGGCACATTATATTAAAAAAATACTAACTGAATTTTTCAGCAATCTTTTAAATAAAATGTGAAAAAACAGCCGGTTACATCCAGAATGCAAATAGCGGTCAAATGGGGCTAAACTGTGTAGTCTAGTGTTGAATAAATTCTAGCTCCCATCTACCCAAGTCAGGATTTAAAATGGTATTATTGCTGAAACCTCTTTCTGATGAATACATTTGCAGAGATGAATAATCATGTTTGGTAATTACAGCATGAAACTGAAATAATGCAAGTGAACTAGTCTTAGAAGAATGAAATGTTAGTAAACATTCCATTAGTAGGGTACTTCTCCTAATTTCCTCCCTTTCTCCTTTCTTTATTTCAGACTGTTTCCCTGAAAGCCAGAAGACTACTGAGAAACCTACCAGAAATATGAATTGATCAAGGTTAGCTTGCTTTTAGGGGCAAAAAATATGATTTTAATTGCAACCAATCCAAATACAGATGGGAATTCTAAAACATGGTTTTTAACAATGTGACCCTATAAATACTAACTTAGCCAAATAGAATAGGTATTACAAGAACAATATGCTCTGTGGTCTGATATTAGGGAATTCTCGTTTAAACAAAGTGAAATGTAGGTCTTCCTAAAACTTTTTCTGTACTTTAAAAAAAATTTTTTTTTAAATTTTTAATGGATGCATAATAGTTCTCCATATTAATGAGGTATGTGTGATATTGAGGCAGCCAGGTGGAAGGGGGGTACCCAGAAAAACTACAACTGACCTGCATGCTGGGGTGGAGCCTTGGGAAGTTTGCACTGTTTGCTGCAGGGAGGAGCCTGGCCCTTCTTCTTCCCGGGTGGAACCAGGGATTCAAGCTGCAAGGCAGAAAGCACTTCAGATGACCTCTGGCCTTGAGGAGGACCCCTGTTTCTTCTTTTCTTTTTCCTTTTTCACCCAATAAAACTCTGCTTTACTAACCCTTCAAACCATCTGCGAGCCTAAATTTTCATGGCCATGGGATGAACAAGGACCCTGTTTTTAGCTGAACTAAGGAAGAATCCTGCAACAATACTTTGATACAAGCACACAATGTGTAAAGATCAAATCAGGATAATTAGAATAATTAGAACTGGTCATTTCTTTGGGTTAGGAACATTTCAATTTCATTCTTCTAGTTACCGGGAAAAATATACAATAAATTATTGTTAACTGTATCAGCCTATTGGGCCACCAAACACTAGATTTTTTGAGACAGAGTCTCTCTCTGTCACACAGGCTGGAGTGGGCACCCGTTGCTGGCATGAGCTCAGCTTACTACAACCTCCACCTACTGGGTTCAAGCGATTCTCTTGATTCAGCCTCCCGAGTAGCTGTGATTAAAGATGCATGACACCATGCTTGGGTAATTTTTGTATTTTTAGTAGAGACAGGGTTTCACCATGTTGGCCAGGTGGGTCTTGAACTCCTGACCTCAAATGATCCGCCTGTCTCGGCCTCCCAAGGTGCTGGGATTACAGGTGTGAGCCACTGCACGCAGTTGAAATACTAGATCTTATTCCTTCGAGCTAACCGTATTTTCGTATCTATTAACCAACCCCCTTTCCTGCTGCTCTTTCTACTGTCTCATAACTACCACTCTACTTCTAAACTTTTAATATTTTAAAATGCATTGCGAATCCCTAATGTTATTGGCAGTGAATCTGTAAGGGTCTGAAGCACACTTCATCTTTGCTTCCTTGGAGGAAATAATTCAGCTGACGGGTAGTTGTAAGGCAGAGGGAGAGATGAGGCAAGTTTTAGAGCAGGTGTGAAAGTTTAATAAAAAGTCTTAGAGCAGGCGCAAAAGGGAGCAAAGGACACTTGGAAGAGAGCCAAGTGAGCGACTTGAGAGAGTCAGGTGCCCTGTTCGGCCTTTGACCTGGTGTTTATACATTGGCGTTGTTCCGGGGTTTGTGTGTCTTCTCCCTTGATTCTTCCCTTGCGGCAGGCTGTCCACATGCTCAGCGGCCTGTCAGGACATGGGAGGGGCCACACGTGTAGTGTGTTCACTGACGTTGTGCACTTGCTTACATGAGGTGCTTTTCCCTTACCAGTTGAGCCTTCTGCCATTTTGCCCCTTAGTGTACATGCTTGACCCCACTTGCCCAACTCCTAAGATCTTATCATGAAGCTGCCGATCAACAGCTTCAGATGTTTTCTGTCTATTGGGAAACTGTCATTCCCTGGTGCCAGCGGTGACCAATTATCATTTTAGAAAGACCGTTTAACAACTAACCATCGCCTGATAGTTGCCTGACATTTCTGGGGAAGTCCTCTCCTGCCCTGCTCATGTCTGCCGAACAACCTACTGTAACACTAGGACAGAGGTGTTTTAGGAAGCACTTTTTTTTAAAAAAATAGGAACTTAATATTTAAAAGGGCCATCTCCAAGAAGATACAATGCTCAGAACAATTTTTAGGAGGTGGGAACAGTATGCATGCTCCTTCCTAGCATTTTTCTACTGACAAAATGAAGTTAAATGAGCACTTGTTTATTCAAATGCATATGCATGCTCTGTGTATATGTGTAATTAGAGAGGAAATTTTGTCAACTCTTAGTTTATAGGATGATTTAGAGTCCTTTGTAACACTGCTAGGTAGTACCACTAGCCTCTTCCCTCTGACTATGCCTTTGAGTCATGGATCATCTACCTTTTAATAGCACACAATCCTTAAGTCATGGAGCTAAGAGTAATTTCTCAGATTCAGTGTATTTGGGCAGTGGGGTCCTAATGTCAATCTAAATATATGTCATTGTTTTTTCAGTCATATTTCTGTTTTGAATTGTATTTGTTGTTGAGATATGGTCATTATTTTAAATAAGTAAAATCCACTGAAGTCTTTAACGCCAAAAAAGTGTTCAGTTTTCACAAATATTTTATGTGGGTTTGAAATGAATATACTGATTACTGTGTTCTATGTATGACCATTTGATCAAGATTTTAATTGGGCCGTTCAAATTTTTATATCTTTACTATCATTTTAATCTTTGTTTTGTCTATTAATGTGCCAAATGGGTGAATATTCTCCCGATTTTCCTAGTTGATTTGAAAATTTCTTTTTGAAGTACTCTTAACTTTTGCTTTTTATGTGACTCTAATCATTATTACAATACATAGTTTTATAATTGTTATATCTTAATGATGGAGTAAACATTTTATTAAATGCATTGAACTTTTTACTTCTAAGAAAACTTTTGCTTGCTCTTTTACCAGATATTAATATAGCTTTAGTGTTTTCCTGTTATACACTTTCTCATTAATCAACTTTCAAATTTTCTATGTTCTTGTTTTATCAGTATATCCGCAATAAATAGCATATTGAGGAATTTCTCTTTGGCCACTATTCCTTTAATTTCTCTTTGATCAATATTCCTTTAATTGTTGAGTTTAATCCATATACAATATACTGTGGATTTGAATCATATATTTTATTATGAACTTATTTTTTATTTCTATTTGTCCTATATTTTCTACTCCATACTTTTTATAATTGCCTTATTGGGATATAACTGACCTACAATAAACTAAATGTATTTAAAACATATAATTAGATAAGGACTGACCTATGTGTATACTCATGAAGCAATCACAAAAGTAGAAACTGTAAACATCTCTCTCTCAAAAGTTCTCATTAGACCTTTAACAATCCTTTTCTCCTACTTCTCCACACCTTCTCCACAGGCTACCCACTAGTCTCATTTTTGTAACTCAAGATTAATAGGCATTTTTTATATTTTATATACACAACATTTTTACTGTACATCTTTTCTTTGTCTGGCTTCTTTCATTCAGTATAATTAATTTGAGGTTCATCCATGTTGCAATATTTTTTCTACTTTAATTTTGGTCATTATTCCATTGTGTGGCTATACTCTAATTTGTTCATCCATTTACCTCTTGATAGATATTTTGGTTTGCTTCAAGGTTTTTGGCTGTAACAAATAAGGTTCCTATGCATATTGGTCTACAAGTCTTGGTGTGGACATATACTTACATTTTTCTTGGGTAAAATACCTCAAAGTGGAACAGTTGGATCATATGATAGGTGTTTAACTTTCTAAGAAACTGCCAAATTGTTTATCAAGGTGGTTGTACCACTCTCCATTTCCACCAGCAGTGGATGAGAGCCCTATATTAGCACAAGGATTTGTGTGGCCAGATTTCTTAATTTTAGACATTTTAATAGGTATGTTATGGTATCTTATTGTGGGGTTAAATTGCATTTCCCTAATGATGAATGAGGTTGAACATTTTTTCACATGCTTATTTGCCACTTCTCTCTCTTCTTTGGTGAAATGTCTATTCAAATCTTTTGCCCATTGTTGTAGAGGATTGTTTAGTTATTTATTACTGAGGTTTGAGAGGTTTTTCTTTTTTTAAAAAAAATATTCTGAATACAAGATATTTATAATATATATTATTTTTAATCTTTTCTCCTAGTTTGTGGCCTGTCTTTTCACTCCCTTAACAGCATCTTTCTAAAAATAGATGTTTTAAATTTTGATAAGTTCCACTTTATCCATCTTTTCTTTAATGAAAAGGCTAAGAAATCTTTGTCTATATGTTTCCTTTTCTATTCGGTTAATATGGGGTGCTACATCTTGAAATTATAGTGGTAAACCTTGCATTACTGAGATAAACCCTACTTGGTCAGATATATTATCCTTCTTGTAAATTTTGGATTCAATTTGGTAATATTTTGTTAAGTGTTTTTGCATCCATATTCATGAGGGATATTTTTCTGTAATGTCTTTTTTCTCTGGTTTTAGTATCAGCATAATGCTGGCTTCCAAAATGAGTTGGGTAAGTCCTCCCTCCTTTTCCACTTTCTAGAAAAGTCTGTGTAATATTGACAATATTTCTTCCTTCAATGTTTGGTAGAATTTATAGTGAAGTGACTTGGGTTAAGAACTGATTTTGTGTTTTTGGAAAGTTTATAAATTCAAGTTAAATGTTTTTAATAGGTACACATCTATTCTTCTTGAGTCAGTATTAGCAGTCAGTGTCTTATACTAATTTCTTCATTTAATCCAAATTATTAGGTTTATTCTATAAAGGTTGTCATAATATTACCTTATTATTCTTTTTTAATATCTGTAGCATCAGTAACAGTATCAACTCTCATTCCTGATATTGCCAACTTGTATCTTCTTTTGCTTTTCACTGATTATTCTGGCTAGAGGTTTATTAATTTTATTTATCTTCTTCAAGAGACATCTTTTGGTTTCTTTCATAATTTCTTATTTATTTATTTATTTTTTTTTTTTTTTTACGTAAGAAAGTGGCAGTTTTTTATTGCAAATATGCACACACTCTCGGGCGAAGTTCTCTGGTCCTCAGGTGTGGGGGGCCAGGGAAGTCACGCCGGCGCTCTCGGGTGATGTTCTCCGGTCCACAAATGTGGGGGCCGAAGAAGTCACACAGCTCCTGCCGGCAGCGGACTTTTATGCCTGGGAGCTGGAAGGGAAGGAGTTTGGGGCGTTTGTGTAGGAGTGGCTTCTTGAATTTGTGTCCCCGGCTTGACGTCATTCTGCGCATGCTCAGTTGATTTGGTTCTTTTCCCGGGCGCGGGAAAATCTGTGATGAAGAACCCGGAAACAACAAGGACTGCTCCATCTTGTTCACCTTCCTCCATCTTGTCCCTTTTCCTTCACCCAAACAGTCCAACCTCTTATTGATTATAAGAATTTAGGGCGCCGTGGTCTGTCTGGCTGCTTCCTGCTGTTAAGGGGCGTAGTTAGAGTCTGAGGTTGGCAGTTGGGTGTAGGGATGCAGGAGCATTTGGTTGAAGGTGACTCGGATGATCTCTTGGACCTTGACTCGGAGAAATTTTATTAGAATGGGAGCAAGACATAACATAAGGCAGAGGATTAGTATGAGAATTAGGAATGGAAGCATCTGCTGTACTACAGGCAGTAGCCATACCGGTGGTCCGGGGGTTAAGGGGGCGTTAAATTGTTGAAACTAGGGAAACCCCGATAATTAAGGGAAGAAAATAGCCTGCTTTTGGATGTTATTGCTGGAGCTGAGCTGGGAAGCTAGTTCAGACAATTCTCCTTCGCTATATAGGGTTAAGCTAGGCACTAAACATACTGGAATGCAAAGGGACTGGGTGATGGAGGTATGGTTAAGAGTTTTAGATAGAGTTTGGTTACACCAAAAGTAGCCTCCAACAGCGGCCGTCTGGGTCCTGCTGGGAGCTTATGTGCAATTACACCATGAAGAGTTTGGTGTAGAGTAGCAAAAAGGAATCTCTGTCTCACTCTGTCTCTCTTCATCTCTGTCTCTGTTCATCTCTGTATCTCTTCATCTATCTCTCTCTGTCTCTCTTCATCTCTGTCTCTCCTCATCTCTGTCTCTCTCTATCTCTGTCTCTCTCCATCTCTGTCTCACTCTGTCTCTCTTCATCTCTGTCTCTCCCCATCTGTCTTTGTCTCTCTCCACCTCTCTCTCTCTCTGTCTTTCCCTATCTCTGTCTTTCTCCATCTCTATCTCTTCATCTCTGTCTCTGTCCGTCTCTGCCTCTCTCTGTCTCTGTCTGTATCTCTTTGTCTCCATCTCTATCTCCGTCTCTGTCTCTCCACCTCCCGCTCATTAAGACTGCTCCCCTCACCAACTCCCCTACCTCCTGGCTTCTCCCTATCTCTGACTCAACAGGGACTGAGTGCCGCAGAGGCCCTTGGGGAGGTCTGGGCTTTCTACTGCCTTCTGGTTATAGCCTCTCCTTCCCTGTATCTGTCCTTCATCCTGGCCTAATGAGTCCACATTTTATTTAGGGAGAGGGCAGAGTGACAACCCTGGGTGTGTGTGTGTGGGGGGGGACAATCTGCAGTGCCCTGCATGACTGAGTGTATCTGGTTGTCTGTAGACCAGGTTTAGAATCTCCATACAAAGTTAGGATTAGTAGGAGTAACTAGGGGAATTAGAGTGAACCATAATAATGATGACAAAGGTGTAGAGGGTAAGTTCAACATTGCCGAAATCACAAAGGGCACCCTGCCAAGCTAGGTCTTCTATGACAGTAAAAAGTTGGGAAACCTACTGGTTGGGGGATGGGTCGGCAAGGAGGGTGTCTATGGGGTTTATGAGGGAAAAGTCAGTTAAGATGAAGAATGGTGAGGAAGCGGGAAAATTTGAGGAGGGTGTTGATCCTTGAGTAGAACCTGGCCACCTGGAGATAAGGGAAGAGGAATAGATGTTTTGAGTTAGGTTAAGATATTTCATCCCAAGAGGGGGGTGGGACAAGAGGGCATGATGAGGAAAGAGTGAGCAAAGCATGCATAGTCCAGGCAGTAACTTAGCATTGGGGTCTGGCGAGGGTTAGACGGTTTACCGTCTACCCCAACTACTGAGATAGTGCATGGCTGGCTAGGACTTCCATAGGTTGGTGAAACAGAATATAATTGTAAAACAGAATAGGTAGCCTCCGTATTGACGAGAAAAGGAATTGGCTTACCTGCTACCTGTAGAGTTACTCTAGGCTCAGCAAGGGTGACAGGGGTCTCCGAATGTGGGCATCGTCAGTCATCGTCCAGGTGTAGGAGCTGGAAGGAGCCTTCCGACCCTTGAGGAGAGGCACCACGTTGAGGCGCAATGCCTGCCCTGATGGCGAGGCAATCAGACTTCCAGTGTCCTTCCTGTTGGCAGGTTGGGCATGGCGTGGTAGGCAGGCGAGGATTTGGACACTGTTTTGCCTAATGCCTAGTTGTGCCACACTTAAGGCATGGATGAGACGGAGTGGCCGGCTTGGCCTGGGGACACTGGTTTGCCTAGTGTCCTGGGTCTCCGCATTTAGAGCAGGAGCACTTGGGAGACTTGCCCTGTGTCTTCCCTGCCGGCAGAGTGGGCAACGCTGGTTGGAGGGCAGCCACTAGAGCTTGTGCCTGAAGCACAGCCCTTCTTTTCTCCTTGTCTAGCTCTGCGGTCTCAGCTGCTGCTTCTCTGGAGTTAAACTTTAAAGGCCAATTTTCCTGTATGGGAGTCTGAGGCCCATCTTCAACCTTTTTTTGCTTTTTTCGAATATCTGAGGCTGACTGAGAAATAAAATAGGAGGCTAGGACAGCTGCCCCAGCTGGGGAAGTGGGCTAGCTGGGTAAATTGGGCCAGTGCCTCTGTAAGGCGATTTAGGAAGGAAGCCGGGTTCTCATCTGGGTGTTGGATAATTTCCTTTAATTTATCAAAATTGACCACTTTGTTAGAGGCTGCCTGTATACCGGCTAAGAGACATTGAATCATAATGTCCTTCCTATGGCGGCCAGGCTGCTGCGGTTGGTAATCCCAATCTGCTTCTATGAACGGGACAGCCATCTTTCCTAACAGGACGGTGGCGTCGGTTAAATGCCATTGATCTGCATGTTGCCTGGCAGCTGCGAGAATGCACTCTCTTTCCTCTGGGTTAAGAGTGGAAGTAAGAATGACATGTAAGTCATGCCAGGTAAGGTTATATGCTCTGGCCTAGGTATCGAAACTCTTTGGAATATTAGGTGGGGTTGGCTGAGAAGTTGCCAAGTCATTCTTCAATTTTGGAAAGGTCAGCCAAGGAAAAGGGGACGTGGACTCTAACCACGCCTTTGGCTCCAGCAACTTCTCGGGGTGGGGGAGGGGGCAACAAACTAGCAGGGGAGGTTGGAACAGACTGACCAGTAGGGTAGGTTAAGACAGGCTGACTGGTAGAGGGTATTGGGGCAGGCTGACTGGTAGAGGGCTGACTAATGGGGGCCGCTACTGCGGTCTTGGAGCGAGTGTGGGCGGAAATGGGAGCGGTAAGAGGAGTGGCTGAGGGAGGAGTGTTGGGAGGGGCGGTAGGAAGTCCATAGGGAGGGGGGTTGGAAAGTTGGGAGGGAGGTCGCCTGCCATCGGCCCCATCTGAAATGGAGGTGGAGTCCTCCTCAGTTGCTGAGGTGGGGGCCAAGGGCCGGGTTTAGGGGTTTAGGCTAACAAGACCTGGGCCATTTAACACCGGGCGCACAGGTCTGGGCGAGAGCGCAAGTCCTAAAAGCCTTGGACAGATAATTTCTGACCACTTTCCGAGCCTCTGGCAGAAATTAGAGAGATCTAATTAAAATGTTACGGTCTAAAGTGCCTTCAGGCGGCCGTTGAGACTGGCCACGCCACATGGAGAGTAAAATCAGTCACATTCGTTTAAGATCTTGCTCTAATTGTAAAGTTTTGAGATTAGTTAGAAGACACCCTAAAGGGGTGTCTCTAGGTATTTTGGATTGGAGATTTCCCATTGCCTTTCTCTCGCCTATAGGCGGAAACTGAACTCTACCTGGCTACAAAGCGTCCTTTGGAGCCACTAGAGACCGGGAGGCTCCTGGAGCCGGAATGGAGATTACCTCCAGGCAGACGTCTCCGTCCTGGATGGGTCTCACACGGACTGGAATGGAGTTCCTTTGGGCAGATGTCTCTACCTTTGGGAACTCTCCTGTGGGTCACCTGGTGACCAAAAAACCTTGGGCCTGCGCAGGACTTCTGGCCAAGGAGTATGAGAGGGAGGCAAGAGATACTCACCCCTAGGAGACTTGGAGGTGTGGAAAGCGATGTCTAGGTCCTGGTCCATCCGCAGCGTGGAAGGAGGAGGCTCCTCGGACCTTAGGGGGCCCTGAGGAGGGGTCTCCTTCCGGGTTTTTGGCATGCCACAGTGGAGAGGAAAATTAGCCGCTTTCGTTTTAAATCTTGAGCTAGATGTAAGGCTTTCAAGTTTTGGAGGAGACACCGTAAAGGGGTGTTCATAGGGATTTTCGATTGTGAGGTTCCCATTGTTTAACCACCAGAAATGGAAACCGACCTCACGCAGTGGCAAAGTGTCCTTTGCCGCTGCTGGGGACCGGGGGCTCCTGGAGCCACTAACGGAGAATTGAGGAACTTCAAGATGGACGTCTCCGGGTTGAAGGCCTCACTGCGCCACAGGGTGGCTACGTCCTTGGGCGTACGTACCACTCCAGGCCAAGGACACGGAAACGGACGGAGATGGTTAACAAAGGGGAGTACTCACCGAAGAAGAAATTCTCAGAGCGGCACCAGTGGAAAGCTGGAACACTTGTTCGGTGTTCATGGCTGGTTGGGTTGGGAGCTGGTTCGCTGGGGAGGAGGTTTGTTAGACCCCTAGGGGATGTTGAGGAAGGGTCTCCTCCTGGGTCGGGTTTCGGCACCAACTGTTTTAATGTAATTTAATTTAATGTAACTTAATTTAGGAGAGCTAAGTAATTAAACATGAGGCCAAAGTACGTAAGAAAGTGGCAGTTTTTTATTGCAAATATGCACACACTCTCTGGCGAAGTTCTCTGGTCCTCAGGTGTGGGGGGCCAGAGAAGTCACGCTGGCGCTCTCGGGTGATGTTCTCCGGTCCACAAATGCGGGGGCCGAAGAAGTCACCCATAATTTCTTATTTTCTAAAGCATTGATTTCTGCTTTATCTTTATATTTCCTTTCTGTTTCTTAATTTGGCTTAATGTGTCATTCTTTTTAAGATCAAAGCTGAGATGATTTATTCAAGAGTTCCCTTATTTTCTTCTATAAGAATTCATCAATAAGCATCGAAATTTAGGTTGATATTTTTTCTTTCAGTACTTTAAATATATTGCTCTATCCCCTTTCGTTTGCATTGTTTCTGACACAAAGTCATCTTGTTTTTGACCCTCTGTATGTATTATATACATTTTTCTCTTATTATGTTTAAGATTGTAATTTTTTGTCACTGTTTCTAAGAAAGTTGATTACAGTGTGCTTTGGTGTGGTTTTCCTCATTCTCCTTGGGCTTAGAGTTCACTAAGATTCTTGATAGATTTATAGCTTTCATTAAATTTGGAAAATTTTTAGTCACATCTTCAAACGTTTCTGCCGCCTCTCCAATTTAGGGGTCTTCAGTTTCTACATAATATGTTGCTTTAATTTATCCTATAGATAATTGATGCGTTGTTCATTTTTTTTTCACTCTTTTTCTTTCTGTGTTTCATTTTAGGTGATTCCATTGCTATGTCTTCAACCTCAGTAATCATTTCTTCTGTAATATTTAATCCGCTGTTCATCCTATGTGTATCTTTTTCATTTCAGCCAGTTGAGTTTTCATCTGTAAGTTGGACTTGAGTCTCAAAATATTATATTATATTAATCTGATTCATCTTTCTCTACCTTCATGAATAGGTGATGTATACTCATAATAACTGTTTTAATGTCCTTGTCTATTAATTACATCATTGGTATCATTTTTGAGTTGGGTTTCATAGATCTACTTCTTTTCTCATTATGGATCATATTTTTCTACTTCTTTGTATACATTATAACGTTTTATTGGGGGTTAGATGTAGTGATTTGATTTTGTTGGTTGCTGGATACATTCCTGTTCAAATAGTCTTGAGCTTTGTGTCAGACACAACTATGTTGCCAGGAAACATTTTGATCCTTCTGGGTCTTGCTTTTAAGTTTAAGTGGGATAGGACAGTATTTCATTTGGGCTAATTTTAGCCTACTATTGAGGAAAAATTGTTTTGAGTGTTCTACTAGACCCTTCATGAGTGATGAGGTTTTGTGTGCTATTGTGGCAGGATTTTTCATTAGTTCCGCTAGAGATGGGGTCCTTGTCACATGGCCATGAAAATTTAGGCTCACAGACAATTTGAAGGGTGAGTAGGGCAGGGTTTATTGGGTGAAAAGAAAGAAAAAGGGGAAACAGACACTCTTAGTGAAGTAAGAGAGTGTGCTTCCTGCCAGTGGGCTTCCTGGCTAACAGACTGGATTCCAGGTTCCACCCAGGAAGAGGAGGGGCCAGGATCAACCCGGCTACAAACAGTGCAGACGTCTGTGGCTCCATCCCAGTGTGCATTCCTCCCAGTGCATAGGCTGGCTAGAGTTTTGCCAGGGAGCCCTTCCCATCTGGCTGTCTCAATATCTGCTGTGAACAAGACTTTTTTCAGCCCCACCTGAACCTCAGGCATTTTTCCTGCCTTCAGGTGGTTTCTTCCAATGCATATGCTGATTAATACTCAGTTGAAGAATCAAGGTACACCCTCTGCAGATTTCAAGGACTCTCTCTGTGTGGAAATATATATATTTTTTGTCTTCTTTAATGTGATGTGTAGCTGCTTTATCTCTCCATGCCGAATTTGGATAATTATTAGATGGAGGCTAGAGTTCAAGTCAGATAAATAGACTTGAAAATATAAAGTTAGGCATTATAAACAAAGATAGTATATTTAAAGCTGTGGGATGGCATGACGTTAGCAGAGGAGTTAGTGCTGACAGAGAGGACTAAACTATTGAAACCTGTGGGACTCCAACTTTGAGTCTGAGACAAGAGGTGGAACCAGCACAGAAGACAGAAATACAATTATTTTGACTTCTTAATATTTTCATACTTTACCCTTAAGTTGCATTTATAAGAAAATACTTTATCCTAAATAATTATTTATAAAAATACTTTATTCTGAATATTCAGAAATTTTAGGTAGTCTATTGAATCAGATATTTACATGTATAGTTTATCGTATGGGCAGCAATATAATTCTTCTTTCATATTAATTAACAATTTTAGACTGAGAAAGAGCAGAGAATGTCTCTACAATAAACAGTAAATTAACGGCATATCATCTTTAGATCTAGTTTTGTTTATTCTTTTATTTCTGTTTTGCATTATAGCTATTCCTAAGGAAGTGATCTGAGGATCACATTCACCTGCATCAGAATTACTTGCAATTGCTTGTATTCTGAATACTAGAATCTATCCTAGATTTGGAAGATCCATGAGTTTTCATTTTTATCATCATCTTCTACTGATTCTTAGGTACTCTCAAGTTGGAGAACTTGTGCTTCATTCTGCCAGTGGTTCTGAACTTTCATTGTGTACTCAAATCACTTGGGACTTTAAAAAAATACTGATGCCTATCCTCTACCCATAGAGATTTGATTTAATTGATTTGGATTGTGTATTTGTCTGTATTTGTAGGTCTTTCAAGAAATTCTAATGTGCAGCCAGAATTGAGAACCATTGTGTTATGGTGTAGTATGAGGACATGCAAATTGGTGCAAATCCTTCAGTTCTTCAAGGAAATCTGGATGTAGCTGACAATGTAGCTGAATGCAGAAAAAGTGAGTGAAGGAAAACCCAGCTATTTTTACAGATCAGTTGCTTAACACATCAAATACAGAAAGTTAGATTTGTATGGGATAATTTGTTATACAAAGTAATGTTAAGAATGACAGCTGAGGTAAAAAGATGCTATCATCTCAAATGAGCTCAAAGGTTTCTGTACATGGCTTTAAAGCTAAAACATCAGTGGATGCTAGTTTTACTGATCTTAAAGTGGGGTTTGCTTTCTTTACCCTATTTTGTAATATCTGCTATGTGAATGGCTTAGGGCTTAGAGACATTTTTCATACCAGAGAGCATCAATGCTCTATGCACCCTGGTTAAGACAGAAGCAAATGTATATAGATTTAGTCAATGAACAAATTTCTGTTTGCTACTACCAGTGATGCTGTGATCTCTTCCTGTTATATAGTATTTCCTTTGACTAAATGGTCATTTGTGGTATATAAAATCTTGCTAGTAATATCTCACTGACCCAGTATAGACCAGCATAGTGTTTTGAGGCATACAACTTTAAGGACGAGTGTATTCTTTCAATGTCAGATATTTCCTTAAAATGTTTTAGGCATTTGTTGTAATGGAGTATGGAAGACATACACACACATGTAAATGACTGTGATGAAAGAAGTTTATTCTCGCAGATTGCTAGAAACTGAAGGCAAGGTACGCCATGCAGGACCACATGGGGAAGCACAAGGGCCAATCAAGTGTCAGAGGGAGTGAAGGGAAAATGTGGGTGAGGTCTTTATTGTGGTTTCCACAGCATAGGCAAGACAGGGTAAGCAGACTTAATATTGGGTAATTCAAATAATTTAATCAGGCTATCAAGTACAAAGGCTGCCCCTAATTGGCTGGTGCCTGACCTTTGGGTAATTGCAGGAGGGGGATAGTGGCTTGAAGTGTAAGAGGTAGTTAAAGGAGTTTCTTGGGGTTTTGGCTTTGGATTAGGCAGGAAAGATGTACTTGAGGTGACTCCTTTACTATCTCTAGGAATCGGCTAGCTCTGGGAGGGACAGTGTCTACAGGATCAACAAGACCCAGATGTCAAAATATCAGAAAATGCAAAACATAAAATCCATAATTAACACATATATAAGCTCAGCTGCTCCATACAGATTTCCAGGGTACCACCTCAGAGCCCAGTCCTTTTTGTTCAAACCTCAATCATTGCCCCATGGAGGGCCAGCCCATCCAGACACACTGTACCTGCATTTGGTTTATGGTGGTGTGAGCTGATCTCCAGTTGTGCTCATGGGAACTTTTGGGGTTAAGTAACTTTCATTTTCAGCCCTTGAAAGCAAACTATGTCTTTTGCTTCCCTCCCAGACGATGAGAATATTGTAAAATGGCTATCTGGGCAGTTGTTGGGGCAGGCTCCTTCATATCTGCTGGGCAGATTCTCCGTTTTAAATATTTTAAGTAGAAGGATTTTTATTATATCTTTTTTTGGAAAATAGAGTTTGAATGACTTCAAGCATTCATGAAAAGTTTGTTTACTCACTGTTAGAGGGACACCAATCAGTTACTGTATCACCTGGGTGAGTCACTTCCCCAGTATCATTTGTGTGACTTCAAATTTTCTCCCTAAAAGGGGAGAAAATAAAATACAAGTTAATTTTTTGGGTCTCTCTCTCTCACACACACACATACACACGCCCCCTTTTCCTTTTTAAAATTTCGAGATAATTGTTGATTCACATGCAGTTATAAGAAATAACATGGAGAGATTCTTTACCCAGTTTTCCCCAATGTTAGCATCTTCCAAAACTATAGTACAATAACACAATCAGGATATTGACATTGATACAGTCAAAATACAGAGCATTTTTTTCACCAGAGGATTCCTTATGTGCCTTTTTATAATCACACCCATCTCCACTCTCACCCCGACCCCTCCTTTTTCAACAGCGGAATCATAAGTTTCAGTAAGTGGAATCACACAGCCTGTATGTTTTTGGTATTGTTTTTTTGACTCAGCATAATTCTCTGAAGATTCATCCAGAACTATGTACCCATAGTTCTTTGATGCTGAGTACTATCCCGTGGTATGGATATATCACAGTTTCTTTATCCACTAAAAGACACTTGGATTGTTTCCAGTTTGGGGCTGTTGTGAGTAAGCTGTTGTAAATATTTGTGTACAAGTCTTTTTGTGAACATTCTTTTTCTTAGATAAATGCCCAGGAGTGCAGTTTTGGGACTGTGTATTAATACTATAAGAACTTAAAAGTTATAGTAAAATTGATCAACATGGAGGCCGTTGGTGAGCCTTGTAAGAGCTGTTTTGGTGAAGAATTGGAGACAGAAACCTGATTGGATGAGTTCAGGAAAGATTAGCAAGAGAGGAATTGGAGACAGTTAATAGAGTAACTCTTTTGAATGGTTTTGTTGTAAGAGAGCTTAGAAATGGGACAGTAGTTGGAGAGGTCTGAGAGAAATAATATGTTGATATGCTAATGCAAAGGGTAAGAGGGAACAAATCATGTTGGAGGTAATTGGGGATATAGAGCTATGGGGAAGAATGCTAGTTTTTTAATCTATGAGAGAAAATAGAATGCAGTGCCAAAGTAGAGTCTCAGCATTAGGAAATGAACACTTTATAGAAAGGGGAGATGTTGAAAATTTTTTCTCATAATGTTGGTTTGGTAATTTCCTCCACTCTGCTTTCTCTGTTCTTTTTTGAACTATTAGGCAAACATATCTCCTTTGTTGATCTTTTAACTTCTTATTTTTTCCACCTATAGTTCTCTTTAATCTTGTTTTTTTTTTTGCTAGAGTTTTCTCACTTGCACAATAAGAATAGTCAGATCACTATTAAAGTATTATAAAGGCCTTGTCTTATTGTAATGTGTGCGTGTTAGTTTTAAGCAACAAGCTTTAATAAGCAGAAAGACTCAGGCATAAAATAAATATTTCCTTTTCTCTTTGTTTTATATATGTGTTGGGAAATCAAGTATATGAATTAATTAATTACCTTAATCCAATAACCCTCACACTGTTTAATATTTTAGGAGAATGAGAGACTATTTTTAGTTCTTTATAGTATTATAAATATTAAAAGAATTGCTTATGCCAGAGAGAGAAAATATATTGTTTTCAAATTTAATCTTTTACATTTATCTTTTAAAATAAAATTATAATTTTTTTGGAATATATGTCTACGGTAAAAAAAAATCAAAATATATAAAAGAGTATAGGCCAAAAGCAAGATTGCCTCCTAAGCCCATCCCCCAGCTAGCAAGTTTCTTTCTCCAGAGGCCATTAAGGGTATTATTTCTTATTAGTTGTCCTAATTTTTTAATTGCAGAATTAGTTAAGCTATTATGTCATAGTTTCAACTTTTAAAATATAAATTAGATAAACAGAATGCAAAAAAAAAGATGCTCTATTAGAAAATGCTTTGTAGAAGTAATAATGATCATTAAACTAAAAATGAACAAGCCCGTGGTACTTAATGGCAAATATTCATTTCATGATTGATTATTAGTTGTTAGTCATGTTTCCTTGATGTTATTATTTTCTGGACTGTAAAAAGATATTGCTTGTTAATGTGTTAGAATATTTGCTTTTTTATATGTAAAAAGACAAGAACTTAAAGCTTGTTACTTTCACAATAAATTATTACAGTGTTCCTAATAGGAAAAGGTAAGTTCGTTAAAGAAATATATTCCTTTGATTTTTTTATGAAAGTAGGAGAGGTAAAGCAAAATGGGTAAACTTCACTAAACCATCTTTGTTCATATGGCTCTTTTTTTTTAAAGCAATATTTGGTAGTGTTAAGTGAAAATATTATTTATGACACTTGTTAAAGGTATACTATTTGAAAGGGCCATAGGTGTAGGGGTTAATGCAAGAGGCTCTTGCAGTGGTTGGTGGGGAGAGAGATTGAACTCAACTCCAACAAGTGGAGATTGGTAACCAAGTAGCAGGGTGGAGGTCAGTGGATGGAAAATTACTAAAAAGAAATGTCAAGATAAGGGATTTCTGGCTAAACAAATTTGAAAGGATTATTGCTAAAGGGAGGCCAAGATAATAGGATACTGAGGGTAGTCAAATACCAAGGGTGGGGGATTTTTGCTAAACTGGGGGATTTTTGCTAAACTGATTTAGTAAGATTCTTCTCAAACTAGATTCTGCAAAGATAGAAAGGGAAGCCCAAGGTCAGATCCAGTCAAAAAGGATTCAGAAGCCTGACTAATGTTTTGGGTGAAAGAAAGTCTTTGTCAGTGGCAAGCAGCAGAAATTTATGCAAATTATATAACCAAAAAGTCTAAAGAAATGTATCTCCAGGTAAGGAGATCTAAGATGAATGGATGTTACATACTAAGCAATACATGCTTGTGAAAGCTTAAAGTAGCATACTAAATATCTTTCATAATGAGTCTTCAGTAGGCTAGGCCGAATAACAATACAGAAGATGAGTCAGGTTTACTGAGATTTACCCAATTTGATAAAAGCAAAGCCATCATGAATGATACAATTATTCCTACAACCAAATAGTTTGAATTTTTTACCTCTCAAATAGCATTTCTTCCCATATAAAGAAGACTCTCAGGTGAAGAAGGTAAGAAAGAAAATCCAAAGAAAGGAAAAAAAAAGTGACCAGCAGTAGTGAGAGTCCTACTTTAAGTGTACGAACTCACGGCGTGATTATAGACTAGTGCAGAAAACACAGACTATGCAGAAGTACGCTCAGCATTCTGTATGCTTCTTCTCTGTCCATCTTCTACATATAGAAGATAGAAAAAAATGATTTATTGAACGGGAAGAATAAAATCAAAGAGAGGTCCTGGAATCTTTCACTCGTATTCTCAGAATTCCTTTCTTTCCAGAGAGTTAAGATTGCTTTAACCTTTTTTGAGAACAGCAATCAATTTCTATGGCTTACAAACAACAGAAGTTTATTTCTCACAGTTCTAGAAGTCCAAGATGAGGATGCCAGCATGATCAGTTTCTTATGAGGGTCCTCATCTAGGTTATAGATTGATATCTTCTTCTTGTATCCTCACATGGTGGAAAGAGGGTTAGCATGTTCTCTGAGGTCCTTATAAAGGCACTAATCCCATTCATGAAGTCTCCACTTTTATGATCTAATTATCCCTCAAAGGCCCCATCTCCTAATACCATTACATTGGGGGTTAGTATTTCAAGGTATAAGTTTATTTTTAGTACACAAACATTTTGTTTATAACATCTTCCTAGCTGGAGGTAGGTTTCTTGAATAAAGAATTATGTCTCTTCATTTTACAAAGCATCGAGTACTTCCAAAGCATTTATTAATAGGACACAGCCTTGCATTCAGATGCTTCATATAATGTTTCTTAAATGAATGAATTTCTCATGTTTCTGTATTCCTTACAGTGCTAAATGGTGCTGAACACATTGTAATCACTCAATAAATAGTTGTTAATTGATTGAAATGTCAGTGAAACATAAAAACTAAAAGTTAAAAATTATTTATATTTTGTTGAGATGCAATAAAACTATATTCAGGCTTTAAGTATTGTAATGCTTTCAACTGTTGTTTCATTTTTCCATCACAGATAAATTTTCATATAACATTATGATGCTGTTGTCTGCTTAAATTTATAGGACCCGTAAAAATTCTCAAGCCCCATAGCAATGCTAGAATCTAGGAAATCTGCAGTCATTTATGCTTAATGATGCTCCGTGTTTTGTGAGGTATTATTAAAAACAAAAGCCTATGATTTCACTGTTTTTGACAATATCATTGAACATAGGGCCTGTCCTTCGATTTTAACATTTCTTTATAGGATTAAAAGACAGTAGAAATAATCTCATTGGCAGCTTCGCCCATGTGTGACAAAATGGGACATGCAAGTTTTCAGTTTCAATCTGTTTCTTCCAGTGAAACATCACCTCATTCAAAGAATATTAATGATAAGCAAATTACATTGAAGATCAAGTCTAGTCATCAGAAAAACAACATTGGGGTCTCTATTAGGCAATACATAGTCAATGCATAGATGTTAACTAAAAGATTTAAGAGCCTCTTAAGAGCTAACTCATATCAAAAGCAGTTGAATATTTGCTTTTCCCTCTGAATAAATCTTTGGAAGGAGAATTATCAAGTTAAAGAAAACAACGTATTCAAGTTTCAATAAAAAAGTAAGCAAATATTGGCTGTTTCCTAAAAAAATGTAGTGGCATAATATAAAAATTTTTTTAATTCAATTACTGAATAATTATACCTTCTAGCAAAAACATAAAAATAACATGATGATTTGATTCTACATGAAAACTTCAGATTCAAGAATGTATATAGTTCTCTCTAAGAAGATAAATATCTATAAATAATTATTTTATAATTATTTGAAATTATTGACATTTCTAAAAGGAATACATGTTTTTACAAAGATATATTAATAATTCAAACAGGTGAACTGCTTACTGGCAATACTTTCCAATTCATAATAAATAAAGACTAATTTCTTATAATAATTAGTAGACATCACAATATACTATTGTACTTAAATCCATCTCTACTACCATTTTAAATGCATTATATCAATTGTCGGATAATACAGTGACAAAATTCAAAGTAGTTACATAATTTTGTTATTTTTTTCTGCGTTACAAGCTTCTCACTGTTTACTAGGCCTCTCTCTTACCTTAAATTCTTTAAATTGTAAATTAAAAATGTGTAATTATATAAATTTAAAGGGTAATGCTATGGTTTAAATGACCCCTTCAAAATTCATGTTGAAATTTAATTGCGATTGTGATAATATTAAGAGATGGGGCCTTTAAGAGGTCATTAGATCATGAGGACTGTACCCTAAGGAATGTATTAATGGCACTGCCATGGGAGTGGCCTAGTATGGGGTTCAGCCCTCTTTTTCTGTCTGTTTCAAGTGGTCGTTTGCCCTTCCACCATGTTATGACAAAGTAGGAAGGTTTTTGACAGATGTCAGTGCCATGCTCTTGGATTTTCCAGCCTCCAGAACCATGAGCCAAATAAACTTCTTGTCTTTATAAATTACCCAGTCTGTAGTATTCTGTTATAGCAACAGAAAATGGGCTAAGATAAGTTCAAAATGATGTTATAATCCATAAATACAATGTGAAATAATTGAATTAAGCTAATTAACATATCTTCCACCTCCAACACTTAACATTTTTTTTGGTGAGAACATTTAAAATTTGCTCTCAGCAATTTTAAATTGTACAATATTCTATTATTAATGATATTCATCTGGCTGTGAAATAGAACTAAAAAACAAACATATTCTTTCTGTTTAACTGAGATTTTGTAACCTTTGATCATAATCTCTCTGTTCATCCTACCTTCCAATCTCTATAACTACCATTCTAATTTCTGCTTCTGAGTTCAATTGTTATAGAATCCATATATAAGTAGGAACATGCAGTATTTCTTTTCTGTGCTTAACTTATTTCACTTAGCACAATGTTTTTCAATTTTGTCTGTTTTGTTACAAATGATAGAATTTCCTTCTTTTTAAAGACCAAATTATATTCCATTGTGTGAATATACCACATTTTCTTTATCCATTCTTCTACTGATGGATACTTGGGTTGATTCTGTAAGTTGGCTATTTTGAAAAGTGCTACAATGAACATGAGGGTGCAGATATCTCTTAAATAAATTGATTTTGAATCTTTTGCATACATACCAAGAATTGGGACTGCTTGATCATATTGTAATTCTATTTTTAGTTGTTTGAAGTACCTTCATACAGTTTTTTCATAATGGCTGTACTAATTTGTATTCCCACAAATAATGTACAACATCCTTACCAACACTTATCTTTTGTCTTTTTCTTCACATCCTTACCAACATTTGTTATCTTTTGTATTTTTGAAGAAAGCCATTCTGAAACATATGTGATGACATCTCATTGTGATTTTAATTTGTATTTCCCTACTGATTAGCAATGTTGAGCATTTTTTCATGTATCTATTGGTCATTTGTATATCTTCTTTTGAGAAATGTCTATTCAGTTCCATTGCCCATTTTTTAAAATTGGGTTTTTTTCCTATTATGTTGTTTGAATTCTTTATATATTTTGTATATAAATCCTTTATTGGATTTATGACTTGCAAATATTTTCTCCCAATCTGTAGGTTATCTCTGCACACTGTTAATTGTTTTCATTGCTGTGCAGAATCTTTTTAGTTTAATGCCATCTTATTTGTCTATTTTTTGCTTTTGTTTCCTTCTGTTTTGGGTTCAAATCCAAAAAATTGTTGCCCAGACCAGTATTGTATGGTTTTTCTGTTTTCTTCTAGTGGTAACAGAGTTTCTGGTCTTACCTTTTTAACCCCCATTGAGGTGATTTTTCATATACGGCATGAGATAAGGGTCTGTTTTTTTCCCTTTGTATGTGGAAATCCAGTTTGCCAACATCATTTATTGAAGATACTGTACTTTTCTATTGCATATTCTTGGTACATTTGTTAAAAATCAGTTGACTATACATGCGTGGGTTCATTTCTGGGCTCTCTATTCTTTTTTTCACTGATAGCTGTGTCTATTTTTTGTGTGCCAATATCATGCTATTTTAGTTATCACAGCTTTTAAAATCAGATAGTGTGTTAACTCCAGCTTTGTTCTTTTTTCGTATGAGTGTCTCAGTTATTTGGGTGTTTAATTGTGATTTTATATCAATGAAGATTTTTGTTTCCATTTCTATGAAAGCGGACATTTTACAATTTTGATAGAGATTGCATTGAATCTCTAGATCATGTTGGGTAGTACAAACATTTTAGCAATATTAATTCTTCCAATTCATGAACATGGGCTATTGTTCCATGTGTTTGGAATTCTTCAATTTCTTTCATCAGTGTTTTATAGTTTTCAGTGTACAGATCTTTCATCTTCTTGGTTAAATTTACACAAATATTTTATAGTATTTTGTAGCTATTGTGAATGAGATTGTTTTCTTGATTTCTTTGTCAGATAGTTCATTGACAGTGTATAGAGGTACTATAATTTTTGTATGTTGATTTTGTATCTTGCAGCTTTACTGTCTTCATTTATTTGTTTTAACAGTTTTCTGGTGGAGTCTCATGTAGTCAGAAAACAGTAAAAATGTCAGTCCTTCTTTTCCTATTTGGATGTCTTCTATTTATTTTTTGTTACCTAATTGCTTTTAGAAGGATTTCCAATACAATGTTGAGTAGAAGTGGGCAGAATATGCATGCTTGTTTTGTCCCAAATCTTAGGGGATAGGTTTTTAATTTTTTATTCTTGAGTATAATTTTAGCTGTGGGCCTCTCATATATGGCCTTTATTGCACTGAGGTACATTTATTCTGTACCTAATTTGGTGAGAGCTTTTATGAAAAAATATTGAATTTTGTTAAATAATTTTTCTGTAGTTGATAAAATGGACACACGGTTTTTGTATTTCACTCTGTTAATGTGATGTATCACAATTTTTTATTTGTATGTTGAAGCATCCTTGCATCCAAGATATAAATCCTACTTCATCATGGTGGATGATCCTTTTAATATGTTGTTAAACTCAGTTTGGTAGTGTTTTGTTGAGAATTTTTGCACTTATGTTCATCAAGGGTATTGACCTATTAATTTATTTTCTTATAATGTCCTTGTCTGGTTTTGTCTTATAATGTCCTTGTCTGGTATTATAATGTCCTTGTCTGGTTTTGTCTTATAATGTCCTTGTCTAGTATTAATTTATTTTCTTATAATGTCCTTGTCCGGTTTTGATATCAAGGAAATATTAGCCTCATAAAAAGTTTGGAAATATTTCCTCCTCTGCAATTTTTGGAAAAATCTTGAGAAGGACTGGTATTAATTCTTCTTTAAATGTTTGGTAAGATTTACTTAAGAAGCCTTGAGGTCCTAGGCTTTTCTGTGTTGAGAGACTTTTTATAACTGATTCAATCTCCTTACTCATTATTGCTATGTTCAAATTTTCTACTTCTTCATGATTCAGCCTTGGTAGGTTGTATTTGTCTAGGAATTCATTTCTTCTTGGTTTTCTAATACATTGGAATATAACTGTTCATAGCAGTTTCTTGTGATCCGTCGTATTTCTGAGGTATCGGTTGTCTAACGACTAATCTTTCATTTCTAATTTTATTTATTTGAGTTTTCTTTTTCCCTTAGTAGTCTACCTTAAGTTTTGTCAATTTTGTTTATCTTAAAAAAAAAAAAAAAAAAAACCTCTTATTACTTTCATTAATCCTTTGACCTTTGTTTTTCTAGTCTCTTTTTTTTTTTTTTTTGAGATGGAGTCCCACTCTGTCACCCAAGCTGGAGTGCATCTCCACTCACTGCAACCTCCGTCTCTGGGTTCAAGGGATTCTCCTGCCTCCGCCTCCCGAGTAGCTGGGATTACAGGTATGTGTTGCTGTGCCTGGCTAAGTTTTGTATTTTTAGTAGAGATAGGGTTTCACCATGTTGGCCAGGCTAGTCTCAAACTTCTGACCTCAGGTGATCCACTCGCCTTGACCTCTCAAAGCTCTAGGATTACAAGCGTGAGCCACCATGCCCAGCCTCTAGTTTCTATTTCATGTATTTGTCTTGTAATCATTATTATTTCCTTCCTTTTGCTAACTTTGGACTTAGTTTGTTATTGTTTTTCTAGTTCATTGAGCTGTAACATTGGGCTATTAATGTGAGATAACTCTTTTTTGTTGTAGAAATTTATTGCTATAAACGTTCCTGTTATAACTGTGTTTGCTGTATCCCATATATTTTGGTATTTTTTTTTCATTCTTGTTTGTCTCAAGGTGTTTTTAAATTTCCATTTAAATTTCTTCATTTACCCATTGAATGTTCAAGAGTATGCTGCTTAATTTACATGTGAAGGCCCTCCTGTTTTTCTACCATTGTGATAAGTAAGGATACTTGATACTATTTCTTCTTTCATTTTTTGAAGCTTGTTTAGTGCCCTAATATGTGGTCTATCATGGAGTATGTTCCATGTGCACGTGAGAAGAATATTTTGTTGTTGGTGGATGAATGTTTTCTAAATTTTTCTTTCTTTTTTGGAGATGGGGTCTCATGCTGTCACCCAGGCTGAAATGCGGTCATGCGATCTTGGCTCACTGAAACCTCCACCTCCCAGGCTCAAGTCATCCTTTCACCTCACACTCCCGAGTAGCTGACACTACAGGCATGCACCACCACACCTGGCACATTGTTGTGTTTTTGTAGAGACAGCGTTTGGCCATGTTACCCAGACTGGTCTCAAACTCATGATCTTAAACGATCGGTCCGCCTTGGCCTCCCAAAGTGTTGGGATTACAGGGGTGAACACTACACCTGGCCCTCTAAATGTCTGTTAGGTCCGTTTGTTCTAAAGTGTTGTTCAAGTTCTATGTTCCCTTATTAATTTTCTCTCTGGATGATCTGACAATTGTTGAAAATGGGTATTGATGTCCTCTACTATTATTGTATGCAGTCCATCTCTCCCTTTACATGATTTAATATTTGTTTTATGCACTTACATGCTCTGATGTTGGGGTACAACGATGTTATATTTCCTTTTATCTACCCATTGAATATTCAATGGGTCTATAAAGATGCTAAAATTATAATACAAGTGCTCACCAAGACACTCCTTAAGAGTTTTAGGGCCGGGCGCGGTGGCTCAACCCTGTAATCCCAGCACTTTGGGAGGCCGAGACGGGCGGATCACGAGGTCAGGAGACCGAGACCATCTTGGCTAACACGGTGAAACCCCGTCTCTACTAAAAAAATACAAAAAACTAGCCGGGTGAGGTGGCAGGCGCCTGTAGTCCCAGCTACTGGGGAGGCTGAGGCAGGAGAATGGCGTAAACCCGGGAGGCGGAGCTTGCAGTGAGCTGAGATCCGGCCACTGCACTCCAGCCTGGGCGGCAGAGCGAGACTCCGTCTCAAAAAAAAAAAAAAGAGTTTTAGACATTATTGATAGTGATGAAGACATTCATTTTACTTCTGCAAATATACAATGCTGGATTATTTAATCAGTTATTCAACAAAACTTTCACCACTGTTACTGGCCTCACACTACAGGCATTATAGAGTGTCACAATGATTTACTTAAATAAGTTCAACCGATTTAAATGAAATGACACATTTTAGCAATCAGTTAGACATCAAGGGTGAATTGTAATAAAGAGTCAAACTTCATTTTTGATGTTTGTCTGCTAACAGTTTTCAAATCTCACCATTCTCTCTTCTCCTTTTGTTCCACATTTGAACAATCTGATAAGAAACCCCAGGTGCACCTTCCTTGTATGTTGGCAGGAGGTTCAAATCCAGCAAAGCACATCTGCAGTAACCCATATCCCAGCCCCATCTTTTAACCATAACACTTCAAATTAGTCTTCTCTCCTTGACCTTTCATGTCATTTTTGGGCAGGCTTGGGAACTTGTCTTATCCTCCCCAAAAAGCCTCATTATGTGAGTAATAAAATGTTCATACCCTTTTGGGGTATGTGTGATGTGTGTGTGTGTGGGTCTATTCATCCTCTTCTTAGTGAGAACAATCTATACATATTTAAGTAATCAAATATATTTTGCCTAGGGTATGAGACCCATTCTGAGTTTTCTTGGTTAATTTTTAAAGAAATTAGATATGTTGTCAGAAAGTGCATAATAAAAGCATATTTTTGTTCATACAGGAGTATTCTGGCTGATTCTTGAATATATCTTTCTTACAAATGTCAGATTTTGGTTCAAATATATCACTTATTTACTTCATCTTTATATGGATACATCATGTTCTCACTCAAACAAGCCAATCACAGGCATTATTGAAAATGCTAAAATCATCCATAGCTGATGAGATATAATGGGCTAAGTTAAACTTACATGAAGAAAGTTTTCTTTCCAAATTACTGTTCTTAAAATCAATCATGTCATTGTAACTTTGATGTGGAAAGGTTTTGTTTTTTTCTATAATGAAAATTATAAAGTGATTAAGAGTAAATATGATGTTTGTTTAGGTGATTTCCCCTGAATATATTCTTACTGAAAAGTCATTAAGTTCTAAATTTCAAGTATCCAGTGGTTACTGAAGACCAGTGAAGATGAAAGACGTAGAGAATGAACTTCCTGGCTGTTATGAAAATGTAGAATTTGTCTTTTGCCAAATCAAAATAAATGCAAAGTGAAAATGACTGCTTTATTTTTGGACTTGCTTAAAAATTATTGCGTACTGTGGGAAGACATCATTTAGCCTTCATTTTTAGTTCCTAGCAGGAACCAAAGTAACATTGTCACGAGAGAAAATCTAAGAGAGTATTCTGAACCATTTCTGGTTGGGGTGCTTTGCTAACTTACTGCAATGTAAGATTTCAGCAAAGCTATTCATAGGCTATGTAAGCCATGGACACACACACAAAAATGTATCCGTGTTTCACAATAGCAAAACCTGTCCTTTTCTTCCATACATAAGCTATTGGAAAAAAATGGAATTTATTGCTTTATGTGTTTTTAAAGAGTGAAAAGAGAAAAACAACAGAAATCTTTTCTGCTATCCATAAAATAATTATTTTTTATGTTTAAATGAGGTTTTCCTATAGTTTTTAAAAGTCTTCGTCTTGATTTTTCTGGTTGTTCAATGAGACTTATCTGTTGAACTTCAGATTATTTATCCGAGCTGCTCCAGCTCCCATTTTTGTGGCAGTACTCCTTTAAAGTCTACAATTGACCCTTGAATAACATGAATGTGAACTGTGCAGGTCTACTTCTAAGTAGACATTTTCCAATAAATACAATTGGCCCTCAGAGTCCACATTGGCCACCCACCCCCACCCCATTCTGTCTCTTCAGTCAAAGTTGGATAGAAAATACAGTATTCTTGGGATGAGAAGCCTGTGTATACGAAAGACCAACTTTTGCATATTTGCAGGCTCTGCAGGGTCAACTGCAGGACTTGAGTATGTGCAGATTTCGATATATTTGGGGTATCCTGGAGCCAATTCCCCAGGACTACCAAGGGGCAACTGTAACTGTGTAACTGTAGACATTTACATGAATCATCTTTCTTAGATATATGTACTTGTATGTTTTCTAAAAAGTTCTGGGAGCTTCCATATGCTATTATCTCATGGCTGATAAATTATCTTAAATCCCTAGAACAGGTGAACAAGTCATTTTCTCTTCAGCATTTAGTATAAATATAATGGAATAATTTTTTTTTCCTCCAAAACATTCTCCTTCTAGCTTGAGGCTTGTACAACTTTTGGTAGAATATTTTCATATCTCTTTTTTTTAAAAAAACTAAATTGAACTCCTCTTGTGATCTCTTTATAAGATGTTAATATTTTGCAAACTTGAAGCAAGATTTAAATAAACAAGAATATCATAGTATTCTAGGTATTATTGACTTTTATTCTCCTGAACAATGATAACTACCAAATAAGGTTCCATTCACCACTGACAATTATTTTTTACTTCAAATAGGGTTATTTTGAGATATGACATCCTCCTCAGCTTATGAAGAAGATGATGGGATTAAGAGATTAAAGTGAAGACAGGCATAGGAAATCACAAGGGTATTGACTGGGGAAGTGATAAGTGTCCATGAAATCTTCACAATTTATGTTCAGAGATTATGGTAAAGACAGGTGTAAGAAATTATAAAAGTATTAATTTGGGGAACTAATAAACGTCCATGAAACCTTCACAATTTATGTTCTTCTGCCGAGGCTTCAGCCAGTCCCTCCATTCGGGATCCCTGACTTCCTGCAACACCATTGATTTGTGTCTTCTTCAATTTCTTTCATCAATGCTTTGTAGTTTTCAGTAGATTTTTTTACCGCCTTGGTTAAACTTACTTCTATGTATTTATTATTTTTTGATGCTATTGTAAATGGCATTGTTGATTTCCTTTTTGGATAGTTTGTCGTTGTCTAGAAATACTACTTATTTTCAAAAAAAAAAAAGAAATACTACTTATTTTCATATGTTGATTTTATATTCTTCAACTTTATTGAATTCATTTATTAATTCTAACTGTTTTTTGGTAGTGCTCTTAGGTTTTTCTATAAATAAGGCCATTTCATTTGCCAATAGAAACAACTTTACAACTTTCTCTCTGATTTGGATGGCTTTTATTTCTTTTTCTTGCCTAATTTTTCTGACAAGGACTTCCAATATTATGTTGAACAGAAGTGGCAAAGGTTTGTATCTGTATTAGCCTGTTCGTGCTGCTATAACAAGGTACCTGAGTGAAACTAGGCAGTTATAAATAATAGAAATTTATTTCTGACTCTTCTGGAGGACGGGAAGTCCAAAATCAAAGCATTGGTAGGTTCAGTATCTGGTGAAGACCCAGTCTCCTTCCAAGATGGTACCTTTTTGCTAAGTCCTCCAGAGGGGATAAATGCTGTATCCTCACATAGATGAAGGGATGGAAAAGGCATAATTAGTCCACTCCAGCCCTTTTCTAAGGCACTAATCCATTCATGTGGGTGGAGCCTTCCTGACTTAATCACTTCCCCAAAGGCCACACTTCCTAATGCCACCACAGTGGGGATTAAATTTCATCACACAAATTTGGGGGAATGTTCAGACATTGCAGCATGACTTGCTCTTGATAGTAGAGGAAAAGCATCAGCTTTTCATCTAGTATAATGTTAGCTGGGGGCTTGTAATATGTGCTTTACAGTGTTGAGTTATATTGCTTCTATACTTAATTTGTTGAGAGTTTTTTTAATCACTAAAGTATATTGAATTTTGTCAAATTACTTTTCTGCATTTATTTAATCATATAATTTTTGTCCTTAATTCTGTTAATGTTGTACAACATTATTGATTTATATATGTAGTGAACTATCCTTGCATCCCAGGGATAAATCCCACTAGATTATGGTGTATGATCCTTTGAGTGTGATGGTAAATTTGGTTGGCTAGTATTTCCTTGAAATTTTTTTCATCTATGCTAATCAGAGATACTGGCTTGAAATTTTCTTGCTTGTAGTATCCTTGTCTGGCTTTGATATTATGGAAATGCTGGCCTCATAAAATGAGTTTGGAAGTGTTTCCTCTTCTTCATTTTTTGGGAAGGGTTTGAGACACATTAATTCTTTATAATTTTAGTAGAATTACATGGTAAATCTGTGTGATTCTGTGCTTTCCTTTGATGGAAGATTTTTAACTTCTGATTCAACCTTCTTACTTATTATTGATCTTACTTCTAATTTTATAATAAGTAGGATTTGAGTATCCAATTTGTCGACACATAATTTTCACAGTAGTCTCTTATAATCCTTTGGATTTCTTTTGAATCTGTTGTAATGTCTCCTCTTTCATTACTGGTTTTATGTGTTTCCTTTTTTTTTAGTCTAGCCTAAAATTTGTCTATTTTTTTAAATTAAAAAAAAAACCTTTTAGTTCCATTGATCTTTTCCCTTATTTTTCTGGCCTCTAATTTATTTATTCTCTGATTTTGTTATTTCCTTCATTTTACTAATTTTGGGCTTGGTTTGCTTTTCTTTTTCTAGCTATTTGAGGTGTAATGTTAGGTTGTTTGAGATTTTTTTTCCCTTTCATGTGGACATTTATTCATAGGAACTTCCCTGTTAGAACTATTTTGGCTGCACCTCATAAGTTTTGGTAGTTGTGTTTTCATTTTCATTTGTCTCAATATATCTTTAATTTCCCTTTTTATTTCTTCTTTATGTCTTTGGTTGCTCAAGAATGTGTTGCTTAGTTTTCACATGTGAATTTCCTAGTTATCCTCCTGTTATTAGTTTCTAGTTTCATACCATTGCGGTCAGAAAAAATACTTGATATAATTTCAGTCTTCTTAAATTGTGTAAAACCTGTTCTGTGGCATAACTTATTATTTGATCTGGAGTATTTCCTCTGTGCACTTGAGTTAAATGTGTATTTTGCTGCTGTTGTATAGAATGTTTTATATATGTCTGTTAGGTTCATTTGGTCTATAGCATTATTGGGGTCTGTTATATTCTTATGGATCTTCTGTCTGGATGATCTATGTGTTTTGAATGTGGGATATTAAAGTCCCTACTATTATTGTATTGTTGTCTGTTTATTTATATATGTTAAAATTGGCTGTATATATTTTGATGCTTTAACATTGAGTACAGATATATTTTTAATTGCTATATTCTCCTGATTAATTGACACTTTTACCATCATGTAGTAACCTTTATCTTTTGTGACAATATTTGACTTACGGTTCTTTTTCTGGTATAAGTATAGCCACTTTTAATCTCTTTTGACTATTATTTGCGTGAAACATCTTTTTATATCCCTTTACTTTCTGCCTATGTGTGTCTTTAATTTAAAATGAGTATCTTATAGGCCGCATATGGTTGGATTTTTAAAAATCCAAAAGCCACTCGATGTCTTTTGATTAAAACATGGACTTTATTAGTATGTCAGGCAAATCTATATTATATTAGGAAATAATTGTAAATCAAAGAAAAGATAAATACAATTAAAAACAGAATGTTCTACAGTTAAAAAGAATGAGGAGAATCTTTAAGGAGAGGAACTCTCTCACCAAACTATAGTTTCCAGTAGGAATAATATTATTCTCTTGAGGAAACAGGGCTATAACCATTTAAGTAATAAATATACAATGGAATTTTTTTTGCATATGTGCCAACTTCCTTCTGTAAATATATTGTTCACCCCAGCACAGAAAGTTTTATTTTAAAGATTTTACATTTGCAACTCATAAATAAGAAATTCTCTGTAGCACATTCTCTGGTAAGTTGGTGTTATTTCAGAGCTGCTTAAATAATATTTTCTTACTGTCAGTGGTGGGTTTCTTGCTTCCATTTGACTGGGGAGGGTAAGAAATCTTTCTCTAATTACCAATTACATTCCCCACCTGGATTTGATCTTAATTGGCCAATTCCTTCCCAGTTATGAAACAGGTTGGACACATGTGACCTGAAGTAGTATGGACTTTATGTAATACTATAGTCTTCAGAATATAGATGGTTTCTTAGAGATTCTTTTAATAGTAACAGTATGAGACTGGCTGAGTATAATCCTAGTTAAAAAATATGGAAAACTCTGTAACTCTATTAACCATTCTAATCATATTACTTATAAGACATTAACATAAATAATTTCTCTAATATATCATTTTTAATGAATGTATACATATGATTGGTAAATGTTCTGTTTCTGTGTTATTCTATGTATAGTATTTAGTCACAGAAGAATAAACTTTTCAAAATCTATCTATAAAGAAGATATAGATATAGATTTTAGTCTAATACTATGGAACATTTCCAAGTGCTCTTGGAAATATAATGAAAGAGTAAGGAAGAATAGTTTTCACTAAAAGGCTGAATAGCACAGAATATAAATTCCTTATTTGTTTATATAGCTGAGGAAGACAGCCTTTTCTACAAATTCCATAATTTGTTCAGTCAGAATAAATTTACTATCATATGTCTTTTAAAAGTCTTTTTCTTTTAGACACAAAGGAGTGAAAATTCTAGGCTCATTATGAACTCATTTTATTAGTGAATAAGGAAATCTTAATATATAAAAAATCAATAAATTCATTAATGATATGACATTGAGAGAGAGAAAACACCAATAAACAAAAAATTCTTTGTCTTCATTTGAAGTTACTATCTCCTTTGTCTTCAGTTAAGGTTATATGGAATTCTTTATTCTGAAAATTGGCATTTCTGGGAGGTAGATAACACCAGAAGATGAAGAAAATTATATATATATAATAAATATAAATATATTATAAATATATAAAAAGATATACAAATGTATATGTGTGTAAATACATATATACATATATGTATATGCTTGTTTATATGTATATATGTAAGAATCATGCCAGCTAAAAATTATGAAAAAATAAGAAATTAGAAAAGTACATTTTTTTGAAAATTCTTATGAATGAATTGATTCAGCAATGGCTAAAAATCAATATTAAAACTATTAAGTGAAAAGTTGATAGAAGGTGAATACTTATATATTTCAAGAGTATCACCGCTCCAGAAACTGATGTTACTTACTACTAACAGCCCCCTTCACTAAGAGAACATTTTAGGAATATACTTTAGAAAAAGGAAAATGATCCCAGGAAGATTTGAGTTTCAGGAAAAAAAAAAAAAAATGCCTTTTCTCTGCCTTTCCCTGCCCTACCAACCCGGAAAAAAGAAAAAGGAAAGTGTATAAAAAGACAAACATGTAAATATGGCAATTCTTTTGAACAATTCTGACAACTGGATTCAAACAATCTGAATTAATTTTAATGAAGGTTTCCCAAAGTATTTTATAGGGTATCTAGTCCATTTGACCTTTTAAACTGCTAAAGCAGATTTCTTAATTTTCAAATTGCCGATGAAAAGAGTCAAACTCTGTAAGATATTTGAAGAGATTTATTCTGAGCCAAATATGAGTGACCATGGCCTGTGACACAGTCCTCAGGAGATCCTGAGAAAATGTGCCCAAGGTGGTTGGGGCACAGCTTGGTTTTATACATTTTTGGGAGAAATGAAACATCAAATACATTTAGGATGTATATTGGTTTGATTAGGTTCAGAAAAGCAGGACAACTTGAAGTAGGAAGGCGTGGTGGGAGGGTTCCAGGTTATAGGTAGATTTAAACATTTTCTGGTTGACAATTGGTTGAATTAATCTACAGACTTGGGATGAACAGAAAGGAATTATCTGGGTTAAGATAAGAGTTTGTGGAGATCAAAGTTCTTACTATGCAGCTGAAGACTTCAGGTAACAGGCTTCAGAGAGAATGGATTGTAAATGTTTCTTATCAGACCTAAGGTCAGTGTTAATGTTAATACTGGAGGATATAATGAGGCACATCTGACCCCAACTTCCTGTTATGGTCTAAACCAGTCTTTTGGGTTAAATTTTAGACTGGCCAGACCTAGGACAAAGTTCATTCAGACAGTTAGAGGGCCTTAGAATTTTATTTTTGGTTACATTCTCCTCCTTCAGGCAAGATTTGCCAGAGACAACATCAATGGCCAGCGAATCTTTATTTTGTCTCCTAACATTGCTAGTGTGGCATGCCTGCTGTTCTGGGTCCATCTTGTTACACGGTGGGACTTTCCATGGTTAAGGTTCTTAGAGTCTAAAGACTTATAGCCAATTAAATGTTCTAGGCCAGATAGGAATAGATGTAAGCAGGCATTTAATACCTCTTAACATTATTATTTTAAGTAAAAAGCCAACAAACAAAAACTAAAGGCAAAAAATGACTTATCCTTAACTTCTATGTGTTGAGCTATAGTAATCTTGGTTTTAGTACAGACTTATAGCAATGAGCTGTACAAAAACATAAGCATTGCTCTGAAAAAGACCTTTAAAACAATGTGTCTATCATCTCTACAACTCATATGTGGGAGTATTATACCCAGGAGGCTTTGTCACAAGGTATCTTTATCCTGCCAGTAAGTATTTTCTTTTAATTCTACAGGAAGCAGAAAATTCTTTATGGTTGGGTTGGATGCAAAAGTGCCACAGAATAGCTTAGACAGAAAAGTCTCTTCTTTTGCGAGCTGCTTAGGCATCTTTGTACTCCTCCTTGATTTGGACCTTGAACTCATTCTATTCCCCAAAACCAGCCTTTACAATCTCATGCACCCACCTCTTCTGTGACAGTACCTAAGCCCAGAGGGAGGATGCTTGTACAGTTTTAGCAGCAGGGAATTTGCAGTGAAAAACAGATCAGGTCCAGTGAGATGCCAAATGAGGGAGATTTGAATCTCTGATCTTCAGAATACAATGATTTTTTTTGTTTGCTTGAAGAGAAATTCTTTTGACAATCAAAAGAATATTTGTGTGTTAGAAACAGAAAAAGGTGCCTATTCCATTAGGGCACCAATTAAAGATATGAACAAAAATTATAATCTGGTACTTTCTAGAGGATTATTGTACCTAAGAAATAATTTATGATTCAATCTACACTCAGAAAAACAAAAGTTAGGGCTGAAATCTAGTATCAAGTGTTACACTTTATCTTTGAAACAATTTTTCTTTCTCTAGCCCTCCTTTTCTATTAAAGAGAAATTATTATAAGACCAATTTGTGTGCAAAATAAGTTTTATGCTTATTATATTTAGCTTGATTATTTGCATAAAATGCAGCAAGAATTGATTGGCCATATAGGCTTCTTTTAAGTTGGTTTTGCTGGAACTACCTAAAATGATGTTTTGGTCAAAGTCCTGGTAAAACAATCAGTGTCTCCAATTGTTCTGTTTTAAAATCTCTTACTAAACTTATGCAAATAATTATATCGTCATAAAGTCACACTCCAAATTTTGCAGAACTCAGAGACAGAGGTAAGTTTGCTTATAAAAAATATACTTCACCCAAATAACTCAAAAGAAAAAAAGAGTTTTTGACCCTTCTTTAATCAGAAGAGCAGCCTTCCAAACAAGAGCTTGTTCACCTTGGAACTGCCATTTACATGCTAAGCAACTCTTGATAGAGGAGAGCTGTCTATCAGGCACTGTAGAATTTAGCAGCTCTTTGCATAGTTAGAGACAATCCTTGTTAGGGACAAACTGCCCCAGAAAAGCTTCTTGGTGCTGCCCACCCTCTCCCTAATACTCTGCAACTCTTCTCCATGCTGCCCACCCTTCCCACAAGACTCTACATTTCTAAGCCCTTATCTAGGCATCGCAGTGAAGCCAGCAGACTTCACTTATCAGACCTTGCTGCGATAAGCAAACCCCAGTTACAAACCAACTCAACCGCACAGGGGGAAGTGGTGGGAAGCATAAACAAACTTCACCTACACCCTCCTGTAAGTTCCTCCTCATCTAGCTGCTACTATAAATGTCTCAAGGTGATATGAGGCAAAATTAACCAGCAAACAATCCCGGGATGTGGCCATACCAAAGAACTCCCTTAAACTCCCCTGCTCAATATAAACCCCTCGTTCTGTAAGCTTGGGGCTACTTCCGCTGACTGTTAAGGGGGCAGCTGGCAGGCTAATAAAAACTTGCTTACCTGACTTTGGGTCTATTTTTTCTTTCTCTCGGCTTACCTTACCGTCCTAGGTAGAAAAAGAGGTTTCCTGCTCATAAGTATCTATTCCTTGTGTTCCCAGGTAGCAAGATCCTATGTAAACAATTTTTATTTTATCATGGAACTGTTTTGGGCACCATTATTTTCATTAGTACAGGGGTAGCTTCAGTTAACGTTCTGTAGCAAGATAATAAATGCTCCTCAAGTGGAAATTCTCTAGTCTAGTAGTTGTCATTGGGAAATACTTGCATTCTTTTGCCATAAGCCCCAATGCATGCTCCACAAGGGGCTATGAGGTAGAGAATTTGCCCTGACTAGTACTGTACTTCAGCTTCTACCCTATATTCTGTGAGCTCAGGCAGTCTTACTAGTTCCCATTTAGTGTGTCCAGTTAACATTTCTCAAAGAGCAGATTTCCATGCCTTTATAGTACTAGATAGAGAAAACATCCCCCTGTCAGGTACAAAACCCATTTTCATAAGACATTTAGGCAAAGGGGTCACAACCACCTTACATAAACCCTGTTCAAACATCTTAAATTTCATAATTTTATTAACCTGTATATTTTTATGCCTAGGTCTCAGGAACTTTTATTTTTCCTTCCCCCAGAACATTTTGCCTTTTCTGGTGAAAAAGGATTTGTGTTCCCAGCAGGGAGTTGTATCTGTAGGATCCATGAGGGACAGCAAATTTGATAAAGCTTCTCAAACAGTTGTAAGATTCCATGGGAGGGGCATCCACGTGCAAGGGGCCCTCTTAACTCCCAAATTTACCATGGCCTAGGTAATAAGCATATTCAGTGGGAGGATATACCACTCATCATAAAGATAGTCCCACATGAAGGGGTGGCCTGCCCCTCCACACCTGTGGGTGTTTCTCGTAAGGTGGAACAAGAGACTTGAGAAAAGAAATAAGACACAGAGACAAAGTATAGAGAAAGAAAAGCGGGGACCCAGGGGACTGGCGCTCAGCTTACAGAGGACCCATGCCGGCCCCGGTCTCTGAGTTCCCTTAGTATTTATTGATAATTATCTTTACCATCTTAAAGACAAGGTAGTGGCAGGACAATAGGACCAAAGAAAAAGAGGAAATCGGCAGTAAGACATATGAACAAAAACCTCTGTGACATGAATAAGTTTAAAGGAAAATGCTGTGCCTTGAGATGCATATGCAAACATTTCCATAAACCTTTTAGCAGCATGTTTTCAGTCTATCACATGGGGAGAAACCTTGGACAATACCTAGCTTTCTTAGGCAGAGGTCCCTGCGACCTTTGGCCATGTATGTGTCCCTGGGTAGTTGAAATTAAGAGAATGGTGATGACTTTTAACCAGCAAGCTGCCTTCAGGCACTTGTTTAACAAAGACACATCCTGCATAGCCCAAAATCAATTAAACCTTGAGTTACCGCAGCACAAGTCTCTTGCAAGGACAAGGTTGGGGGTAGGGTCACAGATTAACAGCATCTCAAATACAGAACAAAATGGAGTCTCTTATGTCTACTTCTTTCTATATAGACACAGTAACAGGCTGATCTCTCTTTCTTTTCCCCACACCCACATGGCTCACAAATGAGGCATATTAACAGCTTCATCTGGGGTGTTCCACTAGGAATTTACAGGGCAGTCTCCTTCTCAAGGCAAGCAGATTTTACAGTGGCATTTATCTGGTCCACTAGGCTTGTTGGAATAACCAAGAATAACCTCCTGTGCATTTGAATCACACACACTCATCAGTCACTGTTAAATACTGAGCTGTGGGTCCTGCATCAACCCAAAAAAAATCTCTTAAATTCTGTAGCATTTAAAACTAATAATTCTGTCCTTAAAGTGGTTATTTTTGCAATCCACTATGGTAAAGATTTTTCAAGAAGCTGATGATACCAATTTAAAAATGGAAAAATTATCTTACATTATACCTTCTGTTTTTGATAGTTACTTGGTTTTGCCCTTCCCCCTTCTTGGTAACCACAGGTCTCAGAGTTAACTATTGTTGCCCTGGCTTAATTTTTCTTTTCATCCATTTAGTTTTAGCTGTGTCATTTTTCCTTCATTTTAAAGTGACTCTTAGTTTCTTAACTAGAAAACAAATTTTTTTTTTTTTTTTTTTTTTTTTTTTTTTTTTTTTTTTTTTTTAGCAAAACTGACATCATCGTGTTTTATAAACCTCACCAAAAACCACATTTTATTCTCCTACTATCTTAACTTGGTAACCCAAATTTTTGGTGGAAAAAATACAAAAACAAGATTACTTAATGTACTACAACATGGCTTTTATGATTTTAAATTATTGGAGAGAATTCTGAGATGAAATTTACCAAATTAATTTTGTCAAAGATTGCCAAGATCATGTGAATTATAAGGCATCTGAGTTAGCCCTATTAGCCTACCAGTCTAATAGGCACTTACTTATTTTTAAGTCAATTGATTAGTTCTTTCATAGAGTTCAGTAGTGAAATACCACTTCCACATGGCATATTATAGAGATATAACAGTTATGCAGAATAAAAAAGGCAAGTTTAAAAGATATTTAATATGCCTGTTTTCAAAAAATAATATCTACCTTACTTTAGATTATTAATTTTAAAAGGTTACTATAGAAAGGGAGTTATCATACAAGGACTTTTTAAAAGAGAGGAGCTGAGGGGCCAGGTGTGGTGGCTCACACCTATAATCGCAGCACTGTGGAAGACCAAGGTGGGCAGGTCATCTGAGGTCAGGGGTTCGACATCAGGCTGGGCAACATTGTGAAATCTCGTCTCTACTAAAAATACAAAAATTAGCTGGGCAGGGTGGTGTAATCTCAGCTTCTCAAGATGCTGAGGCAGGAGAATCACTTGAACCTGGAAGGTGGAGCTTGCAGTGAGCTGAGATTGTACCATTGCACTCCAGGCTGCAAGAATGAAACTCCATTAAAAAAAAAAGGAGCTGAAGCAGCAGGGTAGAGCTGAGATATAAATCTGAATAATGTCAAACATAAACAGATTATAGAATTTAAAAATTAAATCTCCTTGCATTAAGAGTAACTCAATATTTTTAATAAGATCTTGTTTTAACTAATTCTTTCACTTTGTATTAGTGTATTTTTAATATCAAAGATCCATCTCTAGAAAGTCTATGATAATTTCTTTTAATTATAGCCAACTGAATTATATTACTTTTTTTTTTTAATTCCTTTTTTACTAACCTTTTTATGACTCACATAGACCATCCACAACATGCTTGGACTCCCTGTTTTGTCCTAAATATCCCTCTTTCTTGAAGAACCAGTCATCTTATTTTAGGACCAAAAATCATTGTACAAGATTCTCACATAAAATCACTTTCCTTTTAACCTTCCTTAAAAAATGCCTCTTTATATCTATAACTTTGTTTACCTCTCCCTTATTTCCTGGTTCTTTTTACCTTGTTTTATATATAATCTCTAAATAACTTTTAAGTTAGACAAAAGTATTCACCTTTCAATAAGAACACACGTTTTTAAAAAATGTTATTTTTTATAATTTTTAAATTGGGAATTACCCAGACATTTAAATAGTATCTATTAATTTAACCTTAGTGTCTAAATTATATGGCAAATTTGTTCACAATAATTTATTACATTTACTTTATTACTTCATGTAATAGTTTACCTAGATTATTTATGAAAGTTAATTCCCTGTTAACCATTTTGGTTTTCTGAGACAGAGTTTCACTCTTGTTGCCCAGGCTGGAGTGCAATGGCATGATCTTGGCTCACTGCAACCTCTGCCTCCCAGGTTCAAGCAATTCTCCTGCCTCAGCCTCCTGAGTAGCTGGGATTACAGGTGCTCATCACCAGGCCTGGCTAATTTTTTATATTTTTAGTAGAGATAGGATTTTACTATCTTGGCCAGGCTGGTCTCAAACTCCCAACCTCAGGCAATCCACCCACCTTGAACTCTCAAAGTCCTGGGATTATAGGTATGAACCACTGTGTCTGGCTGTTAACCATTTTTATAACATATAAATTTCAGGTGTTTATCTAAATAAACAAACTTATGGTTTAGTAGAAGGGTATTTTTTTTTTTTTTTTTTTTTTTTTTACCAATAACTCAGAATTTAGCTTTTCTCATTTAACAGCATTAAATGCTTTACTTATTAAAAATTATGCCAGCAAAGATCATTCTTTTTTGGGCTAGGTTTGTAGTTTTATAACCCTTATGGCAAATTTTGACACCCTGTAGTATTCTGCAGGGATAAGTATGAAACCATTGATTGATCAATAAATGCAAAGAAAAATGCTAACAATTCTTAAGGCATTTCTAATATTATTTTACCAATAATTTTAAAGCCAGCTTATTTATTAAAGATTTTACTTAAGTTATATGAACTTCAAAAACCATTTAAGTTAGTCTTTTTCTCTAATGAAGTATTTGATTTAAGCATTTTTATTTTTCTTTAAGCCAATTAATTAGAACTCTTTTATATATATTTAGTAGAGAAACATATATACAATACATACACACATAGACATATTAGGCATGCTGATAGAAATACATCTTATAAAGGCCGGGCGTGGTGGCTCCAGCCTGTAATCCCAGCACTTTGGGAGGCCGAGACAGGCGGATCACGAGGTCAGGAGATTGAGATCATCCTGGCTAACACGGTGAAACCCCGTCTCTACTAAAAAAAATACAAAAAGCTAGCCAGGCGAGGTGGTGGGCACCTGTAGTCCCAGCTACTTTGGAGGCTGAGGCAGGAGAATGGCGTAAACCCGGGAGGCGGAGCTTGCAGTGAGCTGAGATCCGGCCACTGCACTCCAGCCGGGGCGACAGAGCGAGACTCCGTCTCAAGAAAAAAAAAAGAAAAAAAAGAAAAAAAAAGAAATACATCTTATAGATTCATAAAACCTCTTTTTATTTCCTATTTTAGTCCTCCAGATTCTCCATAACCTGTTTCATTATCCTACGCAGTTGTCAGCTATGTACCTCTAAATTTGCATATTAAAGGACAAAACTCTTAGGTGAAAAATCATATAGCAAAATTTACATCTCAAAGTACAGAAAGAAAGTTAGCTAGAGGAAAATTTAAAATGGATGTAATTGCCAAGTTAAACATAAAATTTAGAAATCTATAATAGGATTGTATAAAGAGACCAATTTTTTTTACAGGTAGTTCTAATTTTACTCTCCATCTTTTAACTGGACTTCTGAGCTCTGCAGAGAACCCACATTGTGTATTGGGTCTCCAAATAGAGAATTATTATAAGGCTAGACCATCCTTCTACAGTTTTCCTTCCCCTTTTTTAATGAAGACATTTCTCTAAGTGTCTAAGCTACACTCTTTCTTATTTTAAACATCCAAGTGTAAAAAATCAGACAACATAATACAAATGCAAGCAGGTTAAAATCAGAGAGGAAACTTGTGTGTTTTCTCTTGGGATTCCACAAAGAAAAAGAAGTTTCTCCCCAAAACAGTGTCTGGTGCCTTCTCTGTTTTATTTAAGGAATCTCAGGCTGTTAGAAACTGTTTTGTTTAAGAAAAACTTTCTGAAGAACAAGGTCATAGGAGAGAAAACAAAAAACATAAAGGCCTTTTAAACATATATATACATATATACATGTTGGGAACAGGTCCCCAAGTCTGGTCATAAACTGGCCCCAAAACTGGCTATAAACAAAATCTCTGCAGCACTGTGACCTGTTTGTGATGGCCATGACACCCATGCTGAAAGTTGTGGGTTTACCAGAATGAATGTAAGGAACACCTGACTCACCCAGGGCAGAAAACTGCTTAAAGGCGTTCCTGAACCACAAACAATAGCATGAGCAATCTGTGCCTTAAGGACATGTTCCTGCTGCAGATAACTATCCAGAGCCCATCCCTTTGTTTTCCATAAGGAATACTTTTAGTAAATCTATAATCTATAGAAACAATGCTTATCACTGTCTTGCTGTCAATAAATGTGTGGGTAAATCTCTGTTTGAGGCTGTCAGCTCTGAAGGGTCTGAGACCCCTGATTTCCCACTCCACACCCTATATTTCTGTGTGTGTGCATTTAACTCCTCTAGCACTGCTGAGTTAGGATCTCCATGACCAAGCTGGTCTTGGCAAGTGGTGCCCATATGTGGGGCTCGAACCCAGGTTGAAGGGTCACCAAAGCAATGGTTGGAGAACATGGAACTAAACTGGAGGACACCTGAATACTCTTAAGCAATTCCTGTGGTGAGTAAGAAGGGGAGCTCGGAAGCATCAGGGTAACAATGGGACAACTATGGACTCTGGTTCCTTCCACCTTGGAACCTTTTCACACTAATGATGAGGAGGAAGGAAAGGATAATGAAGTAACAGAAGAAGTAACAGAGCAGGTTGGTTTGCCAGCTAAACATAAAGTGGCAAAGGAGGGAGAGGTTCATCCCCACACTCCCTCCTTATTTTGAAGAAAAAGAGTGGCCTGACCCTCCAGATCTTTCTTTTCCAGAGGACACTGGGCAAAAAGTAATTGCCCCAGTGACTGCTCAAGCAGTGCCTCAAGCAACTGCTCTCAGTTCTATTCAGGTAGGAATTCAGCAAGTTAGATGAGAGGGTGATATAGAGACTTGGCAGTTCCCTGTTAGGATACACCCACCTGATCAACAGGGAAATATTATAGCTACATTTGAGCCTTTTCCTTTTAAATTATTCAAAGAACTTAAATAAGCTATAAATCAATACGAACCAGGTTCTCCTTTTGTAATGGGACTGTTAAATAATGTTGCTGTCACCAGTTGGATGATTCCTACTGATTGGGCTGCTCTTACTAGAGCTTGTCTAACTCCTTCTCAGTTCTTGCAATTTAAAACTTGGTGGGCAGATGAGGCTTCCATTCAGGCTGCTCACAATGCCTAGGCCCAATCTCAAATTAATATAACTGCAGATCAACTTTTGGGAGTTGGTGACTGGGCTGGTTTAGATGCACAAGTGGTCATGCAGGATGATGCCATAGAACAGCTTAGAGGAGAGTGCATTAGAGCTTGGGGAAAAAAATCACTTCTGGTGGAGAACAATACCCTTCCTTTAGTGCTGTAAAACAGGGACCAAGAGAACCATATGTGGATTTTATAGCTTGGCCACAAGAATCTTTTAAAAAGGTGACTGCAGATTCAGCTGCTCAGGATATAGTGTTGCAGTTATTAGCGTTTGACAATGCTAATCCCGAGTGCCAGGCTGCTCTGTGACCTATTAGAGGTAAAACACATTTAGTTGATTATATCAAGGCCTGTGACAGTAGTGGAGGTAATCTGCCTAAGGCTACTCTGTTAGCTCAGGCAATGGCAGGACTGAGAGTGAGTAAAGGAAATACTCCATTTCCTGGAGCTTGTTTTAACTGTGGGAAGCATGATCATACTAAAAAAGAATGTAGAAAAAATCAGTGAGTCAGGATGCCAGATAGAGGAAAAAAGAAAACTGCCGAGTCTGAAATATGTCCTAAATGTAAAAAAGGAAAACATTGGTCTAATCAGTGTCACTCTAAGTTTGATAAAGATGGTGTGTCCAGAATTAGTGAGTTCTTGGTCTCGCTGACTTCAAGAATGAAGCCGCAGACCCTTGCAGTGAGTGTTACAGTTCTTAAAGACGGTGTGTCTGGATTTTGTTCCTTCAGCTATTCAGATGTGTCCAGAATTTCTTCCTTCTGGTGGGTTTGTGGTCTCGCTGACTTCAAGAGTGAAGCTGCAGACCTTTGCAGTGAGTGTTATGCCTCTTAAAGGCAGCACATCTGGAGTTGTTCTTTCCTTTCGGTGGGTTCGTGGGCTTGCTGGCCTCAGGAGCTGCAGACCTTCAAGGTGAGTATTACAGTTCATAAAGGTGGTGGTCCAGAGTCATTTGTTCCTCCCATCCTAAGTTGTTCATCCGTCCTGGTGGATTTGTGGTCTCACTAGCTTCAGGAGTGAAGCTGCAGACCTTTGCAGTGAGTATTACAGCTCATAAAGGTGGTGTGGACTCAAAGAATGAACAGCAGCAAGATTTATTGTGAAGAGTGAAAGAACAAAGCTTCCACAGCATGGAAGGGGACCCAAGTGGGTTGCCTCTGCTAGCTCAGGCAGCATGCTTTTATTCCCTTCCCTGGCCCCACTCACATCCTGCTGATTGGTCCATTTTACAGAGAGTTGATTGGTCCATTTTGACAGAGTGCTGACAGGTGCGTTTACAATCCTTTAGCTAGACACTAAGGGCTGATTGTTGTATTTACAAATCTTTAGCTAGACACAGAGTGTGATTGGTATGTTTACAATCCTTTAGCTAGACAGAAAAGTTCTCCAAGTCCCCACCCATCCCAGAAGCCTAGCCAGCTTCACCTCTCAATGGCACTTGCCATGGGACTTTGTGGCAACTAGCCTGGCCACTCCAGCAGCCTAGAGGGAGCTCATCCCCAAATCAAGCCCAGCAGGAGACGGCAGGCAGCGCCAAGTGCGGGGCCCCCTTAGCCTGCACCCACCCAGAGCCAGTACCGGCCTGCGAGTGCCGCACACAGCCCCGGCTCCCTCCTCTGCCTCTCCCTCCATACCTCCCAACGAGCAGAGGGAGCCAGCTCTGGCCTCGGCCAGCCCCAGAAAGGGGCCTCCATAGCGCAGTGGCAGGCTGAAAGGCTCCTCGAGTGCAGCTGGAGTGGACACCGAGGCCGAAGAGGCGCCGAGAGCAAGTGAGGTCTGTTAGCACATTGTCACCTCTCAATGCCCCCTCTGAACAGGACACCCCAACTGCTGTTGGGAATGATGACAACTCTAGCTACCTCCTGCTGGATAGAAGCAGCCCTGCAGTTGTAGTGTCCTCCAGAGGGGAACTCTTTAGGCCAGTGGAAGGGCCAAGAGGTCAGTCCAGGAGTCCTTGGTAGAAGTTGCTAGTTGAGCTTATTTGGGGTTCCTTTTGTAAGACCATCTGTAGATTGATGGCCTCGATTCTAGAGGAAACAAATTTGACAAGCAGGTTAAAAATACAGGGTCCAAAGTCAGGTGACAGCAAGATGGCTGCCATGGGACCTAGAAAGGGGAGAAGCCATGTTGTCCAACTCCAGAGGTTGCTATAAGAGTTTGAAAGACATTGTCTGATTTCAGAAGCCTTTTCCTGTAAATGCCAGGCAGCATCTCATACTATCCCTGACTGGTTAGTGTAAAAACAACACTCTTCCCCTAAGAAGATACAGAGTTCTCCTTTCTCAGCAGTGAGGAGGTCTAGGCCTCAGGGGTTTTGGAGAGTAACTGCTGCCAAAGGGTCTATTTGGGATTGTAGAGTAAGGATAGATGTCGTCACTTCCTGCAAACTGTCTGAGAAATCCTTTCAGAGTGTGTGGCAGTAGGACAATGCATGTTACACTGTTAACTTTTAGCAAACTTTATTTTAGTTGAAAACCTTTTAAGTTTGGGATTTTAATTTTTCTTTGCTATTAATAAGATCTCATTCCATCCATATTAACTTAAAATTGGTATAGATGGCTCCTTCCTGATTCTGTAAGTACTTTAAGGTTTGACTGAGTACAAACAGCTTGCACATTTGAGCAGACCAATTATTAGGCAATTTTCCTAACTCTGCTGAATATCCAATGTGTCTTTTTCCTTAATCACCTGGGAGGAACCATCTATTACCCTGTCCTGAAGGAAGTTCCTCTTATGTCAGGTTGGACCTTTGTATGATAATTAATTACGAATTAGATCCCCTGTTAGCAAACAAGGATGGGTTAAGGATTTTTGATATGAAGGCTATAGGTTGTCAGTGGCCTCAGTGCTTTTGGGCTATGCCCTTGTTCACACTGGCAACAAGGTGGTATTGGAGCGTTATAGGGTTACAGAAAAGACCTTCAATCATCAATTATAGATTTTAAATTTACTCTGGCTTTTAAAGGAATAGGGTACACTGCTTTTTCTTTACTACTTCTATCTCTTTCTCTCTTTGACAACTTTGTCTCTTCCTCTCTTTCCTTCTCTGACTTTCTGTCTATCTCTTCCTCTCTGTCTCTCTCTGACTTTCTGTCTCTCTGCCTCTTCCTCTCTCTCTCTTTCTGTCTCTTTCTCTCTTTCCTTCTTTGACTTTGTCTCTCTTTTTCTCTCTGCTGGTCTTTCCCTGCCTCTGCCAGTCGCTTATGCTGTTGTTCTCCCCTCTCCTTCCCCTTTTTGGTGATGTCAGCAGTGTAAGCCTGCCACTTCCTTGGGTTTTTGCACTGTGTGCAATAACTCCATGGTTTCCTTGTGGTACTTAATGGGGTTCCCCCCAAGGTTAGGAACTCCCCTTCTTTCCATATTGCAGCATGGACATGTAGGATTAGATAAGCATACTTGCTATCTGTATACACATTCATTATTTTTCCCTCTCCCATTTCTAAGGCTGGGGTAAGTGTCACTAGTTCTGCTAACTGGGCACTGGTCCCTGGGGGAAGAGGCTTACTTTCAAGTATGGTTACATCACTAACTATGGCATAACCTGCCCTTCATATCCCTTTCTCCACAAATGAACCTCCATCGGTATATAGGTGAAGGTCAGGATTAGCTAAGGGGACATCTAAGAGATCATCTTGGGTGGCATAAGTCTGGACTACAACCTGTTGGCAGCCATGCTCGACCGGGGACATCCTCTGGGAGAAAAGTGGCAGGGCTGAGGACTGCATACGTACACACTTGAAGCACCAGTCCTTCAAGGAGTAGTACCTAGTATCTAAGGAGTAGTGCCTAGTATCTAAGCATGTGGTTGTCTGATAGCCAGAAATTTCCTTTGGCACCTAGTATGCCATTTACACCATGAGTAGTCCAGACAGTGAGATCCTTTCCTTGTATTATCTTGATAGCCTCTGACACTAAGACGGCCACCGTGACAACTACCTGTAAACACTGAGGCTAGCCTTTTGCTACTTCATCAAGTTCCTTACTTAGGTATGCCACTGGTTGTGGAGTTGTCCCACGAGTCTGAGTAAGACTCCAAGAGCTATCCCTGCTCTCTCTGTGACATACGAAGAGAAGTATTGTCCTGTGGGAAGACTTAAAGCTGGAGCTTGTACTAGGGCCTGCTTTAAGGTTTTGAAGGCTGTTTCTGCCTCTGGTTCCCATTCTACTAGATGAGTATTTGCCCCTGGATTTCCTTGATTAGAATATAGAGGGGCCTGGCCATCTTGCTGTATCCAGGGATGCACAGTCGGCAAAAGCCAGTGATCCCAAGGAATCTCTGCAACTGTTTTTATGTCTTAGGGTGAGGATAAGCCAGTATAGGCTGTATTTGTTCCTTGTTGAGGGACCAAGTCCCTCTGGCAAAGATTAGGCCTAGATATTTGACCTGCTGTTGGCAAAGCTGGACCTTCGACCTAGACACCTCGTACCTTTGATTAGCTAGAAAGTTCAAGAGATCTGGAGTAGCTTGCTGGTATGAGGCTTCTGAACTGGTCGCCAAAAGTGAATCATCCACATACTGAAGGACCAGAGTGCCTGGACTTGAGCAGTGGCCTAGATCTTGGGCCAGTGCCTGACCAAATATGTGAGGGCTATCTCTAACCTCTTGGGGCAAGAACGTCCATGTAAGTTGGGACGTGTGGTCTGTGGGATCCTCAAAGGCAAAGAGAAACTGGGAGTCAGATACAGGAGAATACAGAATAAGGCATCCTTGAGGTTCAGAACAGTCAACCCTGTTGCTTCCTCCACTATTTGGGAGAGCAGGGTGTAGGGGTTGGGTACAACTGGATATAGAGGAATTACTGCCTCATTGATGAGTCTAAGATCTTGCACTAGTCTCCACTGACCATTTGGTTTTTGTACTCCTAGAATTGGGGTGTTGCAGGGACTGCTGCATTTCCTTACTAAGTCTTGAGCTTTTAAATGTTTAACTTTATCCTGTAATCCTTTATGACCTTCAGGCCTTAAGGGATATTGCCTTTGATAAGAAAAAGTGGTGGGGTCTTTTAGCCTAATTTGGACTGTGTGGGCATTTTTTCCCCTTCCAAATTGTCCTCCCAAAGCCCAGGCTTCAGGGTTGATTCCCTCCTCAAGTAGGGGACAATAAATGGGTAACTTGTTCCCCACATTCATGTATATAATAGCTCCAGCTTTGGCTAATATATCCCTCCCTAATAAGGGTGTGGGACTTTCAGGCATAACAAGAAAAGCATGTGAAAGGAGCAAAGTCTTCCAATTACAACTGAGGAGGTGGGAGAAATACCTGGTTACAGGCTAAGTTGTCCCAGGATTCCTTAGATGGTAATGGACCTTGAGGACAGTCATCCAGGACAGGAGATTAGCACTGAAAGGCTGTGCCAGTGTCCAGGAAGAAGTCAATTTCCTGGCCCTCAAAGTTTAAATGTACCTGGGGCTCAGTGAGGGTGATGATATGAGCTGACGCTTGCCCTGGGCACACTCAGTCCTGTTGTTGGATCATCTGGTTAGGGGCTTCTGACCCAGAGAACCTTTGTCTTCTGGGACAGTGCACCTTCCAGTGATTGCCTCGGTACAGTGGACATGGACCAGGGAGCAGCTTGTTTCTCACCGGACAATCTTTTTTAAAGTGTCCTTGTAAACCACATTGAAAACAAGCCCTACCAGGTGATTGACCTGCTCCATTTTCTGTCCTCTCTGAACCACCAAGGTTTGTTTGTCTCAGGGCCATGCTAAGGCTGCGGCCTTTCTCTGATCTCACTTTTCCTTTTGGGCCTGTACCTCTTGGTCCCTATTACAGAACACTGAGGTTGCCAATTTTAATAATGCCTCCAAATTTTGTTCAGGGCGCAGGGCTTGCTTTTGGAGCCTTTTCCTGATATCTGTGGCTGACTGGGTAATAAACTTATTTTTTAGAATCAATTCAGGTGACAAGGGAGTATATTTTCTTAAGGCCTCCCATAGCTGCTCGAGGAAGGCAGAAGGATTTTCTCCCTTTCCCTGAGTTATGGTGGACATCATTGTATAACTCATGGGCTTTTACCTAATTCTCCTTAGTCCTTCTAGAACACAGGTCAACAGATGTTTATGACTCCAGTCCCCATGATCTGAGTCAAGGTCCCAGTGGGGATCTATACTGGGGATGACTTGCTGACAGGTAGGGCATTTGTCCCTTCAGCTGTCATTCTATCATTTTTTTCACTAAGATACCAGGTATCTCCAAACTCGGGCTGCAGCTAAAGACACATTCTTTTCATTAAAGGCCAGGGTTTGGTCTAACAATAGCATGACATCTCTCCAAGTGAGATTGAAAGTTTGCCCTAGAACCTGTAGGATATCTATGTACCTATCAGGATCATCTGAAAAATTCCCCAGGTCTGCCTTGATCTGCTTTAAATCAGAGAGGGAGACTGGGACATGTACCCAGGTTCACCAAATTCCCCTCCCACTACAGCTTGAAGGGGATATAACCGATAGCCTGGGGGTTTTTGTGGTCCTTTGGAGATTTCTTTGCTTATTTCCATCTGGGCAGGGGAGATTAGAGGAGGATTATCATTAATAGGAAAGGGAGCTATAGGGAGGATAGGATATGGGGGTAAGCTGAGAGGTCCTCCTCTGGGATGTAAATTGCAAGCTTTGCATACTTGTGTATTCTCCTTCAATGAAAAGAAAGCTTGGACATAAGGTGTTTCACTCCATTTGCCTTCCCTTTTACAGAAAAGGTCAAGTTGCAGGATTGTATTGTAATTTATACTTTCCTCAGGTGGCCATTTTTCCTTATCAGAGAGAGAATATTGGGGCCAGGCCATAGTGCAGAAAAAAATGAGCTGCTTCTTTTTCAGGGTTTGCTGGTCAAATTGGTCCCAGTGGCTTAGGATGCATTTCAAGGGTGAGCCTGTTGATGCCTGAGTGTTTCCCATCTGAAAGACAGAACCGCTCATGGTTTTGGTTTGTTTTGTTTCTCCACCTGCCAAAGAACCCACAATGGTCCCTGGATCTTGCTGATTGGAATAGATGCACTCACTGACGCAGCAGCGGAAACACTAATTTTCCTCCCAGACCACAAGGAGGACTGAGGAAGGTAAGATTTAGTGGCCCTTATCAACACATTCTCAAAAACCTGCACCCTTGTCTGTTCTCCTAGACCAGAAAGAGGACTGAGAAAAATCGGATTTAGTGGCCCTTACCAAAGCATTCTCAAAAACCTGTTAGAGTCCTAAGCATTCTCCTGTTAGTATTAGGACTTTACCCCTGTCCTATAAAGATGTTATGTCCCAAAAATGAAGTGGAGGGTCATACACTGAGGGAGGGAAGGGATCTCCAGAGTTGGAAGAGTGACACCTTTTGTCCTCACTTATATGAATAAGAAAGATACAATTTCTGAGGCTCCCCATATCCTAGCTTCCGGAATAGCTTTTGTTAGGCCTGCTAGTCTGAGGAGGGATCCTAAAATTCCAGGTAGTACCCCCTACAATGGGGCTTTGGGCAAAAATTATGTCTTTCTGATTGGTGATCCCAGGTACCTAAAGAAGGTAACAGAGTCCTAGAGGTTGTACTGGAAATCATTCTTATAGGAGAAACTAGAAGTGCACCAGAGACAGGGATTGATTTTTAGAAGCAGGACTAGTCTTGGAGAAAAGAGGTGAGAGGAAGTTTGTCTGTCAGGCATTAGGACCCAGGAAGCCAGGGTCAGGATAGATAGGATAGATGGGCAAGTCTCGCTTGGGCGACATGTCTTTGAGAGTACTGCTCATGGCCGTAGGGTCAACCAACTTGTTGTCAGGACCCTGGAGCTGAATGGCTTTCCTGTCTGTCAACATTCGGCTCAGACCAGAAGTACAGGAAAAGTAGAAGCTCATTCCAGGCAAACCAATGCTCCCAACTCCAAAGAGTTGGGGGTTGCTAGAGAGCCCTTTCCCAGAAAGCCTGACACCTGTGTCTTTAGTCCAGGGGCTGCGTTAGTTGCTTTTAACTGGCTGACAGGTGCCTGGTATTTAGCCCCCAAATTCTAAGGAAAAATAGGACAGAATAGCAAGTTAAAGGGGTCCAATGGTACTCACCACCTGGCGGTAGGCAATTTCCCTTTGTGGTTGCGAAAAAGTGTCTGGAATTGGTGGGTTCTTGGTCTCGCTGACTTCAGAAACAAAGCTGTGGACCCTCGCAATGAGTGTTACAGTTTTAAAGATGGTGTGTCTGAAGTTTGTTCCTTCTGATGTTCAGACATGTCTGGAGTTTCTTCCTTCTGGTGGGTTCACGGTCTTGCTGGCTTCAGGAGTGAAGCTGCAGACTTTCGTGGTGAGCATTACAGGTCTTAAAGGTGGCATGTCTGGAGTTGTTGATTCCTTCCGGTGGGTTCGTGGTCTCACTGGCCTCAGGAGTGAAGCTGCAGACCTTTGTAGCAAGTGTTACAGCTTATAAAGGCAGTGCGGACCCAAAGAGTGAACAGCAGCAAGACTTATTGCAAAGAGTGAAAGAACAACTCTTCTACAGCATTGAACGGGACTGGACTGGGTTGCTGCTGCTGGCTCTGGCAGGCTGCTTTTATCCCCTTATCTGACCCCACCCACATCACACTGATTGGTCCATTTTACAGATAGCTGATTGGTCTATTTTACAGAGAGCTGATAGGACCGTTTTGACAGGGTTCTGATTGGTGTGTTTACAAACCTTTAGCTAGACACAGAGTGCTGATTGGTGTGTTTACAATCCTTTAGCTAGACACAAAAGTTCTCCAAGTCCCCACCCAATTAGCTAGACACAGAGCACTGATTGGTACATTTACAAACCTTTAGCTAGACAGAAAATTTATCCAGGTCTCCACCCGATCCAGAAGCCTAGCCGACTTCATCTCTCAATAGCACTCCCTGTGGGACTTTAGGGTACCCAGTCTGGGCACTCTGGCAGCCCAGAGGGAGCTTGTCACCTGATCAAGCCCAGCAGGTGCTGGTCAGCCCTGCGGAGTGCTGGGCTTGCCCAGTCCGAGCTCACCTGGAACCTGTGCCTGCCGGTGAGCACCCTGCGCACCCCCAGCTCCCACCCATGCCTCTCCCTCCACACCTCCCAGTGGACAGAGGGAGCTGGCTCCAGCCTGGGCCAGCCCCAGAGAGGATCCCCCACAATGCAGTAGTGGGCTAAAGGGCTCCTCTACTGTGGCCAGAGCGGATGCCGAGGCCAAGGAGGTGCTGAGAGTTAGCGAGGGCTGCTAGCACCTTGTCACCTCTCAAAATGAGAGAAAATTTATTAGGGAAATTGGCCCGTGTGATTAAGGAGGCTGAGAAGTCCCACCATAGGCTATCTGCAAGCTGGAGAACCAGGGAAGTCAGGACCATGTCTCAGTTCAAATTTGAGGGCTCGGAACCAGAGAAGTTGATGCCATAACTCTTGATCTGAGGTTGAAAGCCTCAGAACCTGGAGGGAGTGGTGTTGGCACAAGTTCTGAAGTCCAGAGACCAGAATACTTAGATCTAGATTTTGGATGTCCAAGGGCAGGCGAAGAACGGTGTCACAGCTTCAGGAGAAAGAGGGCAAATTCACGTTTTACCTCTTGTTTGTTCTATGTGGCCCCCAAACTGATTGGATGGTGCCTGACCACATTAACGGCAGTCTAGAGCACATCTAGAGCAGTCTTCTCTAGAAACACATTTACTGACTTACCCAGAAATAATGCTTTATGAGCCATTTAGGTATCTCTCAATCCATTGAAGTTGACACCTAATATTAACCATCACAATCTTTTTTTCCTGAGTGGCGGAACCATTTTATGTTTCTACCAGGAATAGGTGAGTGATTCAGTTTCTTCGTATCCTTGATAGTATTTGGTGTTGTCTTCACTTTTTATTTTAGTTGTTCTGATAAGTATATAGAAATATCTTGCTGTGGTTCCGATTTTCATTTTCATAATGATTAATGACATAGAATATTTTTTAATGTGCATATTTGCCTCCTGTATATCATATTCGGTGAAATGTCTATCATGTCTTTTCCCAACATTCTAATTGGATTGTTTTCTTACTGTTGAATTTTGAGAGCTTTAAGATATATTATAAATACTAGTTCTTTGCCAGTTATGTGGTTTGCAAGTATTTCCTCTGTGTCTCTAACTTGTCTTTTCATGGTTTCATGTTCACAGAGAAGAAGTTTTTAATTTTGGTGATTTGTCAATGTTTTCTTCTATAAATTGTACTTTTGACGTCAAAACTAAGAACACTTTGCCTAGAGCTACATCCTGAAGTTTTTCTTTTACATATTTTGAAAAAAGTTCATAGTTTATATATTTCACATTTAAGTGTATATATTTTGTTAATTATTACTTTTTTTGCTTAGTGTCAGATATCCAGGTTTTCTAGCATCATTTGTTGAAGCAAATAAGTACATTTTAAAATAATTGTTTTGCAAATATTACTGGACTATCTTATTTTCAATAAAAGTGATACATATTCTCTTTGAAATGGTACAGGGCTTTTCTCTGATGCCATTTTCAGTGTAACTACAGAATGTGGGGCCTACGTGACACAGAGATAAGTTACCCTTGCCAGAGTGACTGAGTTATGACCCATAATGTTTACATCAATGCATCTTTTATTTCTGTCTAAAATAGTCAAGATACATCTGCTCCTGTGCTCATTTTCTTCTTCTTCCTTTTCTAATTATACTTTAAGTTCTAGGGTACATGTGCACAACGTGCAGGTTTGTTACATATGTATACTTGTGCCATGTTGGTTTGCTGCACTCATTAACTTGTCATTTACATTAGGTATTTCTCCTAATGCTATCCCTCCCCCCTCCTCCACTCCACAACAGGCACCAGTGTGTGATGTTCCCCACCCTATGTCCAAATGTTCTCATTGTTCAATTACCACTTATGTGTGAGAACATGCAGTATTTGGTTTTCTGTTCTTGCGATAGTTTGCTCAGAATGATGGTTTCCAGCTTCATCCATGTGGTTACAAAGGACGTGAACTCATCCTTTTTTATGGCTGCATAGTATTCCATGGTGTATATGTGCCACATTTTCTTAATCCAGCCTATCATTGATGGACATCTGGGTTGGTTCCAAGTCTTTGCTATTATGAATAGTGCCACAATAAACATACTTGTGTATGTGTCTTTATAGTAGCATGATTTATAATCCTTTGGGTGTATACCCAGTAATGGGATCACTGGGTCAAATGGTATTTCTAGTTCTAGATCCTTGAGGAATTGCCACACTGTCTTCCACAATGGTTGAACTAGTTTACATTCTCATCAACAGTGTAAAAGCATTCCTATTTCTCCACATCCTCTCCAGCACCTGTTGTTTCTTGACTTTTTAAGGATCACCATTCTAACTGGTTTGAGATGGTATCTCATTGTGGTTTGATTTGCATTTCTCTGATGGCCAGTGATGATGAGGATTTTTTCATGTGTCTGTTGGCTGCATAAATGTCTGATGGGGTTGTTTGATTTTTTATTATAAATTTGTTTAAGTTCTTATATAGATTCTAGGTATCAGCCCTTTGTCAAATGGGTAGATTGCAAAACTTTTCTCCCATTCTACAGGTTGCCTGTTCACTCTGATGATAGTTTCTTTTGCTGCACAGAAGCTCTTTAGTTTAATTAGATCTCATTTGTCTATTTTGGCTTTTGTTGCTATTGCTTTTGGTGTTTTAGTCATGAAGTCCTTGCCCATACCTATGTCCTGAATGGTATTGCCTAGGTTTTCTTCTAGGGTTTTTTATGGTTTTAGGTCTAACATTTAAGTCTTTAATCCATCTTGAATTAATTTTTGTATAAGGTGTAAGGAAGGGATCCAGTTTCAGCTTTCTACATATGGCTAGCCAGTTTTCCCAACACCATTTATTAAATAGGGAATCCTTTCCCCATTTCTTGTTTTTGTCAGGTTTGTCAGAGATCAGATGGTTTTAGATGTGTGGTGCTATTTCTGAAGCCTCTGTTTTGTACCATTGGTGTATATCTCTGTTGTGGTACCAGTACTATGCTGTTCTGATTACTGTAGCCTTGTAGCATAGTTTGAAGTCAGGTAGGATGATGCCTCCAGCTTTGTTCTTTTGGCTTAGGATTGTCTTGGCAATGTGGGCTCTTTTTTGGTTCCGTATGAACTTTAAAGTAATTTTATCCAATTCTGTGAAGAAAGTCATTGGTAGCTTGATGGGGATGCCATTGAATCTATAAATTACCTTGGGCAGTATGGCCATTTTCATGATATTGATTCTTCCTATCCATGAGTATGGAATGTTCTTCTGTTTGTTTGTGTCCTCTTATTTCATTGAGCAGTGGTTTGTAGTTCTGGAAGAGGTCCTTCACATCCCTTGTAAGTTGGATTCCTAGGTATTTTATTCTCTTTAAAGCAATTGTGAATGGAGTTCATGCATGATTTGGCTCTCTGTTTGTCTGTTATTGGTGTATAGGAATGCTTGTGATTTTTGCAAATCAATTTTGTATCCTGAGATTTTGCTGAAGTTGCTTATCAGCTTAAGGAGATTTTGGGCCGATGAGGTTTTCAAAGTAGACAATCATGTCATCTCCAAACAGGGACAATTTGACTTCCTCTTTTCCTAATTGAATACCCTTTGTTGCTTTCTCCTGCCTGATTGCCCTGGCCGGAACTTCCACCACTGTGTTGAATAGGAGTGGTGAGAGAGGACATCCCTGTCTTCTGCTGGTTTTCAGTGGGAATGCTTCTAGTTTTTGCCCATTCCATATGGTACTGGTTGTGAGTTTATCATAAATAACTCTTATTATATTGAGATATGTTCCATCAATACCTAGTTTATTGAGAGTTTTTAGTATGAAGAACTGTTGAATTTTGTCAAAGGCTTTTTCTGCATCTATTGATATAATCACGTGTTTTCTGTCATTGGTTCTGTTTATGTGATGGATTACATTTATTGATCTGTGTACATTGAACCAGCCTTGCATCCCAGGGATGAAACCAACTTGATCTTCATGGATGAGTCTTTTGATGTGCTGCTGGATTCGGTTTAACAGTATTTTATTATGGATTTCCACATCAATATTCATCAGGGACACTGGTCTAAAATTCTCATTTCTTGTTATGTCTCTGCCAGGCTTTGGTATCAGGATGATGCTTGCCTCACAGAATGAGTTATGGAGGATTCTCTCTTTTTCTATTGATTGAAATAGTTTCAGAAGGAATGGCACCAGCTTCTCTTTGTACCTCTGGTAGAATTCAACTGTGAATCCATCTGGTCCTGGAATTTTTTTGGTTGGTAGGCTATTACTTATTGCCTCAATTTCAGAGCCTGTTATTGGTCTATTCAATGACTCAATTTTTTCCTGGTACAGTCTTGGGAGGGTGTAGGTGTCCAGGAATTTATCAATTTCTTCTAGATTTTGTAGTTTATTTGTGTATGGGGTTTATAGTATTCTCCGATGGTAGTTTGTATTACTGTGGGATCAGTGATGATATCCCCTTTATCATTTTTTATTGTGTTTAATTGATTCCTCTCTCTTTTCTTCTTTATTAGTCTTGCTAGAGATCTATCCATTTTCTTGATCTTTTCAAAAAACCAGCTCCTTGATTCATTGATTCTTTGAAAGGTTTTTGTGTCTCTATCTCTTTGAGTTCTGCTCTGATCTTAGTTATTTCTTGCCTTCTGCTAGCTTTTGAATTTGTTTGCTCTTGCTTCTCTAATTCTTTTAATTGTGATGTTAGGGTGTCGATTTTAGATCTGTCCTGCTTTCTCTTGTGGCACTTGAGTGTTATAGATTTCACTCCACACACTGCTTTAAATGTGTTCCAGAGATTCTGGTATGTTGTGTCTTTGTTCTCATTGGTTTCAAAGAACATCTGTATTTCTACCTTCATTTCATTATTTATCCAGTATCCAATCAGGAGCAGTTTGTTCAGTTTCCATGTAGTTATACTGTTTTGGATGAATTTATTTATCCTGAGTTCTAATTTGATTACACTGTGGTCTGAAAGATGGTGTGTTGTGATTTCTGTTCTTTTACTTTTGCTGAGGAGTGCTTTACTTCCAACTGTGTGGTCAATTTTGGAATAAATGTGATGTGGTGCTGAGAAGAATGTATATTCTGTTTTGGGGTGGAGAGTTCTGTAGATGTCTATTAGGTCTGCTTAGCGCAGAGCTGAGTTCAAGTCCTGGATATCCTTGCTAACCTTCTGTCTCATTGATCTGTCTAATATTGACAGTGGAGTGTTAAAGTCACCCATTATTAATGTGTGGAAGTTTAAGTCTCTTTGTGGGACTCTCAAGACTTGTTTATGAATCTGGGTGCTCCTGTGTTGGGTACATATATATTATGTACCCATAGTTAGCTCTTGTTGTTGAATTGATCCCTTTACCATTGTATAATGGCCTTTGTCTTTCTTGACCTTTGTTGGTTTAAAGTCTGTTTTATCAGAGACTAGTATTGCAATCCTTGCTTTTTTTTTTTTTTTCTTTTCATTTCCTTGGTAAATATTCCTCCATCCCTTTATTTTGAGCCTATGTGTGTCTCTGCATGTGAGATGGGTCTCTTGAATACAGCACACTGATGGGTCTTGACTCTTTACCCAATTTGCCAATCTGTGTCTTTTAATTGGGGCATTTAGCACATTTACATTTAAGTTTAATGTTGTTATGTGTGAATTTGATCATGGCATTATGATGTTAGATGGTTATTTTGCCCATTAGTTGTTGCAGTTTCTTCCTAACATCGATAGTCTTTACAATTTGGCATGTTTTTGCAGTGACTGGTACCGGTTGTTCCTTTCCATGTTTAGTGCTTCCTTCAGAAACTCTTCTAATGCAGTCCTGGTGGTGATAAAATCTCTCAGCATTTGCTTGTCTGTTAAGGATTTTATTTCTCCTTCACTTATGAAGTTTAGTTTGGCTGGATGTGAAATTCTGGGTTGAAAATTCTTTTCTTTAAGAATGTTAAATATTGGCCCCCACTCTTTTCTGGCCTGTAAGGTTTCTGCTGAGAGTTCCACATTAATCTGATGGGCTTCCCTTTGTGGAGAACCCGCCCTTTCTCTCTGGCTGTCCTTAGCATTTTTCCCTTCATTTCAACCTTGGTGAATCTGACAATTATGTGTCTTGGAGTTGCTCTTCTCAAGGAGTATCTTTGCGGTGTTCTCTGTATTTCCTGAATTTGAATGTTGGCCTGCCTTGCTATGTTGGGGTAGTTCTCCTGGATAATATCCTGAGGAGTGTTTTCCAACTTGGTTCCATTCTCCCCGTCACTTTCAGGTACACCAATAAAACATAGATTTGGTCTTTTCACATATTTCCATATTTCTTGGAGGCTTTCTTCATTCTTTTTTACTCTTTTTTCTCTAAACTTCTCTTTTCACTTCATGTCATTAATTTGATCTTCAATCACTGATACCCTTTCTTCCACTTGATTGAATCAGCTACTGAAGCTTGAGCATGTGTCGTGTCTCCCCATCTTTGTGGTTTTACCTGTCTTTGGTCTTTGATGTTGGTGACCTACAGATGGAATTATGGTGTGGATGTCCTTTTTGTTGATGTTGATGCTATTCCTTTCTGTTGGTTAGTTTTTCTTCTAACAGTCAGACCCCTCAGTTGAAGGTCTGTTGGAGTTTGCTGGAGGTCCATTCCAGACCCTGTTTGCCTGGTTATCACCAATGGAGGCTGCAGAACAGCAAATATTGCTGCCTGATCCTTCCTATGGAAGCTCCACCCCAGAGGAGCATCCACCTGTTTGAGGTGTCTGTCAGTCCCTACTGAGAGGTGCTTCCCAGTCAGGCTACCCGGGGGTCAGGGACCCGCTTGTGGAGACAGTCTGTCCATTCTCCTAGCTTGAACGCCATGCTGAAAGACTGCTCTCTTCAGTGATGTGAGACAGGGATGTTAAGTCACAAAAGCTGTCTGCTGCCTTTTGTTCTACTATGCCCTGATTCCAGAGGTGGAATCTATAGAGGCAGTAGGCCTTGCTGAGCTGCAGTGAGCTCTTCCCAGTTTGTGCTTCTGGGCCTTGTTGTTTACATTGTGAGCTACTCAAGCCTCAGCAATGAAGGATGCCCCTCCCCCCATCAATCTGTAGTGTCTCAGGTTGATCACAGACCTCTACATTAGCAGTGAGTAAGGTTCCATGGACGTGGGACCCGCCGAATCAATCACGGGAGGGTATCTCCTGGACTACCAGTTGCTAAGACTGTGGGAAAAGCACAGTATTTTTTCAGGAGTGTACCGTTTCTCCAGGTACAGCCCGTCATGCCTTCCCTTGGCTAGGAAAGTGAAATTCCTTGACCCCTTGTGCTTCCCAGGTGAGGTGACACTCTGCCCTGCTTCAGCTTGCCCTCTTTCTCTCCCACTTTCTCACCCACTTTCTCACCAGTTCCAGTGAGATGCACCCAGTTTCTCACCAGTTCCAGTGAGATGAACCAGGTACCTCAGTTGGAAATGCAGAAATCACCCATCTTCTGCGTCAATCATACTGGGAGCTGCAGACTAGAAGTGTTCCTATTCAACCATCTTGGAACGGACCCCTCTTGTGCTCTTTTTCTTTACAGTTTATGTCATCACTGTCACTTGCATCCATGTGAAGAGACCACCAAACATGCTTTGTGTGAGTAATAAAGCCTTTTAATCACCTGGGTGCAGGCAGGCTGAGTCCGAAAAGAGAGTCAGCAAAGGGAGTTAGGGGTGGGGCAGTTTTATAGGATTTGGGTAGGTAGTGGAAAATTACAGTCAAAGAGGGTTGTTCTCTTGCGGGCAAGGACAGGGGTCACAAGGTGCTCAGTGGGGGAGTTTTTGAGCAAGGATGAACCAGGAGAAGGAATTTCACAAGGTAATGTCATCAGTTAAGGCAGGAACTGGCCATTTTCACTTCTTTTGTGATTCTTTGGTTACTTCAGGCCATCTGGACATATACGTGCAGGCTTGTGCTCAGAGGCCTGAAAATGACCACTCTTCATTCCTTTGGGAAACCTCCTCTCAAGTACATGTTTAGATCATGTGATTTGTCTGTGCCTGCTCTTAGCTTAATGTTACATGCAAAAACCATTTTGCTTTTATTATAATATGTAGTTTTGTCTGTTTTAAAGTACTATACTTCTCTTTAAACAGAACTCATTCTAAATACTGTTTCAGTGATTTTAAACTACAAGCTTCAAATAGGAAAAATAAATGACTCCCTACATCTTATTTATGAGTTCCCTGCATGCCTGCTCCAGTAACAAAAGCTTTCGCCCATAAATGTATTAGTTGAATTTTGTTGTAAGTGAATCAGTTAAGTCAGAATGTCAAAATTTTCTAGCAATCTAAGAAAAGGCTGATTTCAATGACAGGAACTCTATGAACATGTGAGTTCTTTGTCCTATGGAACTATCACCATCATGACATATAGCTAAGGTCTTTGAATCACATTTATAAACTTGATTCTGTCAGAATTTTGGCATGGACCAAAATTAAAAGAAAATTTGTCTCTCTCATTTCTCCTGTGCAGATTACTTACAATCTGATTCACTCATTAATTGTTCTTTTTATCCTTGACTTGTTAAGTACAAAGCAGTCTCTGAAGCAGAAATAAGTTGTCAAAAATTAAAGGCCAAGCAAAGGAATCAGTAACTTGCCCTTTATGCTTTGAAAAGCCCCAGGCAAGTTACTTCAAGTCTTTGAGTCATTATCTCGGTGTCTAACATGCCTTGATGATCACTGATGATCTCCCATGTGACATAATGTTCTTTTTGTGCATAAAGATTAGCCCATATGTGGTTATGCAGCTCTCTTCAAAGTTATCTTCTTTGCAGCAACAGTTTCTATGAAACCCTTTGATATCCTTGATCAGAAAGTAAGTGCTTGCCTTCAGGTAACATAAAGGTATCTTAGCAACAGGAGGAGAAATTAACTGCTTACTGCAGTGATTTGTAAAAAAAAAAAAAAATCACTCTATATTTTGAATGAACTAAGTATATTTGTCAAGAAGAGTCCAATCAAGGTGGTTTCAATTTCTACTCATTGCTAATTTAATTATTCATTGAGGATCTCATCTTTGTTTCACCTCACATTTCTCTCTTGCTTGTAAAAGAAAATGAATTTATAGATTCAGTCCTAGATTTGTAAGAGTGTCTCAAAGATGTGTTGAAATTCTTTTCCTATTCAGTGTAACATATATCCTGATTCTACCTTTTTCACTTCTCAGATTTACTGTAATCTACAGGAGAAAAGCTCCATTTACAAACTACATAGTTTACAAAGGGTACCTTCCAGAATGTTTAATAGAATGTAATGTCAGATGTAATAAACTGTAATAGAATCTGACAAAAGAATCTGAGATTAACGGCTTTTCAAATCCTAAAGAAATTAAGATAAGGAAAAACAATAGCTTTGTAAGGGAAGCCAGAATAAAAATATAACTATAACCAGGCATTATGTTTGTAAGCCCAATTCACTTAAATATAGTTAGCAATGAGCAGAATTCAACAAAGGAAATCGTGTTGGTGGGCCATGTTTCAACAACCAGCAAAATAACAGAAACACACAGTATTCAACCAAGGAAAATAGACTGTTATCTCATTAGTAGCATAAGGTGTCTCCACCTTTTTTTTTTTTTTTTCATCAAATCAGATTTATTTCTCTTATTTTTTCCATTGTATTATGGCAAAAGTACACAGTGTTTTAAGAAAAAACATGACGTATATATAATTTTTTAACCATTGTATTTTCTATATGTATAATGTATCAGTAGAAGAAAACAATGGAGAAAGAGGGGTAGGTAGTAAGGCAGATAAATTATTTTTCCCTTTTATAAATACATACTAATTTACATATTTATGGAGTGCATACGAGTGTTTGTTACATGCATACACGAGGTAATGATAAGTCAGGGTATTTGAGGTATTCATCAACTTGAGTGTTTATTGTGTTTATGTATTGGTAACATTTCAAGTCATTTCTTCTGGTTACTTTGAAATATACATAACACTATAGCTAAGTATATTCACCCTAGTCTGCAATCAAACATTAGAACTTATTTATTCTAACTAACTGTACGTTTGTATCCACAACCAGCCTCTCTCCATTCCCAACTAACCCCCTACCCAGTCTCTGGTATGGATTGTGTCCACAGGATCAAGGTTTTTATCTCATAAATGAGTGAGAACATGCAATATTTGTCTTTCTGTGCATGGTTTATTTCATTTAATGACTTCCAGTTCCACTCATGTTACTGGAAATGACATGATTTGATTCTTAATTTATGGCCAAATAGTGTTTCATTGTGTATGTATACCACACTCTCTTTGCCATTTATCTGTTGATGGGCACTAAAGTTGATTCTATCTCTTAGTTATTGTGAAAAGTGCTGCCATAAACATATGAGTGTGGGTATCCTTTTTTTATTCTTTTAATTTTTTTAGTTTTTTTTTTTTTTTTAATGTTTTATCAGACCTGTCAGGGGTGAAAGGTATCTTTTAGATATACTGATTATTTTTGTTTGGGTAGATACACAGTAGTAGGATTGCTAGATCTTATGGTAGCTCTAATTTTAGTTTTTTGAAAAATCTCCATACTGTTTTCCATAGTGATTGTAGTAATTTACATTCACACAGTGTATAAGAGTACCCCTTTCTTTGCATGCTTATCTTCACTTGTTATTTTCTGTTTTTTCAATAATAGCTATTCCGACTGGGGTGAGATATTTCATTGTGGTTTTGACTTGCATTTCTATGATGATTCATGACTTAAACATTTTGAAAATTTACTTGTTGGCCATCTATATGTCTTCTTTTGAGAAATGTCTATTCATGTACTTTGCCTATTTTTAATAGGATTTTTTTCTTTTCTTTTCTTTCTTTTACTGTTGATACATTTGAGTTCATTGTATATTCTAGATATTAATATCTTGTCAGATGAGTACTTTGCAAATATCTTTTCCTATTCAAGTCATTGTCTCTTCATTCTGTTTGTTGCTTTTGCTGTGCAGAGGTTTTTAGTTTAATATAGTTCCTTTTTGCTAAGGATTGCTTTGGCTATTCAGGCTATTTTTTTGTTCCATATACATTTCAGGTTTGTTTTTCTATTTGTGTGAAAAATGATGTCGACATTTTTCTAGAGATAGTATTGCATTTGAAGATTGCTTTGGCTAATAGGGTCATTTTAATGATATTTTCCTGATCCATGAGCACGGGTTATCTTTTCATTTGTCTCTGTCCTCTTCAGTTTTTTTCATCAGTATTCTGTAATTTTCCTTTTAGAGATATTCCACTGCCAAGGTTAAATTTATTCCTAGGTATTTTATTTTATTTTTTGTAGCTATTGTAATGCGATTGCATTTCTTTTTCAGTTATTTCATTATTGGCATACGAAAGTGTTACTGATTTTTATGTATTAAATTTGTATCCTGCTAATTTACTGAATTTGTTTATCAATTGTAAGAGTTTTCTGATGGAATCCTTTGGTTTTCCTAGAATATAAGACTATGACATCTGCAAAGAGTGACAATTTGACTTCCTGTTTTCAATTTGAATACATTTCCTCTTCCTTCCTTCCTTCCTTCCTTCCTTCTGTCCTTGTCTTTCCCTCCTTCCTTCCTTCCTTCCTTCCTTCTTTCCTTCCCTCCTTCCTTTCTTTTCTTTCTTTTTTGCCTGTTAATTCTGGCCAGGGCTTCCAGTACTATGCTGAATAGGATAAGTGAAAGTGGACATCCTTGTCTTGTTCCAGTTCTTAGACAAAAGACTTTCATCTTTTCACCATTTAGTATGATGTTAGCTGTCAATTTGTCATATATGGTCTTTATCAGTTTGAAGTGTGGTCCTTCTTTGCCTAGTTTGTTGAGGAGTTTTATCATAAAACAGTGTTGAATTTTGTCAAATGCTTTTTCTGCATCTATTAAGATGATCATATGGTTTTTGTCCTTCATTCTGTTGATGTGATGTATCATGCTTATTGATTTGTGTATGTTGAATCATCCTTGCATCTCTAGTACAAGTTCTACTTGTTCATGCTGTATTGTCTTTTTGATGTGATTTGGATTTGGTTTACTAGATCCATTGTACCTATGTTCATCAGGGATATTGGCTGAGGTTTCCTTTATTTCTTGTGTCCTTATCTAATTTTGGTATCAGGGTAATGCTGGATGTAGAATGAGTTAGGGACAAGTCCCTTCTATTCAGTTTTTTGGAGTAGTTTGAGTAGGATTGATATTAGTTTTTCTCTGTATGTTTGGTAGAATTGCACAGTGAATCCATCTGGTCCTGGGCTTTCCTTTTTTGGGAGACATTTATTACTGATTCAATCTTGCTACCTGTTGTTGGTTTGTTCAGGTTTTCTAGTTCTTTGTGATTCAATATTGGTAGGTTGTATGTTTCCAGGAATGTAACCATTTCCTGTAGATTTTCCAGTTTGCTAGCATGTAGTTGTTCATAATAATCTCTGATGATCATTCATATTTCTGTGGAATTAGTTGTAATGTCTCCTTTTACATTTCTGGTTTTGTTTCTTTTGGTCTTCTCTCTTTTTTTTCAGGTTAGTTTAGGTAGAATTTGATGAATTCTGTGTATCTTTTTAAAGAACAAACTATTTGTTTCATTGATCTTTTGTATGTTTTTTAATTCTCTATTTTGTTTAATTCTGCTTTGATTTTATTATTTCTTTTCTTCAGCTATTTTTTGACTTGGTTTGTTGCTGATTTTCTTATTATTTGAGGTGCATTATTTGATTATTTATGTGAAATCTTTCTTTTTTTTTTTTGATGTAGGCATTTATTGCTATAATATTCTCTCTTAGCATGGATTTTGCTGTGCCACACAGATTTTGGCATGCTGTGTTTCTATTTTCATTTGTTTCAAGAAATTTTTTATTTCTATTTTAATTTTTTCATTGACCCAGTGGCCATTCAGAAGCATGCTGCTTTATTTCCACATACTTGTATAGTTTCCAAAGTTGATCTTGGTATTGATTGCTAGTATTATTCCATTATGGTCTGAGCAGATACTTGATATGACTTTGATTTTTAAAAATGTGTTGAGACTTCTGCAGTTGTTGTGTAAAATATTTTGCAAATTTCTGTTAGGTCAATTTGGTCTAAAATCCAGTTGAAGTCCAAAGTTTCTTTGTTAATTTTCTGTCTATGTGACCTGTAAAATGCTGAGAGTAGAGAGTCGAAGTCTGCCACTATTATTGTATTAGAGTCTATTTCTTTCTTTAAGCCCAGTAATATTTGCTTTATTAATCTAGGTGCTCCAGTGTTGGATGCATATATGTTTAAAATTATTATAGCTTTTTGATGGATTGATCCTTTTATTATTACATAATGACTTTCTCTGTCTTTTTCAAACTACTTTGACTTAAAGTCTGTTTTAACAAATATAAGTATAGCTATTTCTGCTCTTTTTTGGTTTCTGTTTGTGTGGAATATCTCCATCCCTTTACTTTCAACCTATATGTGTCTTTACAGGTAAAGTGTTTCTTGTAGGCAGCATATGGTTGGATCATGTTTCTGTAACCATCCAGCCAGTCTATATCTTTCAAGTGGAGAATTCAATCCATTTACACTCAGGGTTATTATTTATAGGTGAGGTTTGTTCCTGTCATATTGTTGTTTTCTGTTTTACTTTTTTGTTTGTTTTGTTTCTTTCTTTTTCTCTTATTGACTGTCCCTGTGGTTTACAATTTTCTGTGTTTGTACCTTTTGAGTCTTTTATTTTCCTCATTTGTGTGTTTGCTTTACCACTGAATTTTCATTTTCTTGTGTTTTCATGAAGGTAACTGTCATTCTTTTGCTTCCAGATTTAGGACTCTGTTGAGCATTTCTTGTAAGACTGGTTCAGTAGTGATGAATTCTCTCAGTATTTGATATCTGGGAAAATTTTATTTCTCCTTTATTTATGAAGGATGATTTGCTGGATATAAAATCCATGGGTGGCATTTGTTTTCTTTCAGCACTTTGACTATATCATCCCATTCTCTCCTAGTCTGTGAGATTTCAGCTGAAAAGTCCACTTTTAGTCTGATAGGGACTCCTTTATAGACTATTAGACACTTTCAACGTTTTTAAAATTTTCTCTGTCATTGACTTGATATGGTTTGACCAAAATGTGTTGTAGAGAAGAGCTTTTTGCATGGTATGTGTTTGTGGATTGCTAGGTTTCCTGTGTCTGGATGCCTAAAATCTCTCGCTGGGCTTGAGATGTTTTTATCTGTTATGTTTTAATAGGTTTTCAAATGCTTTTCTTCTCTCTTTGCCTTTGGGGATACTGATAATTCATATATTTGATTGCTTTATAGTGTTCTCTATACCACAAAAACTTTGTTCATTCTTTTCTATTCTTTTTTAATTTTTTTGTCTGAGTATATTGTTTCAAAAGAACTGTCTTCAAGTTCTGATGTTCTGTCTTCTGCTTGATCTGTCTACTGTTGAAGCTTTTTTAGTGTATTTTGTATTTCATTTAAGGAATTCTTCAGTTCTGAAATTTCTGTTTGGTTCTTTTTTATGTACCTCTCCCTTTGGTAAATTTATCATTCATGTTTCAATTATTTTTCTGATTTCTTTGTATTGTTTTTGGAATTCTTTTGTATCTCACTATGCTTCTTTAGTATCATAATTTTGAATGATTTTTCTGGGATTTTGTAAATTTTTTGATTGGGATCCATTACTACAGGATTATTTTATTCCTTTGAAGGTATTAGATTTCCTTGCTTTTTTCTGCTCTCTTGTGTTATTAGGTTGATATATATGCATCTGGGATAATAGTCACTCCCTCTAACTTTTTGAATTTGCTTTAATATGGGAGGGCTTTTTCCTGAAGGTGTACCAGTGGTGTTGGTGGAGTAGTAGCCTTTGCCTTTGGTTCTAGGTACATGCAGTAGCATAGTCTCTATATAATTTCTTTGGCTGTAAACAGCAGGAATGATATCTGTGATGTTCTTAATGGTTTAGGGTATAGTTATTAGTGGTGGCAGTGGTGAAGTTTTTCTGGGGGGAGAGATGCCAGATGGGTAAGTCTTTTAGCTCCAGTGGTGGCAGCAGTGGGCTGAGCATGCCTATTATTGGGTCCAGGGTGGCATACACTGACAGTGGTGTTATTGAGACCAGGGAGGGCAATTCTTGGGTATTCTCATGGCCTGCTTGTATGTCAGTAGTGGCACTGGTGGGCAGGGCAGTTGAGTGGGTTCTCTGTTTTGTTCACCAGCAGTGTACACTGATGTTGGCAGTGGCTGCAGAGTGAGATTGCAACCCACCAACCCAGAAACACAGCTCTCAGGCTCATCTGCTCTTGGTGGCAGCAGTGCCACAGTGCCACACAGGCCGGGTAAGGACCTCATCCTTTGTGTGTGAGCCTAAGCATGAGGCCATACTGTCAATGGGGGCACAGTTGTCACTCACAGCCCCATACCAGAAACCCTCTAGTTCACGCATCCAAGCCTCCAGTGGCAGCAGCAGCTGTGGCTTCTGTGGTGTGCAGAGAGAAAAGAAGGGGTCCTTCTTTTTACATATAAGTCTGAATACAAAGCCCACTCTGCCAGTGGGAGGGGATCTCGTGCTCTACTTGTGAGGCTGAGCACAGAGTTTGTGTTGCTGCTGGGGTTGGGGTCATTTCTCATAGCCCCAGAAAGGATGCCCTTGGGCTCTGAAAAGTGCATACTTTGGTTTCCTTTGTCGCACAGGCTGCCTTTTTGGTGCCCTGGACTTTCCTTTTCCCACGGAGTAGAAGTCCCTGTGGGATAGACTACTGGAGACACTGAGCACCTTTGAATCCAGCTAGCAGTGTGCCACTGTAGCCTTCTGGGTGGGCACCGGGGGATGTCTATGGGTGCTCCTGGGATATCATGATATTGAGGCTGTGGTTCCCAAGGCAAAATGAAGCCCCATGATGGCTGCTCTCACAACGGCACCCTGCTGCAGCTGCTTAGGTCTTAAGGATGTGAGTGAGCAGCACAAGTTTCCTTTCTGGTACAATGCTCTCCTGATTTGGGGTCTCCAAATGAGTGCCTATTCTAATGTCAGGGTTCATGTAGGTGGAAGAGTGCTCTCATGGTTTGGATTGCAGCAGTCTGTGGTGGGCATGTGGACCACTGAATTTCCCTCACTTACTCTTTTCCCATAATACAGAGCCGATCTGGGCTGTCAGCAAATCTTGGCTGAGCTGGCTACTGGCTTCCTCCTCATTCTATGCCTCAGGTGTTTTTCATACTTCTCTGTTGGACTCTAGTGTTCTCACTAAGATGCCGTCTCTCTTCAAGATAAGATAAACTAATGGTAATTTTGGGTCTTCTTTCTGGAAAGGGCAGGTGTCTGATGTTTCTAGTCAGCCACCTTGAACTGGAATCCCAGGGGCCTTTGGTACTAGGTAAATATCTTCATTTACAGGCAAGGGAAGGGGTGCTACGAGAGAACATGGGAAGCAAGAATCAAAGCCAGAATTGTGTTCTCATTTTCTGATTCCAAATCAGGTGCTTATTCCCTACCATGCAGCTTGTTTAAACTGAATTGTAATTTTATCCATCTTCATATTTGTTTTACTCCCTGACTGGGGTGTGTTAGAGGTATGTGTGAATATACCAATTGTGTTTGAACATGGCCTATTGGTCTGCTGTAATTTGCATAAGTAAGATATTGATTGTTTGGACAAGAGAAAAAAGGAAAGGCAATATGGAATGTGGGCTTTTGTACCATTTTTCTTCTTACTACTAAATTTTAGAATAAATTTGCCCATGTTGTAGACAAAGGCATAAAAACTCTGGAGATAATAAAATATAGCTCCTGTGTATGAAAGGAATAGACAGCTTTTTCCGATTTTAAATATTATCATGTTTAGTTAGAAGCTGAAATACTGTAGGAAAAGGCACTAAGTGCTAAAAATATAGGTGATTAAAAACAGATCCAAAGAGTGAGGAATAGTTCATTCAAGTTGTGTGTGTTTCTTTCATCAAGAAACACAGGGAAAACTTCAAGAAATAATTTATATGTATGCTCTTGGATTTGAATTTGCATACAACCAACAACCTTAGCAGTAAATTACATCCTGCTGCTGACTTTTAAAAGCCCTTAATGTGGTAATAAATCCACACTAAGGTATAGAAGTTCAGTTAGAGAAAAATAGAGGTCTCCCTTTGTTTAGGGTTTGTGCTGATTCCTTTCCTTTTCCTTCCTTCCTTCCTTCCTTCCTTCCTTCCTTCCTTCCTTCCTTCCTTCCGTTCAGAGATTTTTGTTTCCAGTATATTTTGATTTTTGGTCATCTCATTTCAGCTCATAAAATTAAAGTGAAGCCATAACAAAAATGACCAATTTGTTGACAATTTTACAGGTATTTGGAATTTTGAGATAGAGTCTGTAGCTGTATTGAATATGAATACCAAGTGATTTACTATATCTCTTGAACTATTTGAGGGTAATCATATAAATGAAGGTATCTTTCTTTAGAACAACCCAAAATACTTTTGTATCTATCTCACAGAAATTGAGAGATGTAATTAAATTTCTGAAGTCTGAGGTTCCATCTAGCTTCTCCTTGTAAAGTAAGTGTGTGACTTTAACAGGTAGTTTAGCTTATTTGAACCATAGTATCTTAACTGTAAAATCAAAGTAATAGTAAAAATATTTGTAGTTAGAAATAACCTGTGTCCATAGCAATTTACAATTATATTAGATGGAAATAGCCTTGGATTTGGAATCACAGTGCCTGCAGTCAGGTTCTGGCTTCTTCATAAAGTCTATTTTTTGAGAAACCTGATTTTCTGAACTTCTATTTTGAATTTTACTTGTGATAAACTACGTAGTATTTCTGTGAGGAGCTACATATATGTATACATATATTTATATGTAAAAACTTTTTTTTAAAGTGTCATGCAAATGTGAATTTCTTCTATGATTTTTAAGTACTGAGGCTTTATAAACACACACACACACACACACACCCCTATACATCCACACTGATATACCCTAAAGTGTTGTATAGAATTCTGACCATGGACTCCTGTACACTTCAGTTGGTATTTAATTGCTCAAAATGTCCTTGATGCTCTTTTTTGAAAGGAATTTAGAGCCAGTGTGCAAGCAAAACGAGATTATTTTATTACTTTATAGTTACACTTTATAACAGACATTAAACACTGACAAGCCAAATCCAAAATATTAGACTTCTCTCACATAAACATTCCAAAGCTCATTCTGGAAGTGAAGCTATAAGAATATAAAACTACACATGATTTGGGGAAGTTCATTTACAATCCTTTAGCTTCAAAGCTAAAGTCCATTAAGGAAAGAAAAATTTTAATTTTAGTAAAAGTTATACTTTTCATAGAGGCAGCTTGGGATGGGAGAGGGCAACAGAGTATGATTCATAAATGAATAGATAAATGTAGCAGACATTCCCAAAGTAAAGACAAAAGAGAAAAAAAAAAATTGAGTTTACATTCATTATCCTAACTGGCCCTGATTGTAGAACAAAAGTTGAGTTTGAGGGTTAATTCAGGTTCTGCAAGGAAAGTTGTGATTGTTACCTTGTATTTTATGGATTTGGAACCTTATGCTCAAAAGGCTCAAGTTAGTTTGTGTTGGGTTTCACAGCCAGCAAGTAGAAAAGCCAGAATTCAGAACTGTGCTCTCTGACCTCCCCTGCTGCAGACGTGTATGTGATACTGTTTGAGTAGATATATTGTGCCAATTGAGCAAAATGACAAGTCTCAATCATTTTAGGAAATTTGTTTGCCAAAGTTATGGACTCGCCCGGGAAGACAGGTCTATGCCTTTCTCTGAAGATGATTTCGAGGGCTCCAAATTTGAAGGGGAGAGGGCAGGATATCGAGAAGTACACAGTTTTCATGTAAGAGGGGGCTTAGGGAAAAGTAGTCATTCATGCCTTTGCCTGGCTCAGAGAATCTGCATTTTTTTACATAAGATGACAAAAACAAAAGGATCAGAGGGAAAATATGGGAGTCTGCATTTTACATAAGTTAACACAGACAAAATGGAGTAGAGAACAATCAGACGTGCATTTGTGTCTGATGGGCTGAGATGACTGCACCCGTAAAGATAAGTTATCAATTTGCATTGCCATGGTGAAGTTTTAACAGCTCGCTAGGAATTTCCTTGTGGGGAAAATATGGGGGACACTTGTAGCTTTTCTTCTTGTAGTCATCATATTTAGGAACCAAAAGGGGAAAGCAGGTTTGAGTGACCCAGTTCCCAGCTTGACTTTTCCCTTTGGCTAAATGAGTTTGGGGTCCCCAAATTTAATTTTCTTTCAAAAATGAATGCTGCAGGTTAAGAATAAAGTGGTCTATAAAAACAAAATATTGTTGAGCTGAATTTTCTTCTTCCAAGTGGGAAAGACACCCACCAATGCCCTCATATGCATGTAGAAGGAAACAAGCACTCCCTTTACATGCCAGTTCTCAGGCATATTACTTTTATAACTGGACATAAGAAAAGGAAGTAACTGTCTTTAGGGTGCTCCCTGTATAGTTGGCAATAACTATGTTTGTACACACAGTTTTGCTACCAGTCAAAAATTCTATCAGGATTTGATGAGAATCAAAGAGCTTATTTCATAAGGAAAAGGGTCTTAATTTTCTCCTCCGCCCTGGCTTTTCATGGTCATATCTACATTTGAGTGACAGTTTCATAAGAACAAACCAAGGACATAAAGGAGGAGATACTTTCTTTGGCCAGATGTGAAAAAACCAGGCATGTTTCTGGGTGAATAAAACATTTGAATATTACAGCAGTTGATTATATTATGGTACTCTCCTTTGCTACTCAAAATTTAAACTTCCTTATACATGCCCAGTTTTTTATAAAAATAGTATTGGGTTTATAAAATTTAAATAGAAAAGTAGACTCTCATAGGAGTAAGGTATGACAATGATAATAATTGTTATATTTGAACAACATTTAATTCTGCAATACATTCTATTTGTTATAATAAATTTTATTTTAATTTTACAATACATGTTGTTGAACAGCAACTTATTTGCTGTAGCCAGGACACAAGAGGAAATAATATGTATTTTAGCTCTGATCATAGAGAAAACACGCTAACACATATACCATCTTATTCTTCTTTTTGGAATGAAATACAGAGACTTGACCATTCTTTTCTACTCTCCACCTCCAAGATTTATTTTGTGCACTGTTATTTCTTTGTGATTTGAACAACGAATTATAGGGGCAAAATAAGGTGCTTACTATGGCTGCTAAGAGGGCCAATAACCACTGATGTGCCAACAAATCTCAGTTTAATATTTTCTCCTTCAAATATGTTCCTCTTTCTATACTCTTTAATGAATGAAATAATCATTTCTAGGTTTTAAAATCAGAAACTTGGCATCATCCTTGATTCCTCTTCTGTCACTCCTCCACATCCCTACATTCAGTCACTAGGAACTGTCAGAGGCATTTGAACCACAGCGACTCCACTTTGAGTGAAGGCTAAGAAAATGAGGTTGAGACCTGCTGGGCCGCATTCCAGAAAATAAGGCATTCCTAGCCTCTAGATGTTTACCGTTAAGGAAACAAATTAATGATGTTTACTGAAACAGAACCCAGACTTGGGTGTGTCCAGATATCCTGATATCTGGAGAACAAGGGCATTCCTAATTTTGCTTTAAAGATAATAATATTGATTCTTGCAAAATATAGTAATTAAGAAAATTAATCCTTTATCACAAAGCCTTGTAGCAGAGCACATCTCCTCCCTAAGATCTATTTTTATCATATATATATACGTATATACACATACATATATACACACACACACACACACACACACACACATATATATATGCATTGTACCTAGGGTGGATGCATTCTTACTTTCAGGAATGTCCTACTTGGTCTGTGAAGTAGCTGTTCTTTCACCACTTTATTTTCTTAATAAATTTGCTTTTACTTTGCACTGTGGACTCACCCTGAATTCTTTCCTGGGCGAGAACCAGGAACTCTCTCTTGGGGTCTCGACTGGGACCCCTTTCCGGTAAAAGAACTATTGATGCTATCTTCTTATTCTCTTGGGTTTTCTCCATACAGTCCACTCTCTTAGTTCAGGCCATCATCCTCTCTTGCTTTGGTCATTTCATAACTTCTGAATGCTTTCCTTCTTTTTTGTTTTGCCTTACTACATTCATTTCTGTTTCTTGGCATTTCATATTTTTTCCCTTGTTTTTCCTTGCTGACTGGAAATATATGCTTTCTTCACCATACCAAGAACACCATGCATCTCTTTATTAATGGCAACAATGACTAGACCACAACCTATCCTTTTGCTTGAAGACTTTCTTGGAGCCTGTTGTATTTCTGTTCTAATTTGGATATTGCTTTCAGGATTGCTGCTAAACTCTTATTCTTATAAATATATATATTTTTTCCATGGGAAGTCTTGGTTTAATGCCACTGTTTTTTATATCCTACATATTTTCTTCTTTTTGCATATATATTTTTATGGGAATCTATTCTTTCTTGCATATATATATTTTATGGGAGTCTATTTTCTTTTCTTTTTTTTTTTTCGCTCTGTTGCCAGGCTGGAGTGTAGTGGTGTGATCTGCAACCTCCGCCTCCGGAGTTCAAGCAGTTCTTCTGCCTCAGCCTCCCGAGTAGCTGGGACTACAGGCACATGCCACCATGCCCAGCTAATTTTTGCATTTTTGGTGGAGATGGAGTTTCACCATGTGGACCAGGACCTTGTGATCCATCTGCCTTGGCCTCCCAAAGTGCTGGGATTACAGACATGAGCCACCATGTCTGGTGGGAATCAATTTTCAAGAAAATTATTCAAAAGGGGAAACTGATAGTAAACTTTGAGTGTTTACATATTTTTATTTTACTTTTATGTGTGGAATTTTATATTCCACTAATTTTCTCTCAGAACTTTAAAGACATTTTCCATTGTCTTGCTTCATATAGTGTTAAAATAAGAAGAGCATAATGCCTGTACGTTTCTCTTTCTTTTGCAGATGACCTTTTATATTTTTTTCTATTTCCGTGGTGACCTCAAGATTTCAGTATAATTCGAGTTGTGGGATTTCACACTGACCAAACAAACACAACACCTCCCTGTAGGAATATTTATTATAATCCAGAGTATATAGAACTTTCACAGAAATGGACTTTACCCTAACAATGAGATCCAAACTGAAAAATTACAAACCAAATATAGAAAAATATCCCAATATGAGAGAGTCATAGGATATACAACAGATAAAAGAATTAGTCATCCTTCACCCCAGTAATCTAGGGTGTTAGATAAATATCATAGAGGTGACAAAATAATTAAGTTTAGAGTTATTTTAAAATATAAATAATCATAAAACCATATGAAAGTTGCACATTTTAACAAAAGGCATATTTGTCAAAGAACCAGATCAGCCCAGCAACAAGAAATCGTATTGAAATTTTAAAAGACTCTGTATATAGTGAGCAAATTAAATAGCAAATTAGCCATAGGTGAAGACAGAACAAGTGTGTTGAGATAAGGTACTATGGAAATTACACACAATATCACACAAATCTATAGAATGATATAAAACATGAACACGAAGTTATGAGATAAGGAAGACAGAATGAGAACATATGACAAATATCAAGTAGAAACTACAAAAGGAGTAGTAGAATACAAAAAGGCGGCATAGTATTTGAAATGATAATAGCCAAAAATATTTCCAGAACTTAAGAAAATTACTGATTTTCATATTGGTATTTAGGAAGTATATAATCATTTCATATTAGACCTCTGTGAAGATCACTTTCTCTTTTAAGAGTCCTTTTAAATGTGCATATTCAATTCAAACTCCCTTTGCCTGGCTAACTCTTACGTATATTCTTCAGAAATAGATGCCATCTTCTATGAGAAGTCCTCTGTGATCTATTATGTTTGAGTAGGAGCTATTTGTACCTGTGCTTCCTGTGATTACGCAGCAAAACCCTTCTGGTTACTCAGTTGATAGCATCCCATACCAGATTCTCATACGTTTTCCGCTTAGATGTTTTTACCAGTAGAGTGTTTACATCTTTCCATTGTTGAATTTCCGCTGCCTACTACATAGCAAGCATTCAGTATATTTCACACCACATTCTGCAGCTCTAAAGTGCAGTATAATTGCACGGAACCTCAAAAGAAGTATTGAGGCAAGACTTCATATACCATTTTGATGCATCACAAAGTCAATACCATACAGTAAGCTGTAGAAGCTATAGATGAGTATTATCATTTAATTTTTATGTGTTATCAGATTTAGGGAAGAAAATGGATCTTATATTCATCGTGGTAAGAAAAAGTTTAAAATATTGTGGTCTGTATGAAAAAATATTCACCTATAATTGTGTTTCTTAAGCATGATTAAATTCACAAACCTCTTTATTATCATTACATTTACTTTAGATTCACAGGGTACACGTGTAGATTTGTTACATGGATATATTGTACAATGGTAAGGTTTGGGCTTCCAGGGTACCCTTCACCCAAATAATGAATATCATACCAGCAAGTAATTTTTCAACCCTCAGCCTCTCTTCCATTCTTCCCCTTTTGGAGTTCCTAGTGAATATTATTTTTATCTTTATGTCCATGTGTACCTATTGATAGATCTCTTTAAAAGAAAAAAATGTTTATGAATCTTCATAATATATTTTATTTATGCATTGAAAAATTTATAAAGGTTTATTAAAGACAGCAAAAATTACTTTACTGTAATTTATTTTTAAAATATATAAACAGAACTAATTAGAATTCCCTTACATTTATAAATCTCTGGTAAATCTATAAAATCCAAACAAATTTAGAAATTAAATACAAACAAAGACTACAAAACCAAAACAGGCAAATTAATTATATATATTTGATGAGATACGTGGTACTGTTTTCTGAAATTAAATCTCTTCTTGTGTTTTATCTTAAGTTAGCACGTCCCTTTTACCATGTGCCTTGTGCTGTCTTAATTCTGTCATCACTTTCTGTTTTAAATCACTGTGGCAGTCAATTAGACTTCATTCAGCACAAAATGCATCTTCTGTGTGATAATCTCCTTTATTCCTTTCTTGTTAGCCTGGACAAATTAATGAAGTATTGCCTGGTAGTAGCTCAATTGCTAAAATCAAATTCAACCTGAGGCACTGCAATGTCCAGTAATCTGTAAGTCACCCAATTGATTCAGAATATGCTTCTTTTAATTTTTGGGTTCTCTCAGAGATGAAAACTTATATTTAAAATGTTTATAGAAAACTCTGTTTGCTAAGATTATGTCCTCATACCTCCAGGTGTACCCAGACTCCTTTCGGAGAGACTCTGCTACTACTTCGATAAAACCGTTTCTTAATCCTAGTTCTGCATGATCGTAATCAATTTGAACATACGGCAGCTAAATAATATTGCAATTTAACAATTGTGATTCTGAGCCCTTGAGTTAATAGGAAAGATTTTGAAAGGTTATTAGAAAAATGGGGAATATTAAAAATAGGAGCTTTTTTGAATCCAGAGTATTTTCAGTAGAATAATCCAAGAAATTATTGTTACTTAACAAAAATTATTTTTATTATTATTTCTGATCAACAAATCATTATTATATGCATTTATGGAGCTCAATGTGATATTTTGATATATGTATAAAATGTGGAATGATCAAATTAACATCCACATCGTCTCCCTTGCTTATCTTTTAAAATGTTAAGATGTTCTAAATTTACACTTTTAGTTATTTTGAAATACATAATACATTATTACTGACTATAATCACCTTATTGTTTAATGGATCTCAAGACCTAATCTCCTGTCTGCAAATTTGTACCTTTTGACCATCTCCTCATTTCCTCTCCCCCATTCCACCCATCCTCTGGTAACCACCACTCTACTCTCTACTAAAAGTTCAATTTTTTTAGATTCCATATGTAAGTGAGATCACATGACATTTGTCTCTCTGTGCCTGGCTTATTTCACTGAACATAATGTCCTATAGGTTCACCTACATTGTTGCAAATGATGAAATTTCTTTGTTTTTAAAGACTAAATAGTATTCCATCTACCAATGTACCCTGCACATATGCATACATATATATACATGCATGTATATATATGTGCAGGGTACATGTGTGGATTTATATTCTATATATATATACACACATATATATAATATATATAACTTGCATATATATACACACATATATACACACATACCATATATGTATATATAAATACACACTATATATATGTGTATATATACATATATAGTGTGTGTATATAGTGGTATATGTGACTATATATACATACACATACTATATATACACACACATAGTATGTATATATATAGTATGTATATATATAGTGTGTGTGTGTGTATAAATATAGTCACATATACCACATTTTATTTATCCATTCATTTATTGATGGAGACAGATTGATTCCACATTTCTGCTGTTGTGAATAATACTGCAATGAACATAGGAGTACAGATACTGCTTTAACTGATTTAAGTTCCTTTAGATATATACCTAGAAGTAAGATTATTGGATCATAGGGTAGTTCTATTTTCAGATTTTTGAGGAACCTTCATGCCATTTTTCACAATGACTGTACTAATTTACATTTCCACCAACAGTGTACAAGGTTTCCCTTTTCTTCACATTCTGTCAACAATTATCTTTTGTCTTGTTGGTAAAAACCATTCTAACAAGTGTGAGGTGATATCATATTGTGGTTTTAATTTGCATTACACTAGTAACAGTGATGCTGGGCATTCTTTCAAATTTATGTTGGCCTTTGGTATATTTTCATTTGAGAAGTGTTTGTTCAGATCCTTTGCTGCTCATTTTTAAATCAGGTTATTTGCTTTCTTGCTATTAAGTTGTTTACGTTTTTTACTGTATTAATTTATTCTCACGGTGCAAATAAAAACATACTCAAGACTGAGTAATTTATAAAGGAAAGAGGTTTAATTTACTCACAGTTCAGCATGGCTGGGGAGGCCTCAGGAAACTTACAATCTTGCTGGAAGGGGAAGCAAACAGGTCTTTCTTCACATGGCAGCAGGAGGTAGAAGAATGAGAACTGAGCGAATGGGGAAACCCCTTATAAAACCATCAGCTCTCACGAGAACTTACTATCAGGAGACTAGCATGGGGAAAATTGCCTTCACGATTCAATTGTCTCCCACTGGGTCCCTCCTACCACATGTGGTGATTATGGGAACTACAATTCAAGATGAGATTTGGGTGGAGACACAGTCAAACCGTATCACTTATATATTTTGGATATTAACCCCTTACCAGATGTATGGTTTGTAAATATTTTCTCCCATTCTGTGGGTTGTCTCTTCACTTTGTTAATTGTTTCCTTTGCTGTGCAGAAACTTTTGATTTGAAGCCATCCCATTTGTCTTGTTTTTTAATTATTATTTGCTTTTGTTGCCTATGGTTTTGGGATTACAGCAAAAAAAAGAAAGAAAAAAAAAGTCATCCTAATGGGAAAAGAAAAGGTAAAATTGTCTTGTCTTTGATCTTACAGATGGAAAAATCCTAAAGACTGCAAAGTACTGTTAGAACTAAATTCATTTATTAAAAATGAATGCTGTTAGAACTAATTAATTTATTAAAATGAATTAGTATATAAAATGAATTCATTTATTAAAATGAATTCAGTAAAGGTGCAGGATACAAAATCAACATACATACAAGAATCAGTAGCATTTGTAATCACCAATAGTAAACTATCAAAAAAGGAAAGTAATAAAACAACAGCATTTATAATTGTAATCAAATACAATTTAAATACGTATAAATCTAACCAGGGAGATAAAAGATCCATATGCTAAAAACTACAAAACACTGATAAAAGAAAATGAAGAAAACACAAATTGATGAAAAGCAGTCCCATGGTCATGGATTAGAAGAATTAATATTGTGAAAATGTCCATACTACCTAAAGCAATCTGTAGTTTCAGTGCAATCACTATGAAAATTCCAATTTCATTTTCATAGCAATAGAAAAGATAATCTTAAACTTGTATGGAACTTCAGAAGACCCTGAATAGCTAAAAACAATCTTGAGCAAAAGGAACAAAGCTGGAGACATCACATTCCCTTTTGAAACATATTATGAAGTGATTATAACCAAAACAGTATGGGACTATCATAAAAATGGACACAGAGACCAATGGAACAGGAAAGAAGATACGAAGATAAACCCACACATTTATGTTCAGTTGATCTTGAAAATGTTTTCATCTTATTTTGCTTTTTGGTCTTTTTAAATTACATGATTTTTTTTGAAAAGTAACTTTACTCAGCATACATGGTGAGTATGTGATCCATTTAGGATTAATTCTTTTTGCTAATCATTTTCTGCTCAGTGTAATTTTGTTATATTTAATCCCAGTAACTTCTAGGGATTAAAGTGTTAAAATATCATTAGACTGTTAAAAAAGGAGAGACACATTTTCATTTCAAGATAACAAGTGAAGTTTCTTGCACTGTGGACCAGATAGTACGAAAATGACCCATTTTATCCTCCTTTGAAAAAGACACGATAAATTGTAACACCCATGGCTTGTTTTTCATTTTGTTTTCTTTTGTTTGGTTTTTGGTAGGAATTCAGGAACTCCGCACTCTCTCTAAAACTCTGTTAAGGTAAATGGGGCAGTAACAGTTACATTGTTAAGAAAATAGTAAAATAGAATGGCCTAACCTTCTGTCCTATTGGTGAGATGGATGCAGTTTCTTCTTTAAAAACAGTTACTATTTTGTGTTGCTTTTGTTACCCCTAAGGTGCATTTTGCTGAATCAGCAGGGAGGTAGATGTGTCTTTTACATATATTTATTTTAGAGATAAATATTATGAAGCCTAACTAAACTTGACAACTTGTGACACGTTTAAGGATCCCTTTGATGTGTCTCAGTTCCATTATCTAAAGCCAGAATGTTTAAGTTTTCTTAAACTGTGCTTTCTTCAAAAATCTTAAACTAAAGTTAAATATGTAAAACTGATAACATAAGTACTCTTCTGGTTGAATTTGGAGTGGAGAAGTAAAGAAATTCCCAATAGATTTTTCTTATCTCTCTTTTGATAATTTCCGAGCTACCTCTGGTGAACCCATTGAACTCTTTGAAACCACTAACATGTTGAAAACTACTAATTTAAACTATCTTAGGACATCAGATTTGTTCTGTAGCAAAAATGAAGATGTCTTGTGAGGCAATGAGTTCAAAATGTAAACAAAATTGAGAATTCACTCTCATTGGTCAGTTGAAAAACAATCCTGACTCTTGAGGTAAGCTAGGGAGAGAAGGAGGTTAAGGCTAAGTTACTACTATTTGTACTGTTACTATTTTGAAAAATGCTAAGTATTGTGAGAGTTCCCTTGGGATTACCTTGAGAATTAGTAACTTTAATCCAAGTTTAAGAACTTTGCCAACTTAGGTCTTTGAGGCCTAAATCTTTCTATTTAGTTTTTAGAAACTAAATAGAAATGAAATAGAAAGATTTAAGATAACTAAAACTAAATAGAAAACTGATTGGAGGGAACTGTGGAGTACTATGTTTACGGATCATTATCATGTCATAAGATGTTAAGGCATTCATGTTCTGTAGGATACTGTCCCATTGCTGGATGTGTAAAGGGGGAGAAATAAACCTGTGGTGTGTCAGAACTTGGGTTGAGAAAAGAGCTAGTTTTGAAGAAAGTTGTGTGTGTGTGTGTTTGTGTGTATCTCAATCGACTCAACACAATCCATCTATTGCTGTAAGATTAAGAGGAAGGAAATATTTTGATTTAATGTTTCAAAAAGCCTGAAGTGGAAATTTCTCAAACTCGATCAAAGTAATTAATTTCCAAATATATATATTTCAAATTCTCAAGTATTTCATTAATTCTCAAATCTATGTCTGTGTGTATCTGATCTGGGAAAGGTACACACCTTTATGGGTATCAAAATCAGATAGTGAGCTTTAGATTAAGTATAAATAATGAATCAAACACAGGTCATACTTTGGTCCACTTAGTTACAGAGTTGCTGGCTAAAACAGAGTTGTAGAACCCTGAGGACAGATTGAGAAATATTTTTCCTGACACCAGTACTTACTTTTGGATTTCTATCTCTGTCAACTGTAATTAGCAAGGTTTCTTGCTCATTTTTGTGTTGACTTAGTTTCTATGGAAGAAGTAGAAAATTGAGGATCTGGCAAGGTGGCAAAATAGGAAGAGCTCCGGTCTGCTGTTGCCGGCAAGACCAATGCAGAAGGTGGATGATTTTGATTTCTGCATTTCTAAGTTAGGTACCTGGTTCCTCTCATTGGGACTAGTTAGACAGTGGGTGCAGCCCATGTAGAGTGAGCAAAAACAGGGTGGGGCATCAGCCCACCTGGGAATTGCAAGCACCCGGTGACCTCAATAGCCCTGCCAAAGGAAAATGTGAAGGACTGTGCTATCTGACCCAGACACTACAGTAATTTCCCCATGGTTTTCACAACCCGCAGACCAGGACATTCCCTCTTGTGCCTACACCATGAGGGCCCTGGGATTCAAGCACAAAACTTGGTGACTGTTTGGGCAGACACTGAGCTAGCTGTAGAAAGTTTTTTTTCATATCCTAGTGGTACCTGGCATCTCAGTGAGACAGAACCATTCACTTCCATGGAAAAGGGGCTGAAGCCAAGGAGCCAAGTGGTCTTGCTCAGTGGGTCCCACTCCCACAGAGCATAGCAAATTAAGAACCACTGGCTTGAAATTCTGGTTGCCAGCACAGCAGTGTAAAGTAGGCCTGGGATGATTGAGCTTGGTCAGAGGAGGAGTGTCCACCATTACTGAGGCTTGAGTAGGTGGTTTTTCCCCTCACGGTGTTAAGGAAGCTAGGAAATTTGGACTGGGAAGAACTCGCTACAGTGCATCAAAGTGACTGTTGCCAGACTGCCTCTCTAGATTCCTCCTCACTGGGCAGGGCATCTCTAAAAGAAAGGCAGCAGCCTCAGTCAGAGGCTTATAGAGAAAACTCCCATCTCCCTGGGACAGAGCACCTGGGGAAAGTGGTGACTATGAGTGTAACTTCAGCAGAATTAAGTGTTCCTGTCTGCTGGCTCTGAAGAGAGCAGTGGATCTCCAGGCACAGCACTTGAACTCTGCTAAGGAACAGACTGCCTCCTCAAGTGGGTCCCTGATCCACATGCCTCCTGACTGGGAGAAACCTCCCAGAAGGGATCAACAGACACCTCATACAGGAGAACTCTGGCTGGAATCAGGCAGGTGCCTCAGTGGGACGAGACTTCCAGAGGAGGGAGCAGGCAGCAATCTTTGCTGTTCTGTAGCCTCCACTAGTGATACCCAGGTGAACAGGGTCTGGAGTGGACTTCCAGCAAACTCCATCAGATCTGCAGAAGAGGGGTCTGACTCTTAGAGGAAAAACTAACAGAAAGCAGTAACATCAGCAGCAAGAAAAAGGACACCCACACAAAAACCCCAGCCAAAGGCCATCAGTGTCAAAGATCAAAGGTAGATAAATCCATGAAGATGAGGAAAAACCTCCAAAAATTGCTGTATATTCGAAAAACCAGAATGCCTCTTCTCCTCCAAATGATCGCAACTCCTGTACAGCAGGGGCACAAAACTGGACAGAGAATGAGTTTGACAAATTGGCAGAAGTAGGGTTCAGAAGGTGGGTGAACAATGGTGCTCCTGAATTACTACTGAGTAAATGACAAAATTAAGACAGAAATAAATAAGTTCTTTGAAACCAAGGAGAACAAAGAGACAACATCCCAGAATCTCTGAGACACAGCTAAAACAGTGTTAAGAGGGAAATTTATAGCACTAAATGCCCACATCGGAAAGTGGGAAAGATCTAAAATGGACACCCTAACATGAAAATTAGAAGAACTGGAGAAGCAAAAGCAAATAAATTCAAAAGCTAGCAGAACACAAAAAAGAAGATCAGAGCAGAACTGACGGAGACAGAGAAACAAAAAACCCTTCAAAAAAATCAATGAATCCAAGAGCTGATTTTTTGAAAAGATTAACAAAATAGATAGACTGCTAGGCAAACTAAAAAAGAAGAAAAGAGAGAAGAATCAAATAGATGCAATAAAATATGATAAACAGCATGGTCCTGGTGCCAAAACAGATATACAGACCAATGGAACAGAACAGATGACTCAGAAATAACACCACACATCTACAACCAACTGATCTTCAACAAAACTAACAAAAACAAGCAATGAGGAAATTATTCCCTATTTAATAAATGGTGCTGGGAATATTGACTAGCCATATGCAGGAAACTGAAACTAGACCTCTTCCATATACCTTATACAAAAATTAACTCAAGATGTATTAAAGACTTAAGCACAATACCTGAAAACATAAAATCCCTAGAAGAAACCTAGGCAATACCATTCAGGACATAGGGATTGGCAAAGACTTCATGACTAAAACACCAAAAGCAATTGCACCAAAAGCCAAGATTGACAAATGGGATCTAATTAAACTAAAGAGATTCTGCACAGCAAAAAAACTATCATTAGAGTGAACAGGCAACCTAGAGAAGGGGAGAAAAAATTTGCAATCTATTCATCTGACAAAGGGCTAATATCCAGAATCTATAAGGAACTTAAACAAATTTACAAGAACAAAACAAATAACCCTATCTAAAAGTGGGCAAAGGATATGAACAGACACTTCTCAAAAGAAGACATTTATGTGGCCAACAAACCTATGAAAAAAAGCTTATCATCACTGGCCATCAGAGAAATGCAAATCAATACCACAGTGAGATACCATCTCACGTCAGTTGAACGGTGATCATTAAAAAGTCAGGAAACAACCAATGCTAGAGAGGATATGGAGAAATAGGATTGCTTTTACACTGTTGTTGGAAGTGTAAATTAGTTCAACCATTGTGGAAGACACAGTGGTGATTCCTCAAGGATCTAGAACTAGAAATACTATTTGACTTAGCAATCCTATTACTACATATATACCCAAAGGATTATAAATCATTCTACTATAAAGACACATGCACATGTATGTTTATTGCAGCGCTATTTACAATAGCAAAGACTTGGAACCAACCCAAATGCCCATCAATGATAGACTGGATAAAGAAAATGTGGTACATATACACCATGGAATACCATACAGCCATAAAAAATAATGGGTTTATGTTCTTTGCAGGTACATGGATGAAGCTGGAAAACATCATTCTCAGTAAACTAACACAGGAACAGAAAACCAAACACTGCATGTTCTCACTCATAAGTGGGAGTTGAACAGTAAGAACACATGGATACAGGGAGGAAAACATCACACACCAGGGCCTATTAGGGGGTGGAGGACAAGGGGAGGGAGAACATTAGGACAAATACCTAATGCATGCAGGGCTTAAAACCTAGATGATGGGTTGATGGGTGCACCAAACCACCATGGCACATGAATACCTATGTAAGAAACCTGCACATTCTGCACATGTATCCCAGAACTTAAAGTAAAATAAAATAAAATAATAGCTAGAAAATTATCTTTGTTCCTACTCATGTAATCTGTCTGCTTGGTATTTTACAGTTGGAGGTGAGCTTTGGGAAGATATACTAAATTCCAATCTTCTGTTTCATTTGGAATTCCCACCAAACACCCCCTCTGTTCAAGGACATGGGTTCACTAAAAAGGAAGGTTCTGAAGAATAACAGAACTTGCCAGATTTCATCAGGGATTTGAAGAGTCCCAATGATTTATTTGAATTTGGGCAGAGCATTTCCATCTTTCCTATCTGAGCCTTTTGACAAGTGAGTACATTTCTCTGTCTCTCTTTTTTTATTTAACATCAAAAGTGTTAATATGCAAATGAACTAAAAATTACTGGTAAGGTGTGTACAAAAAGCTGTAGGTTATCTGCATCAAAATTCCACATTTAAATCAAACTCTCATGACTTAGATCAATTTTGGCCTTTTTAAGAAAAGAAAAAAATTTAAAAACTGGTCATAGTCTAATTTTTACATCTCCACTGAACTAGTTAATAAGCAATATTCTGGTATCTTAAGTGTGCATATGTTGAATACAATGTTTATCCATTTATTTTATGTTATGTGTCCTTGAAGGATTCTAAAAAGAAATAGAAAAAATGATGGTATACTGAGCAGGCACTAGGGCCTCCTTATGAGCATGTAACTATCCATTTACATACATTAATTTGTCTATTAATAGGTCTGAAGTCAATTAAAAATGTACTTTTATTACATGTCTAATTTATGCTTCCTTTGGAAAGTAAAATTATGATAGGAGTATCTTAGAGAATTTTAGTACCTGAAAGAGAATTCCATATATGTTCTTGAATCTGTAAAATAATGAAGTCAATTTGAATTTGGATCTGAAATTGATCTGGTAATGTCTGTGTAAATTCTAAACTAATGTAGAAGGCATCCATTGATGCTGAAGGCTTAACTGGGCTTCCAGATATTTGTGCATCATATTTGTATTCCATATCCAGTACTAGGTTATATATTTTCTGGTCTTGCTAAACCACAACTATGGCTGTCCATAAGAGACTCTCCACAATTGATGTTTATTCATGATGCCATTGGTAGACAACATATATCAATGTGGTTAAGTATGTTAGGTCTAAGTAAGATAGCCCTGAATAAAAATGACTTCTCTTGTACTTACTACTCAGGTAAACTTAGATAATGAGATCATCATAATAACCATTACAATAGTACCATTGTGAGTACTGAATGAAATAGTTCTTAGTGTCTGGACTATGGAAATCCTGAAGAAATACTAGCTTCTCTTATTACCATTATTATTATTATTTTTTTAATGAATCTGTCAGTTCCCATAGATGCAAAAGAGAAAATATTTATTCCATAAGACTAAAATCTGTTAAAAGAGCTGCTATGCACAAGCTGGTGAGTGATAAATAAATTGACCATATTGTATAGAAAGAAAAAAATGAAGAAATGTGAAAAAAATGGCATGAGAGTGATAGAGACAAGGCCCCCACCATCCACCCCTTCGACAGAACCCCGGCACCTTCAAGTCTAAAACATTCTGAAGGCAGAAAAACCAGACTGCTGGTCCCAGATGAAGCCCACCCTTTCTCGACTGATTCTTTCTGAATAATGCCCACCTGTGCACTGGGAAGAGCAGGTGGAGCCTCTGAAAGTTCATGCTTTTTGCAGGGGGAGGAGCCTGGCCTCTCCTGTTCCTGGGTGGTGATCTTGGATTCCAGGTTGGTGAGGTAGAGAGCCTGTTAGCAAGACCTCATCTCACTTTGCTGTGTTGTTTTTTCCTTTTGCCTTTTTGCCCCATAAATTCCATTCCCCTTCACCCTTCAAAGTGTCTGAGAGCCTAATCTTTCCTGGTTGTGTGACAAGAATCCAGGTTTTAGCTGAACTAAGAGGAGTCCTACAACAGCAACAAATATCTCCACTCTATTGCTCATGCACAACTTAGGTCACAAGTATCATTTTGCAGTTACCTGTATGTTAAGAGAAAAGAAGAAAAACTGAAGTGTTAGAAATGCACTTCCAAAGTACTAACAGAATGACTGATTTTTCTATAAAATTAATTTTTAATTTATTAAAAAATCAAATGTTCATAAAAATTATGAAATTTTACAAAATTTGTAAAAAAGAATTTTCTGTAAGCATGAGTAATGACAAACGTTACCACAATGCTACTTTTTGGAGTCAGTAAATAATTGTGTTTATCTATCCTCTCCCTCCAAATGGATTTCACATAAATTATTTGAAATCATTCATGCATCATAATTATAGAGATTTCCAGAAAGAAATATTCCCTTCCCAAATTTTATCATCTTATTGCTTTGAAAATTTTAATCTGATAGTGCTTATCTAAATATATATTTTTAATAGCATTTTTCTTTTACTTGTTTTGGAAACAGTGGAAATATGAAACAGTTGGCAATTAATCTGCAATGTAATCATCTTTAACATTCTAGAAAGCAGTAATACATGTCATTCTGTGAAAGAAAAAAAAAGGATTATACCTATATTCACTTCAAACTACAGAGGGACCAGTGGAATACTGGTTCTCCACAATTCTCCACAAAATTGGAGAATATTATGAAATTAGGATGGCAATGAGGGAAACACATTAAGAAACAAATATATTTTATTAAATAAGATGAATCTGAGCAGAATTATAAATGTAAACAGCAAAAGCATATTTAAAACATACATTTCTCTAAAGTACTCTGCTCATCTTTCCTTCCCCTTACCTTTTGAAAAGTAAATACTTAAATTTAACAAGGAGATAAAAATTGCATTTCTTTTAATAGTAGTTGTGAAATGAACAAAACAAAACAAAAAACTAAAAACAGAAACCACCAGGCAGTTGATCTTAGCCAAGAGGCTGAACAGCTACCAGAGAAGTGATATCTTTTTTTTTTTTTTTTTTTTTAGATGGAGTTTCGCTCTTGTTGCCCAGGCTGGAGTGCAATGGCATGATCTCAGCTCACCGCAACCTCCGCCTCCCACGTTCAAGCAATTCTCCTGCCTCAGCCTCCTGAGTAGCTGGGATTACAGGCATGTGCCACCATGCCCGGCTAATTTTGTATTTTTAGTAGAGACGGGGTTTCTCCATGTTGGTCAGGTTGGTCTCGAACTCCCAACCTCAGGTGACCCACCCGCTTTGGCCTCCCAAAGTTCTGAGATTGCAGGTGTGAGCCACTGCTCCCGGCTGTGACATCTTAACATTGTATCTTCCAGACTTTGTCTCTCCATTTATTTAGAGAGCTTAATATTTATACAATTATGCTTTTTGATCCATTTAGATTTATCTCTACCATCATATATTGTGATTTTTATTTTTTTCTCTTTTATATTTTTTATTGTTTATGATCTTTTTCTAAATTTATTTTTACCCTCATTTTATTTTTCTAATTATTTGGATGTTAAACACTTTAAAAAGTGTCTTTTGATAGTGTCTCATCCTAGTCCCAAAGAATATGAAGTATAAAGTTCTTAGAATATTTGGTTCCAATCATCCATTTCCTAGAGTGCATGCTGCTCCCGCTTCTGCCCCCTATTTTTAAATTCTTATCTTACAAATTTAATCACATATATTAGATGATATCATTACTGTTTAAACCATAATTTTTAAAAATATTTTTACCAATACCTTCTCTCTCTTTGACCTCCGTTCCTTTCTCATCTTTGCTTTCCCTCCAAGATCTTTTGTACATTGTAATTTGGGTTTGTGAGCTCTTATTCTTGGAACTCTATCGGAGTTTGCAGAGGACTGACTTGGAACTTTTTCTCCAGACTGGACTTGTATTTGCTTCTGCCAGTATTCAGATTTAAAGCAAACAGAATTCCAGCTTAAATTAAAATACTCAGTTTTTACACTAAAAGTCATAAAAACAACATGAACTTAGTGTTCAAAGTTAAGTGAGCTTGTTGTGGGGTCACACTCTCAAAAGAAACACATTTCCTTTCTACTCAGAGGCAATGCCAAGACAGTTTTATTGAAGGTTGCCTCTCTTTATTGTAGTTTGTCTTACTCTTTTTATAAGGGGTAAATATTTTGAAGATCCCTTGATTATGTGAGGTTTCTGATCTTATTCTTACCCCATTACAAGCAAGGTATTGTGTCATATCTTCTTGCATGTTTGTGATCATTAAAAAAAAGAACCCTATCCTACCAGAGCCAATAAGTCCCCCTAGTGCTTATCAGTCTCCCCAAATTCCCATTTTTTAAGCACAGAATATTTTCTTGTGAGTCAATCTATGCATTTAAGGGTGTTTTAGAACTGTTTCGGGAGAAAGGAGCGAGAGGGGCAAGGGTTGAAAAACTAATTACTGAGGACTGAGTACTATGCTCACTACCTGAGTGATAGGATCAATCAGATCCCAAACCTCAGCATCACACAGTATACCCATGTAACAAACCTACACATGTACCCCCTGGATCTAAAATAAAAGTTGAAATTCTTTTTTTATAAAAACTATTTCATACAGCATTAAAAAAATTAGTGTAGAAGGGCTCGAGATAAGCAGTCCATAACCATTTCAAGAATGGAATTCAATGTACCTGATTTCAATATAACTGTTTTATAGCTTCATGGAGAAAAACTTTAACAGAACTAATTCACAACAGAATTCACAGTATTAATTTGGTAGTAAATCCCTTGGGAAAGGGCAATTTCTGCAATTGGCAGCTAGGTACAGCTCTTGGAAATCTGGCAATATTCAGATGTTCAAGAGAGAAGAGTAACACAGAGGTTAGACATTTATTTCTCATAAATAAAATAAAAGTCAATAATCAGATGAGATACTACATAATAAGGTATTGTTAATATTTTAATTGAAACATTTAGTTTGTTACTTTTATTCATTTATTTTTGTATTCCTTAAAGTGTGCAATCTGTAGCAGAATGATATACATACAATTTGGTACAGGACTTAAAAGTATTCTTAGTGGTTTCTATAGGATTGAATCATAGTAAAATAACTGCACCTATAGATTTTGTAAAAATATATGTGTTTTATAAAAACACATATAGATTTTATCATTATTTTAATGTTTCTATTGTAACAATTAATTCCTCATTGGTCTTTTTATATGTTCTACCACATCTTTTTTCTTTTGTTATAAGTGTGTCTCTTTTATTTGTGTTGTTGCCTTTGTGTCTTTGTAACTTTCTTCCTGCCTCCCTCCCCTCCCCTCCCTCCCCACTTCCTTCCTTTCTTCCTTCCTTCCTTCCTGCTTTCATTTCCTTCTTTTTTTTTTTTTTTCTCTATTTATATGGATCATGTTTATTTGTAGGGCATGGCTGCCTTTGAAAATACATTGAATTGAGGAATTCATGACTCAGAAAGCTCCACAAATGACTAGCCACTAAGTTTGCACACACTTATAGGAGAATAACAAACCTACTGAATGACTGCTTCCCGTCCCTGAGTAAGAACCTATGGAATCAAAGTCAAATTCTTTTGGTTTTCACATACGAAGCTCCTCTATTCATTCTTCTTCCCCATGCCCTTTATATTTAAGCCAACCATAGTGATTCTATTGGGTTACCTTGAATTTCAGGGAAATGGACACACCTTATAAATGAGTAGTCACATACAAATAAAACAGTAAATAAAAGCATAAGGACACATTTAGTTGATTGGTGACATGTGGATCATGGATTTCTGTGGGGTGTTCAGATCTCAGTGGTTTCTACCAACTGCATGAAAGAGACACAGTGACACAATCAGCTTGGGGTGCGGAGGGTGTAAAAGCAACACAAAGTAAAAACTTTCCCTTGAAGATTCTAGATAAACTGTAACTCAAAAGAAATCCCCATATATATAGTGTCAACTATTATTGGTAATAATATAAAAATAATAGAAACTTAAAGGAGATTTTCTAACAGTGATTTTTCCAAATATTCTGCTTTAATCTTTCTGTCTCCTTTCACATTAGTGTCCTTCAGCTGTCTCATCTGCAATACAGCAAAAGCCAGTTAATATTGTCAAGCTCAGCAAAAGGTTTTTGCATGCAGAAGATAATTTGGAATTATTCTTCAGTGTTGGCTGCCAATCATTTCATCATATAGTTTGGGCCTACATGTTCTTATCTAATTTACTCATTTCATAAAGCACAGCACCTGGGTAAAGGATTTTGTTTGATGCCTCAAATGAGAAAGGCTGCTTGCCTGAATAAACCTTTCTATGCCCTTGATGTTATATTGCTAATGAAACATAGCAACCAACCCCAAAATCTTACTTATTTAGGCTTTATGTGGCCACTCAAACAAGTTACCATTTAATATTCAGTGTCAAAATGTACCCTTATTGCCATCCAGTTTTTCATATTAAATATATATATTTGCATTTTTAGTAGGGTTTGCTTCATTCTTAAGCTATTCCTTATATTTAAATCTCAGGGATGTTCATAAAGTTGAAGATAAAATGTTTGTTGAAGGTTATTACAGAATTAGTATTTAATTTGGTTGCTGCAAACAAGAAACTGTTTACAAAGTTATCATTTGAAAGATTTTCTTTGAAAGTATGTACATAAATAATTTGATTTTCATTGTATGTAATATTTTATATCATTGACTTTTTTCAGCCTACATAGAGTATGAAATCTAACATTTAACTTTTTAGAACTGACATATCATAGTAATTATGCCTACAATGTTGCCTGTCTGTGGCAGGATAAAGATAAAAATAAAATACTATTCATTTATTCAAAATGTATGTAACAGCTATAGTTGAGGCTTTATTATTTTTCAGGTACACTATATTAAGAAGACAATTATTCTATACCACTTAAAGTTCATACTTTCTATTTCATTATCAAGATTACACCAGTACTGCCACTTAAAAATTTTTTGGTGTCAAAATTTGGATTGTAATGTATCTCTGCTTCTGGCTTATATTTTGCCTATGCACTAAAATAGCCTATCTTAGTGTCTTTCATCACTCTTACTGAACTTAGGTACAATGATGAGGAATCCAAGAATAGATAGATATGATGAGTATTTGTGTATTCCACTTATTCAAGTTCACAGAGTTCCCTAACATACTAGGAAGGACAGCAGTCCTCTCTGCTTTGAATATGAAGATCTGCCCAACTGTATTAATCATTTTGCTAATTGGCTAGGTACAATTAAGTAGTGCTTTCATCAATGTTCATTGATCCCTTGGAAAGTAGTAATTAGGCTTACTGGCTTAAAGTAAGGAGAAAACGTTCAAATTTATTTATAGAAAGTTTAATTTTTCTCTAATTTGTAATCTTATGCTTTATGCCTATTTGTAGGAGGATTCAAATTCAGGTCAAAGTGTTGTGGGAAGTCAGGGGCCCCGAACAGAGGGACTGGCTGAAGCCACGGCAGAGGAACATAAATTGTGAAGATTTCATGGATGTATATCAGTTCCCAAATAATACTTTTATAATTTCTTATGCCTGTCTTTACTTTAATTTCTTAATCTTGTTATCTTCATAAACTGAGGATGTATGTCACCTTAGGACCACTGTGATAATTGTGTTAACTGTACAAATTGATTGTAAAACATGTGTGTTTGAACAATATGAAATCACTGTACCTTGAAAAAGAATAGAATAATGTGATTTTTAGGAAACAAGGGAAGACAATCATAAGGTCTGACTGCCTGTGGGATCGGACAAAAAGCCATATTTTTCTTCTTGCAGAGAGCCTATAAATGGACATGCAAGTAGGGAAGGTATCACTAAATTCTTTTCCTGGCAAGGAATATTAATATTATTACCCTGGGGATGGAATGCATTCCTGGGGGAAGGTCTATAAATGACCACTCTGGGAATGTCTGTCTTATGTATTTGAGATAAGGACTGAGATACACCCTGGTCTCCTGCAGTACCCTCAAACTTATTAGGGTTGGGAAACTCTGCCCTGCTCAATTTGTGGTCAGACCAGTTCTCTGCTCTCAAATCCTGTTTTCTGTTGTTTAAGATGTTTATCAAGACAATAAACATAACCCTTATCAGTAGTTCTGCTTTTGCCCTTTGCCTTGTGATCTTTGTTGGACCCTTATCAATACTTCTGCTTTTGCCCTTTGTCCTGTTCCCTCGGAAGCATGTGATCTTTGTTAGACGCTTATTAGTAGTTTTGCTTTTTGCCCTTTGAAGCATGTGATCTTTGTACCTACTCACTGTTCTTACACTCCCTCCCCTTTTGAAACCCTTAATAAAAACCTTGCTGGTCTGAGACTCAGGCGGGCATCACGGTCCTACCAATATGTGATGTCACCCCCAGTGGCCCAGCTGTAAAATTCCTCTCTTTATACTGTCTCTCTTTATTTCTCAGCTGGCCAATACTTATAGAAAATAGAAAGAACCTACCTTCAAATATTGGGGGTGGGTTCCCCCAGTATCAAAGTGATTCAACTGAACAAAATTACAATTTAAGAGAGAGCATGAAGGAGTTGATATTCACTCATGATTTCTAATAGTTGTTCAGGGACTGATTTACAGTTATTACAACATAGCAGTATTTAATTTGTGTTAGTTTGGAATTTGGAGTTTGCTAGTTGGTAAAGTTTGACTTGTTTGTCATTAAAGACACTAATCCTGTGAACACTGAGTGACGCTGCATAGTAAGTGTACCAGGGAGCAAAGTGCCTGGTTAGCACAGCAATTCCTTAAACCCCTGAATCGTCAGAAATGACCCACTCAGTAATACCAGCCCCCAGTCAACACCCTCTGGAGGCTTTTTCACGTTAGTTGATGTGATCATGAATTTTAGCATGGACACTTTTTACCATTGTCTTATTTCCCATAAAGATGAATTGTTTCATGTGATTTGTGCTCCACAAACACAAAAGGAGAATATCTTGGAAAAAGAGAGAAGCTGTGGCATCCCGAACAAAGAATCTGAAAAGTTAGACTATTAATAGATAAAAAATAACTTGGACATACTTTATTATAAATCTGAAAATAAAACTTAACTGAAGCTGGGAAATGAGCTTTTCTTCCCTGGTGGCTATTGCTTTTCTTCCTTTCTGGGGTTACTGATTTGCAGTGGTGAGAATATCTGAGGCCATTTGATCAGGTGTCAATAAAGTGGAATGGTCTATGTCAGGTTTGCTGGTTCTGATTGCTCACCAAAATAAACTCTCTTGAATCCTCAGAACAAATACAGATTTAAACATTTCTTCCCAATAGAACTTAATTTCGATAGATTTCCCTGCTCCTTTTTCTTTTAATGTTGTGCTTAGCCAAAAGAGCTACTCAATCCAAAAGCCATTTAAAGCCCAGATGTTAATTTTCCAGATTTTTACTATATAAGCAAGAGGTATTTCTAGAGAGGTGGTAGAGGAGGCGTCTTCATGGTCCATGAGAAACTATTCTCAGAAATGGGCTTAAGATAACAAAAGATACACAAAAGGCCCATAGGGATGAGGCCTTTTAAGATAAAACTCACCTACTGGCTTGACACACTCAGGATGAAGAGTGCGCGGATGCATTTCAGACTCCTGGACCTTTCAGACTGGCTGCCTGACATGAACCTGAAAATTCCCACTCTCTGGACAGGTGAATGCCAAAAGAGTACCCCCAGAAGGTCACAAGGTCAAGTTCCCAAATACATAAAACAAGATGGGAGGGAAACCTCTTCTGGTGTTTGTTTCAGAGACCTGAAGCAAAGTTTGTAACTGACCAGTCTGCAGGGCCAGCTCAAACAGCAGGCTTACGGGGGGCCTAGGCCAGCGTTCTATCCTAGGGCACCCTCCTCTTTATAACAGAATGTCACAAACAGACAAATTCATAGCACAAAGTACACCAGGTTTGCACTATAACCTAAGACTTGCCACCCAAATCACTTTTCCCATTAATCAAAACCTTGCAGGCCGGGCGCGGTGGCTCAAGCCTGGAATCCCAGCACTTTGGGAGGCTGAGACGGGCGGATCACGAGGTCAGGAGATCGAGACCATCCTGGCTAACACAGTGAAACCCCATCTCTACTGAAAAACACAAAAAACTAGGCGGGCGAGGTTGCCGGCGCCTGTAGTCCCAGCTACTCGGGAGGCTGAGGCAGGAGAATGGCATGAACCCAGGAGGCGGAGCTTGCAGTGAGCTGAGATCCGACCACTGCACTCCAGCCTGGGCAAGAGAGCCAGACTCCATCTCAAAAAAACCCAAAAAAACAAAAAACAAAAAACCTTGCAGAGGAGACAAAGAGTGATTTTTCCAGTTCATTCAACTGCTTTGCATGGAGAGAGCGAGGCCAGAAGCCTGGTTGGTAAGAAATGCTTAGCCTTTTGCCAGCTTACCAGGTTTCTGGCCTCTCTTCCTCTGAGCAGCTTTGGTGACCCTGCTCACTGTACCATGGCTCTGGGGGCCAAACAGCATTATAAAAGAACATCATCTTTCTCCATTTTATGGAAGTATAGGCAGAGGCCTCTCAGTTTTTTCAACAAGCCACCCAACAGGCTGCAGGGAGGATGAGGTGTTGAATTAAACACACAAAAAGGAAAAATGGATCAGGATGTGAGCAAGGCAAACTCTGGACCCAGGTGCTATCAGGTCTTGCCTCACAGAGATAATACCCAGAGTGGTTAGGCTCGCGTGCTCAGACAGACAGATGGCAGAAACGTTCACAGGCTTCCCTTCCCCACAAGGTAGGGCAAACAGGGGGAAAGTACCTAGAAGATTTAAAAAGATTACCGACTACTACCAGCTGCACTGAGTGGCCATTTCAATCCATCCTGCATGGATGTCTAGTCAGGCTGTGCCAATTGACCAGTCCCACACAGGTGTTTATTCAGGTTGAGCCTGAAGTTAATGAAAAGCAAATGAAGGGAAGGAGGAAAGAAGAAGAAGAAAAAAGAAAGACAAAACAAATATGGGACAGGAGGAAAAGAAATGCATTGTTTTCATGTTGGGGTTCGGTGAGGAGCGTCTGGGAGGCTAGAGGAAAACTTTCCAGTTGCCGAGAGGCTGAGTCAAAGATTTAGGCAGCTGCTGTCAGGTACAAAGCATGGCAATCCGGCAGTTCTGCTGACTCATAAGCCTCCCCTTATTAGGACATGGGGGAGGAAAATGCTCCCCATGTCCTGTGGTCCTGCCAGGGTCACGAGAGAATCTGTTACAGACCACAGGCTCTTTGCCTCCCCATGTAATGGAAATTAACATGAGGCCAAGAAGATTTCCCAGACAAGGCTTTTATTTCAGGTCTTGTGCTCAATCACAAGGAGAAAATGGAGATGAGGTACAAAGCTCTTCCAGCTGACTTTCTGGGAAAAAAAAAAAAAAAAAAAAAAAAAAAACAGTATTTTTTATTTTTATTTTTAATCTGACCACAATAATTGACATTGGGGTAGGGTATGCAGGTTGGGCTGGGCAAAGCAAGTGAGGGGTAGAGTATGCAGGACAGCATATCTGGCTGTGATGCTTGTCTTGAGTAATGGGCTACCTGGTGGTCTGACTTGTGGCAATAAGACTATAACCAGTTGTCCAGGATTCCTTCCCAAGGTAGGACACTCTGCAACCTTGGTTCAATTTTGGATATCCTAAGGCCAGCGACACAGGTGGTCAGCAACTATCCAGGCCAGTGGTGTGGGTGTAGAAAGGCAGATTTATTAGAGAGAGCATGAAAATACATTGTAAGGGTGCAATGGGCAGGTCAGCAAGACAGAAGGTGACTACAAAGAGACAAAGCCTTGCTGGGGATTTTATAGAATGGTGCTTGTGCTGAAGAGTGCTACGTGTAGTACTGATAATGCTAAGGTTGCAGTGAGCTAAGCTAACTTGCATTTTTCTATCAGCTGAGGATCTGGTGATAGCTAGGCATAGGAAGATGGTCAGTTATTTGAGCAGGAGGGTTAACTTCTTCCTGGACCGTGAAGAAAAGAAGACTTATAACTTATCTGCTTTCTCTTTTTGCTTTCCGTTTATCCTGCCAGACTTTTTTCCCCTAATGGGGACTCCACAGCCAGTTTCTTCAATTTGTTAAGTAAAAAGGGTGGTTAACAATTATTAGAGCACAGAAAAATGGCTATTTTCTTTGTCTGACTAAAGCTTTGGTGTTAGTGGGTATAGCATCAGCAAGGTAGTGATGTGGGTTTGTGAAGTGGGTTATGTGAAAAGGTAGTGATGTGGGTTTGTGAAGTGGGTTATGTGAAAAGGTAGTGATGTGGGTTTTGTGAAATGAAGAAAAACTAATATGTAAAGGAGGAGCCGCATTCCACTCCTATTCTATCTCACAGGCTCTCTTCTTCATGTCCACTTTGCAGTCTCAGCCTTTAATACTACTATGTTGTAATGCAATTTTGAACTTATAAGTAAATAGACAAGTCACGAGTAAAAGGAAAAGTGAATGTGGTACATGTGACTTTGTGGCTAGTAGGAAATAAATTGTAAGTTTTAGTTTTCTTTGTAATTTAGATGGCCCAAAGCATAGGTTATGAATCCTTTACCCATCTGTTTAATAGTATCCCCCTCTTTTTTTTTTTAAGAGAACACTTTAAATATATTTGAAACACAATTTCTGAGCCATGCCTAGGACAGAAGCCACCTGTGATGACAATTCTGTTGTTCTTTCTGGATGCCAATTTACCACCATAATTCTGTTTTGTAATTGCTCTTAAAAATCTCAAGTTTTCAGTTTTCACTCACTAACTTGGAGAATCACACCTTTCCTTCCTAACTTCTGTCTTAATCTTTCTTATAAAGTTCTTTATTTTTATTTTATTTTTAGTATTCCTAAGTCTACTTTGTCAGTTTATAGATATATTTTATGTTTGATATGATCAGAAACATACAGTGTGATACCTGGAATTGATCATATAGATCATCTGGTTTATTTTCCAGATCAAGAAACTGATAATGGATGTTATCTTGCCCAAACTGACAGAGTTATATAATGAAGAAACAGAGTAAAATCAAGTCTTCTATTTCTAATCCTAAACTTGTTCTACCACACTATGTTAACTTGTTAATTTTTTTCTACCATTAATAGATTATAGCAGATAGTCAATCTGCTATATCAGTTATTCCATTAATTACTTCACGCATCTATTGAACACCTACTATGTGCTAGAAATGTGCACTCTGTATTTGTGCCACATAATTTAATTTTCAGACATGGAAAATAGGTACTATTCTAATTCTTATTTTAATAAATAAACAATTTCATTCAATTAAATTAACCAGCTCAAGGTCACTGTAATTACTGAGTGAACTGTTTACAATAAAACAAATGGTACAAATGGATCAGTATCTGTATTCTTCACGTAGATTTTAAATTAGTTTTAGGTAAAACCAGAAAAGTAATCTTATTAGTCTATTCTCACATTGCTATAAAGAAACGCCTGAGACCAGGTAATTTATAAAGAAAAGCGGTTTGATTGGCTCATGGTTCCAAGGCTGTACAGGAAGCATGGTGCTGGCATCTGCTTGGCTTCTAAGAAGGCCTTAGGAAGCTTCCAATCATGGTAGAAGGTGAAGGAGGAGCCATTAAGTCTTGTCTTATACAGCAGGAGAAGGAGCAAGAGTAAGAGTGAAGGGGGAGGTGCTACCCATTTCTAAATAACCAGATATTGTGAGGACTCACTCACTATCACGAGAACATCAAGGGGATGGTGCTAAACCATCATGAGAAATCTGCCCCCAAGATCCAGTCATCTCCCACCAGGCCCACCTCTAACATTGGGGATTACAGTTCGACATGAGATTTGGTGGGGACGTAGATCCAAACCGTATTAGTAATTTTCTCCTTTTCTTACCATCTCAGTCAAGCAGCCTCCTGCCTGTCCCCAGTGGCACAAGCTAGCAGTGCTGTGAGGTAAGCAGTTTGTTATTAGTGACAACAGACAGCTCTCCTTTCTTATCCTCTTCTCAATCGATAGCCCTCATTTACTTGCTTTTTTTTTTTTTTAATTTTCGTATAACCCTTTCTATTTATTCTGCCACACTCAATCTTAGCAAACCTCTTCCTTTGAAAAATTTTCTTGGTTTATTTTACACTCTGGTGTAGAATGCTAAGAGTTTATTGTAATTACTCTACAGAAACTTCTGTTTTTTTTAAAAAAGACAATGTCCCTTTTGAATTAAGCCAAATGAGATCAAATTTAAACTGTGAGAGTCCTGGCTTCTGCAAATTGGTTGGGGTAGTAAACAGGAGAACTGGGAACTTTTTAATTAAAATGACTCATCATATATATAAAAGCAAATAGACACTTTTTCTTTTACTTGTTCATTATCTATTTATACAAATATATATGTAGAAACAACATATATGTAATACATATTTTATATACAATAGACCATATATATGGTTCATTATGATGTATATGGTTAGCCTTGCTCAAAATTATACTCTCAAAGATATAGCAATCTATATTGACTCAGTGTTAGTCTGCTTCTTGGCTATGGACAAATATAACATATTATCATCAGTGATATTTTTCATTAAGCATAGAGGTTCTTAAGTGGGGCCTCCATCTGTGGTTTAGAATTTTTAGAATATCTGTGCAGCTTAAAAAGTACCTCCTAAAAAATATTCTGCTTTCCTCAACATTGTTTTCCTGTATTCTTTCACAATCACTGAAGAGAAGGGAATTGGCAAGAATATTGTGTATCTGACACTTTAATCTTTTGGGAGCTTTTAAAGGTACCAATTTTCTTCTCAGTTCTGCAGACCGAGAATGTGATTAATGTGCTTTCTACCATTGTTTTCATGTGGAAAATATTCCATTCCAGCCAATCTTTTGAATCCTTTTTGTACTAATACAATTTTTGCTGGTACTCATTAGTACTCAGTTGTTAACCAGTGAAGGAAAAAAGGCTTTGCTTTTTTTAACTAAAAAACATAAATGGAGTCTTGATTATATACTTATGCAAAAAAATTTTTTCACAAATTTTAAGTGAGATAATCTTATATTTCCCATGAGGAATTTTAAGATAAAGGAAAAATGTAGTATGTAAATGACAAGCCTGACAGGATTTTGGAATTTGAGGTAGAGCAAAGCTGAAGGAAAAGGAGGAAGGAAAAAATATTTTTTAAAAAGAAAAGAAAGAATAAATTATTAGGAAATATTGTGAGATAAACTAGATGATCAGGGACATCAAATTCTGCCTTATGACAGACATAGGTTTCAAAGAGCTAAGGCCAAACATGGACAGAAAAGTCTATGATCCCCTTGGTCAGGAGCAAGATTTAGATAGAGACAGTCTGGTGTCCTGTATATATTCCTGTAAGAAAGGTGTTTTAAAGTACTTACTTTTGTTCGTTTGTTTGTTTTTCTTTAAACCAAAGACCTACTTGGCTGATTCCATACTTAGACGAAGCTTGGATTTAATTAAAAGTGTCCAGCCTATGGTAGGGGAGAATCACATCTTCAAGACCAATATGGAATTTCAGGGCGCAATCTATATTTCCCAAGGGTTTAGAAAGCTATGATTAGAAGATTTGTTGCCCAGAGACAGATAAACAGAGAAGAAACAAACGGGAGACACAAAAATAGAACTTTGTCTGCTTGACTTTTAAAAAATAGTTAGAATGTTTACCTGGGTCTACCAGATTTGTTGACAGTGAACTAAATTTATGGGAGGATAAGTAGAAATTCTACAATTTGGATTGTTTGCAATATTTGGTTACTAGCTGCAGTAAACACTTTTGTACCTGTCTTTTGGTGAAGAAATGTACTGGATATTTACCTAAGAATGAAATTGTTAGGTTCCATTAAGGAAATGCTAGGATTTTAAAACGTATTATCTCAAACCCTACCATTATGCAATATATCCTGCACATGTACTCATTGAATCTAAAATAAAATAAAATAATAAAACACATTAACTCCATTAGTGAATGTGTTTAGGCTACTATGCCTTAGGCTACTTTGGCTTACTGTTTCCACACTTCTAAATATATTTAAAATTCCATGTTATTATCATTTTCTACATTGTTAATATTAGCCACTTTTACCCTTCCTATTGCATCTTATTCTATCTTACATTTTCATATTTCCAGATAAGTTCATTTCCTTTCTGCCTTATAAACTGCTTTTAGATTGTCTTTCAGTGCAAGTATGCTAAGAAAAAGTTCTTTCAGTTTTTGTATAAAAATACCTTTTTTTCACCATCATTTTGGAATAATATTTTCTCAAGTTGTAGAATTCTATGTTAGCAGTTATTTTCTTTTAACACATTAAAATGCCATTCCATTGTCTTTTATCTTCCACCATTTCTTGACAGGTTAGCTGTCAAGTTTGTTGATGCTTTTTTTTTCCCTCTTTTTTTGAAGGTAAATGTCTTGTTTTCTGCATGTTTTTCAGTGAATAGCAGAAAATCAGCAAGTATAAAAAAGACAGTAAGTAGCAGAGAGTCTGACATATTTAAGAAATTGAAAGAAGGAAAGGGTGGTTGTGTGTAGTGAGTAGGGAAGTAGCTGAGAGGAGTTTCGAGAGGATGAAAGGGTCCACAGTATGAAAGACCTCACAGTACACAGTAGACAGCTTGTGTTGTATTCAAATTCATTGACACGAGTGATAGAAACTAATGTATATTTCAAGAATATCATACTTGCTGTTGTATGAAGAATGGGTGGTGGAGTAATGCAAGACCAGAAGAGAAAAACAATTGAAGAATTTGAGAATTTGTCTGCCCAGTTTGAGAGTGGCGGAGATGGAGACAGAGGCCTGAGCAAATTCAAATCTATTTTAATGTGAAAAATGACAAATCTTAGCAATGTGCTTGGATATGGGTCTTGTAAGAAAGAGATGAATTAAATCTGAATTCTGGATTTTGGTTTGGTACCATTTACTGAGATGTGTAAGGTTGAAGGAAGCAGGATTATAAGCAAGGTGAAGATCAATAGTTCTCTTTGCAGAACATTACATTTTAGATGCATCTTAGGCACTTAGGGGGAGATATTTAAAAATATCTAATTTGTTTCTTAATGTTGAAATCAAGTCCAGAGTTATAGAAGGGTTGGGACAAAAGCATGCCTACTGGTATGCTAAAGAGAAGAAAGGGAAATCATCTCTTTGTACATTGGGAACCCATTTTTAATTTTTAAATTGTTGCATAAATAAAACCTTTTAAAGAAAATATTTGTTTAACTTTTTAATTTATTGGGTACTATGCAGACATTAAAAATTCAACAGGTATTGATAGATAATCTAAGAATTGAGAAGACTTTTAGATCATTTTTTACTACCATTCTAATTTTAGTTCAGTTTTCATTTGTGTCTCAAATGGTCTGCAGATAATGAGTTTTCTTCTTCTCCCAAAATCGCTGTTAAATAAATTAATACGAAAAATTCTGAGCTGTAAAGGATGAATTTTGTAGATGTCTAGAACATAAAGTACATTTGAGACACTCATCATTCCTTAGAAGGTCATATTGAGCTGATGAGTAATTTAGAGTATTTGATTATAAACATTATATATCTAATTTTATGAGAGAAAAGTCTATACAATGAGAGTTTGGTGAAAAAGTGCCATGAATGTGATGATGTGGGAAGAACATTAGTTAATGCATCCAGCTATGTTTATGTGGTTCATAGGGTCTTTTTGATGACCACTCAAACTCAATATCTAGTTTGTGACAGATTGTATTCATCAATTTTATCAGCTCTTTAGCAAATTTAATTTAAGAATTCTTTCTAAATACAGGCACAGTGAAAGTCTCCTGGTTTAACTCTTGACTTATGTTTAAAATATTTAAATATAGAAGTTTGAAACTTATTTTGGATGCGTAAATGACTCATAGTGATCTTTTTTTTTTTTTTTTTAATACTTTAAGTTCTAGGGTACATGTGCACAACGTGCAGGTTTGTTACATATGTATGCATGTGCCATGTTGGTGTGCTGCACCCATCAACTCGTCAGCACCCATCAACTCGTCATTTACATCAGGTATAATTCCCAATGCAATCCCTCCCCCCTCCCCATAGTAGGCCCCGGTGTGTGATGTTCCCCTTCCCGAGTCCAAGTGATCTCATTGTTCAGTTCCCACCTATGAGTGAGAACATGCGGTGTTTGGTTTTCTGTTCTTGCGATAGTTTGCTGAGAATGATGGTTTCCAGTTGCATCCATGTCCCTACAAAGGACACAAACTCATCCTTTTTTATGGCTGCATAGTATTCCATGGTGTATATGTGCCACATTTTCTTCATCCAGTCTGTCACTGATGGACATTTGGGTTGATTCCAAGTCTTTGCTATTGTGAATAGTGCTGCAATGAACATATGTGTGCATGTGTGTGATTCTTTTTATAGAAAGTTGGGTAGTTGATGTGTTTGCAAGGTAGAAGTCAAAATTCATTGTCTCTTTAAAATATGATTCTTGGCTTTGGTATAGGCATTACTTATGTTGTAAATTTCAGTTACAAATTTAGACTAAATACTGTTTGGAGTTGGTAAATAGGACTCTAAAGAGAGATTTACAGTCAAGGTTGCATGCAGATGTTATCAGTGAGATATGGTAAAATAAAGTGATTACATTTCTCAGGTGTTTTACTCTGTTATATCTGCCCTATGTTGATAAAATTAAATAATTTATTGGTAAAAGCAAAGTTATTCCCTGTAAAATACTTTGTGATACATTAATTAGGACAACGTATAAATACCCTGAGATCTCAGCCTGGAATAGTGATTCTTTCCAATAAAAATTTTAAATTCCAGAACTCTGATCTGTGTTTGAAAACCTTTGCTAGATGTGCAAGCCTGAGAAATGTAGTTGATTTCTCTCTGAGTAAACCAAGAATAATAATAAGTGGCTTGGAGGACAAGGCAGGTGGATCACTTGAGGTCAGAAGTTTGAGACCAGCCTGGCCAACATGGTGAAACCCCATCTCTACTAAAAATGCAGCAGGATAATTAAGGAACCAGAGAGACTGAGGGGTTGAGGAGGAATTATCTAATTATTTAGGTGCACTGATCCAGTCGGATTAACATCCAAAGGACTGAGCTCCGAACAAAGAGTACCGTTACCTTTTAAGCATTTCGTGGGGTTGGGGGAGATCTGTGCAGCGGGAAGCATTTTACAGAAGCGAGAAACAAAGACAGTTATTCAATTAAGACATGCATTACATTATTTCTTACTTTTCAAGGAACAGCATGTCTTATGACTTGAGATGATCTGTTTAGTGACCTTGCAGCTGCACAGCTAGAGAAACAGAGTCTTCATAATGCCTGGGAAAGGGAGAGATAAGGCTCACTAGCCACAGGAAAACATGCAGTCCATTTTTTAAAGGACTTTAGCTCTTTCTCTTCCACAGGGGGGATTGGTTTTTCTTACATACAACTGAGTTTTTGCTTACAAAAATACAAAATTAGCTAAGTGTGGTGGTGCATGCCTGTAGTCCCAGCTACTCGGGAGGCTGAGGCAGGAGAATCATTTGAACCTGGGAGGCAAAGGTTGCAGTGAGCCAAGATGCGCCATTGCACTCCAGCCTGGGTAACAAGAGCAAAACTCCATCTATTAAAAATAATAACAATAATAATAAGAAGAAGTATCTCCCCAGATTTTTGTGAGGATTATAAGAAATATATGTATTATATTAAGCACTGTGCTAGGCACATCCATTAAAGGAATTTAATATTATCACAAATGACAAACTTGGAACAAAATAAATAATTAAAATTTCTATTAAGAGTTTCATTTTACTTGCTGAGTAGCAAAAATTGCTCAGTAAATAGTTATTGAAATCTTACTATGTGCTTAGCACCTACATAGGAGTTAGAGCACACAAAATTATTTATTTAAGATCTGAGGGGAGGATTCTGGGAGGAAGGCAGAGTAGAAAGCACCAATATTCTGTCCTCTCACCGAGACAATAATTGCAGTGGCAGAATCTGTCTATTGTAACTAGTTTTGAAACTCTGGAGCCTATAAAAGGCTTGCAACTTGCAGAGAAAAACTTGGATGCAAATTGAGGTTAATTTCAGTCAATTTCAGTGCTTAGCACAGTAGTAGCTACCCATCTCCCAACCCATGCCATATGGCAGGAAGTTGTGCCTTCATTCTGGGGCAACTTGCATGCAGCTTGAAGAGCCATCATGAGCAAAATGACCTTGTTATCCAAATACTGGGGATCTGTGCGCTGATAGCTGATGGCTGCTTCTTATCACAGAAATACAGACAAAGAGGAAATGGCTGTTGTTTTTGCACCTTCCTTCATAGTTACAAGCGTCTCATCTTCCAGCTAAAGTTACATCCAGAGGACTTAAAGGATATTCTTTTTATTTCCCTTCATTTTTTTTTTCCCTTTTGAGAGCCAGCTATTAAAGACAAGGATATTTAAAAAACAACGACATATACAGAGAAGGTAAAGTCACTGTGCATGTCAAAAGAAAGATGTAAGCTAAGACCCAAGAACACGTAAACTTAATGCATTAGTCTGATTCTCAGCAAATAATCAGTTTACAACAATCAAAACAAAACAACATACACAGAGACACAAACGCACCCAGCAAATCCTTGAGGATGATGGAGAATATGATATCTAGAATTAGCATGGTAATAAATTTGAATGTCTAGTTTTCAGCAGAAAATCACAAGGCATACAAAGAAACAGGAAAGTGTGGCCCATTCAATGAAAAACAATAAACTAACAGTAATTGTCAGTGTAAAGGGCCAGATGATGGATCTACTACACAAAGACTTCAAAATAACTGTCTTGAAGATACTTAAAGCCAGACATGGAAAAAGTCTAGAAAATAATAATAAACAAAGTAAAAACACCCGTAAAGGGATAGAAAACTAAAAAAAGAAGCAACAAGAAATTCTGGAAGTGAAAAGTACAATAACTAAAATGAAAAGAGTCAGTAGAGGGATTGAAATGAATATTTGGGCAGGTAGAAGACTCAGTAAACTTGAATATAGGACAATAGATATTATTGGATCTGAATAATAGAAAGAAAAAAGATTAAGGAAAACTGAAGAGCGTGTAAGGGACCTGTTGAGCAAAATCAATCAGACCAACATGTACATTATGGGAGTCCCAGAAGGAAAAGTGACAGAAAGTGGAGGGGAGAATATTTAAGGAAATAATGTCTAAAAGCTTGCCAAATTTGATGAAAAATATAAACATCCAAGAAACTCACAAGGTCAGGAGATTGAGACCATCCTGGCTGACATGGTGAAACCTCGCCTCTACTAAAAATACAAAAAATTAGCCAAGCATGGTGGTGGGCGCCTGTAGTCCCAGCTACTCGGTAGGCTGAGGCAGGAGAATGGTGTGGACCCGGGAGGCAGAGCTTGCAGTGAGCCGAGATTGTGCCACTGCACTCCAGCCTGGGCAACAGAGCTAGACTCCGTCTCAAAATAAAATAAAATAAAATAAAATAAAATAAAATAAATAAAGAATGGACAGGTTAATGTCAGATGGAAATAAACCCGCTTTTATGGATGACTTGTAACTTTTGGCTTTGAAGAACACAGTGGACATATGTACTTAACTTCTTAGTCCTTTCATTTTCATGACATCATTTTGATCTCAAACTTTCAAATGCAAAGCAAGTAACTTCTTTATAAAACTACATGTATTTAATGCTGTGTTTTATATTTTCCCTTAGGAAGGATGAAAAACAACAACAACAACAACAATCCATGGGCACAAATGTGACTGATCCCCCACCGTTTGTTTAATCAGTGAGCCCTTACAATTTCTATTCCACTTTCAGTATTTGTGTTCATCTTGCCAACATTTTATTGACATCAATCTATATGAGTCCTTAAACTTGGATTGCTTTAGTGTTATTTCTTTGTCTCTAGTTTAAAAGAAATACAAGAAATACATGGCAGAAACACTTAGAAGTTCTCATTTTCCCACTTGGGTAATAAGTTTCTTCACCTAGGGAAATATTCATTTAGAAAACTTAAGAATAAAGGAAAGAGAACTGTGATCGAGGAACAATAAGAAAGAAAACTTCAAAGATCATTTTGATGCTTGCTATTTTATTACTATCTAATTGGAATTTCTACCATGGATGTTAGTTTAATTTTATCCAACACTTTCTGGTTCTTCTATTACTATACGAATCTTATTTTACATCTTTAACTTGCTAATAAAAATAAATTACAGATATACTAAACTTATAATAGTGTATTCAGTGTCCTTAGTACACTTACAGTAGTGTACTAAGGCTTCCTTTCCAAGCTGTATGGCTTTGTTTTTGTTTTCTTGTCTGATTATTTAGTCACAATTTTTGATATATATTTATTTATGGCACTTGTTACCTTCTGTTATATTACATTATTTATATTTATATTTATATTTTATTTTCTTTACTATCCTAGTAAAGTTTTAGCTCCCTGGCGTATACATTTTTGTTTGGTTGTGTTCATTGTTGTATCCCTGGGCCCTAAAATTATGCCTGCAATATTCTAGTCACTCAAATATTTGTTTAATGAATGAATAAGTCAGAGTATGTCACATTCTATTTAAAAACCTCCAACAGTGTCTTATCACACTTAAAACAAACTGCATATTCTTTACCATGATCTGTAAGTCCTTATGTATTCTGGCTCATACCATTGTCTCTCATTCCCATACGCCTCCCTCACTATGCTTCATCTGCACATTTGTCTTCCTCAATCATACCAAGTTTGTTTAAACCCCAGAGCCTTTATTCATGCTATTAATAATTTGTTCTGCCTTCCTAAAACGTTCCCTCCAAATCTTTGTGTGCTTCTGCCATAAGCTCACATCGTTTTGAGGCCTTTCATAAATATCTCGTGTTAAATAGCTGCTGGTTACCCACAATCACTTTCAGGCGGATGAACTTTTCAAAATGTTTATAGCACTTTTAACTATCTGGAGAATTTATTTATTTTACTTGTTTGTTGACTGCCTCCACTCTCTACAATGTGAGTTCCATGTCCTTTTCTAGTCTGTATCCCCAGCACCTAGATAAATACTTGGTAAGTTTTTATATCACTATATGTGGTGTGTGTGTGTGTGTGTTTTATCAGGGTTTCAGGTTGTGCCGCTGAGTACACTATTATAAGTTTAAACACACCATGTAGATAGCTAACAGAATTGTCGGGGGGCTGAAGTAACAGACCCGAGGTGGGCCCTTTACCTAGAAGAATTCCGAAACCATAACACATAACTCGATTGTGAAGGGAGATGTCTCTGCTGTAATCAAAAGTTGTTGTTGCTGCTGTTTCCAGAAACTTTGTCACACGAGGGAGCAGCTGAATCCAGATGTTAGTGTTGCTGCTGGTTACAAATCCATAGTGTCTTGGCTGGGATTCATACTAAACAATGGATGCACTCTACTCAGTACATGTTTGACATAACTAAATTCTGAATAGAAATTTCATGTGGATGTATCTGATTAACAGAAATCAAGCTACATTACCCAATAAAGGCCAGACATCCCTATTGACCAGATGATCTATAATTTAACAAGGAAACTGAGACTGTTTAAATGTAACAGGGGCTATTGCTAATAATTACTCAGGGACCACCACATTATCAGCTGAAACTGTTCTGGATAAACTGGTATATATAGACATTTATCAGGCCAATCCTTGTAACTTTGATCCTATAGACTTTTTTTTTTTTTTTTGAGACGGAGTCTCGCTCTGTCGCCCAGGCTGGAGTGCAGTGGCCAGATCTCAGCTCACTGCAAGCTCCGCCTCCCGGGTTTACGCCATTCTCCTGCCTCAGCCTCCCGAGTAGCTGGGACTACAGGCGCGTGCTACCTTGCCCGGCTAGTTTTTTGTATTTTTTAGTGGAGGCGGGGTTTCACCGTGTTAGTCAGGATGGTCTCGATCTCCTGACCTCGTGATCCGCCCGTCTCGGCCTCCCAAAGTGCTGGGATTCCAGGCTTGAGCCACCGCACCCGGCCGATCCTGTAGACTTTTATAAATACAAGTTTATCAGAAGGCTGAGCCTAACTCTGACTCTATAATTCCATGATCCCCTTACTCCTATCCGTCTTTTCATGATGCTGATACTGTCTTTCCCACGACACTTCCTAATGTTTGGTGAAGGTTGTGTCCACTGGGTTCCCCTAGTTTATACAGTAATGAGATAGATGCACAGGTCACGAATCAGAAATCTATTTCTAAATTCCCCTCTCTTATGGTCATTGAATTTCTTCCTCCATTATACTAAAGAATTTCTGGCATCACAAAGCACTGAGTCCAGGTTCTAGCTAACTAAAGGAGTGATGAATTAGAATAAATTCTAGCTTCTAGGTCAGCATATTGAATTGATACTCCAATAAATATAATAATCAGCCTATTCAAAATTATATTTATCTTTCTTTCGTGTAGGCTATCTGAATTCATACCCATACATATTATCTAGGAATGTATCAATAAAAATGAACAGTATCTTGGAATTCTTTAGTGTTTAAGCTTTTCCCTTTGTAACTGCCCTTTTTGTTTATTTTTTAAATATTTATTTATTTACTTATTTATTTATTTTATTTTTAAGACAGGGTCTCACTCTGTCGCCCAGGCTGGAGTGCAGTGGCATGATCTTGGCTCACTGCAACCTTCGCCTCCTGGGTTCAAGTGATCTTCCCACGTCAGCCTCCCTGGTAGCTGAGACTACAGACACATGCCACCACACCTGGCTAATTTTTGTATTTTTTGTAGAGATGGTGTTTTGCCATGGTTTTCAGGCTCGTCTCTAACTCCTGGCCTCAAGTAATCCACCTGCCTCAGCCTTCCAAAGTGCTGGAATTATATGAGCCATGCCACCTGGCTGTAATTACTCCCTGCCCTTTTTTCTTTTTCTTTTTCTTTTTCTTTTTTTTTGAGACAGGGTCTCACTCTGTCACCCAGGCTGGAGTGCAGTGGTGCCACCTTGGCTCACTGCAACCTCCATCTCCCAGGTTCAAACAATTCTCCCAGTTTAACCTCCCCAGTAGGTGGGACTACAGGCACGGTCCATCTTGGGCACGGTCCATCTTTATCAGATCTAGAGACAATAAGATGTAGTAAGAATGAGTCATGGTGTGACGTTATTTCAAGACCTTCAGTCAACATAAACCATGTCTATTTAGACAACACAGAAAGTGATGCTTCTCTTAAATAGGGAAGCTTAGGGGAGATTAGGGATTTAGAAGGCTTGGAGTCGTCAGAATCCTCCCAAATACCATTTTTAAATTCCACCCTTTTTTCAGTCAGTGAATGAGTTCACCCTATGCTGAATACTCATATGTTCAGACTCTGAACCTGATTTGTGAGTATAACAAGCCTGTAACTGCAAGAGTTACAACTTGCTTTAGAGAATTTATTGTAACTCTCTGGTTGGGTCTTTCACTGATTTGAAATCAAAACTTAAAATCTTGAATTTGTCATTTTTTCTTTAAGTTCTCTAGTGCAGTGATATGCAGCAAGCTTATTCTGCCACGGTATTATAGTTCATACCTATCAGCTTGCCATAGATGGGCTTTCAATGGGTCTGTCATTCAAAAGAACTGCAGGTAATAACTTTCGCTAAGTTTTACCACTGCATCTCATGGACTAACATGGTTCCATCCTCTAGTATTGCCTGGATTACTGCTTCCTTCAAATACACCTAGGTGGAATAACTAATTTAATATTCTTATTTTAGGGAGAATTTATTGTAGCACTGTTCAATAGAACTTTCTGTGATGATCAACATTTTCTATTTTTATGCTGTCTAATAAGGTAGCCATTAGCTATATGTAGTTATTGAAATGTAATGAGTGTGATTAAATTAATTTTTATTTTTAAAAACACATAGAATTAGGGGCTACCAGATTGGACAGCACAGATTTATTTCTTGCAACCACTTCTGTAAATAATTCGTGAACTCATCACCTCTTAATTGTAGACAAAGACTCCTCTTTCTGTGATCAAGAGAAGACTTTGAAGAGGTAGAGAATAGGTTAAGGAATCCTTGGAAAACCTGAATCAACAGACTCTAGGCTGATGTCTCATAACAGCACAATTACTTTGTAAGGGAACTCCTGCCTCTCTTTCTGAGAGCTCACCAGTCAGAAATTTACTGCTGCTGGCCTTTGAACAACAAGACCAATGCCAACTACCTATTCTTCCTCTTTTCTGTCCAAATGTATTTGAAAGACAATTCCGAAGTCACATATCCACTCCCAGCTACAAGGGTTTCTTTTTCTTTTTTTCTTTTTCTTTTTTTTGAGTCAAAGTCTCACTGTGTCGCCCAGGCTGGAGAGCAGTGGTGTGATCTCGGTTCACTGCAACCTCCACCTCCTGGGCTCAAGTGATTCTCCTGCCTCAGTCTCCCGAGTAGCTGGGACTACCAGCAAGCTCCATTATGCCCAACTAATTTTATGTATTTTTGGTAAAGGCGAGGTTTCACCATGTTGGCCAGGATGGTCTCGATATACTGACCTTGTGATCCACCCGCCTCAGCCTCTGAAAGTGCTGGGATCACAGACGCGAGCCACCATGCCCAGTCCAAGGGTTTCTTTAAAGTAGATTTTTTTTCACATTCACTATTATAAACATAGGATTCACACTTTTAGAACATTGTCAAAACTAGGGATAAGTATTCAAAAAATTTCGGGTGGCAATAGAGGACAAATTTTCACTAGAGAATAAATTAATCATTTTCTGATACTTCCTATTATTTTTTAGATCCTGGATAATATGTATGTGTGTGTTTGTGTGTATGTATGTGTGTGTGTGTGTGTGTATGTGTTTGTGTGTGTGTGTGTTCTCTAGTGTCAAAGCTGATTCAGCATTTGTCTTTAAATATCTATCTAGATGAATCTGGTATTTGATGATACCACTTCAATCTCCTATCACCCCAAACACTCAGACCCTCCCACTTGTACCTACTACTCACAACCAAATCAATTGCATTAAAAGGAGATGTTCATTTTGTATGGCTCTTTATTTACTTAGATTCCTACCAATGAAGCTTGAGTGCATCAACCATTTAAAACTGGCTGACATTTTTGTTATAAGTAATTCAATGAAAGTGAACAGTTATTGGGCCTTACTGGTAAGTGTGAGAAACTGGTCTAGTTGCTTTCAAAACACACCATATGATATCTTAATTATTAAAACAATTCTACTAAAAAAGAGGTGACTTTTTTAAAATTTTTATCTGGACTAATTCAAGTTTTAAAACTTGATGGTAAGTAAATAGTAATCCAAAGGCATTGCCATATTAGGCAAATTCTTGGGTGGCTAACTTGTTCCTATGTATGTTTTTTCTTGTGTAATTCTGTCCCCACTTACATCAGCAAAACATAATAAACTATTTTTATCAGCAAATGAAGAAATTTTCAAGCTGGAAATTAGCATAAGGTGTTAATTTAGGTTTCAAAAATAATAAAATGTATGGTGTCATTCTAAACTCCAATGTTATACATTCTGGTAACAGGGAAAACAAATTGTACCATTATTCTGGAACACAAAATAGTGAGATTCATTTAATTGCCGTAATATAATGAAATAAACCCAGTAAAAATTCAAAATTGTATAGAAAATTTCCCATTTCAGGTTGTTAATCATTTTAATTTCCATTATAGGCCATTTAATATACCAAAGCAAATTTTTTAGTAAAAAACTTTCTCTATGTGTCACAACAGAAAATAGAGAATGTTTGCTGCTAAAGAGAAAGGAATTTTTTTAGCACAAAGGTATAAGATGATATCAAAATCCAATCTAGGAGATTACAAATCATTTCTTATCTCTTTCGCTATAGAGTGGAGACAGGGTTTTGAATATCAGCTCTTGCAGATTAATGAACCATTATCTCATCTTTGTCTTAAAAAGACATCGAGATTTATCCCTTCTTGTCTCTTGATTCAGACTCATACCAGTTTATAAACTAGAGGATATTTTGGAAGAGTAGGACCTTTATGAGATCATTGCGTCTCTACTCCACACTCTGGGAGAAACTGAAGGTATGTGGGATGTAATAGGTCGGATAGTTTTGACAAGAGACACCAAAAGAATGTTGGCTTACTGTGATGGCTAAAATATTCATAACCTATAAAGCACTTCTTGTCCCATAGTGAAAATGAAGAATATTGCTATACAAAATTACTATAATGTAGTTTACAAACAAAATAAATGATCATAAAAGATCAGTTACACTCCACAACATTGAGCTGGATACCCTAGTCACCATATTATCATGTGAATACAAAAACTGAGTATTTCCCTTACTCTAGAATTGGATTTCCATTGTCACCTAATAGGGTTCTCAAATTATTTGACCTTAGAGAATATGCACTGAAGCCTATTAACTCAAAGACAATAGACAAATGCAACTACCTGAAAATGCAAAAGTTAAGAAACTTGGATAAATAAAATAACTCATGTGACACTTCACTGTGTTTTTCTTCATATGAAAAAATTCAGAAATTACAAATGTTGTTTAGATCAAGAAACAATGACATCTTTAGCAATAAGATGCAGGTTACTTAAATATTCCCTAAGGAAAATATTTATGGCACAATGTTTCAAGTCAAAGAAATTGTTGACTTCATGGAACTAGGAGTGTAACAAGATATTAAGTGTGATGGTCTTGAAGATTTACTGTTCATCCAGTTTAAAAAGAAATGAAGAAATGTTGCATATATTGCCAGACTTGCTAAAAGATAGACAAATCTCTTCTCCCCTCCTTTATACTATCGTTGGTCTATTTACAACGAAGATGGTGCATGGGGAAATTTTTATTTTAAGGGAATCTCCTGACCTCAAGCTAAATGAGGGTCACTTGGGATTGAGGTCACCATGAAAAGTGTGACCTGAATGTCTGGAGTTTGGGGGTCACATAGGTCAGTGTTTGACTTTTGCCTGGAGCACCCTGAGAGTGAAAGCTGTCTGGATTTGCCGCTAATGTCATAGCAAGGAGAGAAGGTGGTCATGGGAACAGATTTGCATGTATATTAGTGGTGGGGAAAGGATGCATATTTCCATGGTTTTAGCCTATACCATGGATTGGAGCTGAGAGGCATCTTCAGATGCATCAGCAAAGCCAGATAACAGTGTACTGCGGAGGCTTCTAGTCAAGGTGTATAGTAAATGTGGGTTGCTCAGATTCTCTCTTTTGTACTAAGGCTTTCATTACCCCAACTGCTTGGAGTATCGCTTGCTAATGACTTATAGCTGAGTTTTTCACCAGTAATTGCCATGGCCAAAGGAAGCAGCATGACTTAAGGGTTATGCCTTTTCCCTATAAGTAGCTTGCATTCATTAGCTGGTAAATTTTTTATGAACAAGAAAAAGAAATGTTGCATACATTGCCAGACTTGCTAAAAGATATCCAAATCCTCTTCTTCCCCTCTTTATACTATCACTGGTCTATTTATGAGTAAAATGGTGCATGAGGAATTTTTTATTTTAAGGGAATCTCCTGACCTCAAGCTAAATGAGGGTCACTTGGGATTGACGTCCCATGAAAAGTATGACCTGCATGTCTGGCATTTGGGGGTCACATAGGTCAGCGCTTGACTCTCGCCTGGAGCAGCCTCATTTTTTTATGGACTAGTTATTGAATGCAAGCTTGTAGGAACATGGATGGAGCTGAAGGTCATTATACTTAGCAAACTCACTCAGGAACAGGAAACCAAATACTGCATGTTCTCACTTATAAGTGGGAGCTAAACAATGAGTACACGTGGACACATAGAGGGGAACAACACACATTGGGACTTATCAGAGGGTAGAGGGTGAGAGGAGGGAGGATTAGAAAAAATAACTAGTGGATAATGGCTTAATACATGGGTGATGAAATAATCTGTACAACAAACCCCCATGACATAAGTTTATATAACAAACCCGCACATCCTCACATGCATTCCTGAACTTAAGTTAAAAAAAAGAAAAAACTGTTTCATATGAGGACTTTTTGGCTAAAAGAACTGGAAAGTGGGAGGCATGAGACAGAGCCAGCAGTTAATGTTTATAAGCTGACTAGTGCTTTTCAACTTTTAAAACTCTAAGTATTCTTTGATATAAGTACAAATTATGTAAAAGAATAAACCCGCTTATTTGAAAAAAAAGTCTGCTTCAAAACCACTGATAATAGTACCCCAGGGCTGATTTGCTGTAACCTCCTTTCAGCCATAGAACTAAGCATGAAACACATTCAAAACATGAACTTCATTACAACGAAGACTGGTTTAGCTTTGATATCTACATGCCAGGGATTGAAATGCAAATGAAATTTAAAACCTAACATGATTCATAATATTACACCAAAACAAATTTAACATGTGTAAAGATCCCATTAATTTGTAAATATATATAATTATTTTTTATTATAATGTTTTATTAATATGCATATAAGCTATTTGAATATATTAAATAATGTCAGCTACAATTCAGATATACATGTCAGTATAGAGAAATCATTAAAAATTAACATTTTTAATTAAGTAATTGCACACATTTTAATATGATGCATTTTAAATATATTCATTTTTACTTTTCTTAAAATTAAGAGAACAATGATTGTTTTCTGATAAGGTAGGTAACTAAAGCACAGCTTGAAACTTGTATTTTGGCACACTTCACTATACTTTTGACATTGATAACTTAGCTGTGGAATTTGGATATCGTCTCGGCTTGTACAGTGATTTGTAAATGGAGTTTAACAATGCTCTAAAATATATTATTATAGGTAATGTTTAGTTCTAGTTAAAATGCAATCTCTAAAGTTTTTGCCACTACATATTCATTGCAAATAACTTTTCTTATCTAAAGAGGATCATATGCCTTGGTTTGTCCCACTGCCTTTCTCTTTCAGTAGCCTAATTAATGTCCACTCTTTTTAATTCATAATATCATCTTGGTTCAAATAATAAATTATATTGTCACCCTACTTCTCTGTCACTTGGGGAGTAATTCAAAAGTACAAAAGAGAATTCAAGTTTTTAAAACAGATATCAATTTAGATTTTTAATGACTATTTCAGAGTATAATAACGTGATGGGTATAATTTTCTTTCCTTTCCATTCTCCATATAGCAATTAGGACATTTAAGCCAGGAAGAGTTTGGGTTAAGACTCTGCTGGTCAACTAAACTGTGTCTCCAGAAAAAACTCCATGTTCTGGACAACCCCGGATCCTGTAAAATGTATTTTTTTACTGCTAATGTCACTCTGTACATTCGTTTATGGGTATACCTTTTTACCTTGTATACTTTTGTTGGAGTATAGTAGCCTTCACTGTAGACCACTGTATTCCCTAATGCTTACCATGTGCCTCTACATAGTTGTTGCCTAACTGAAGTCAGACTATTAAAAAAAAATCAGCTAAATGACCATTCCATTTTAATGTCAAGTAATTGATTTGAATGCTTTTTCACTGACCAGGTAACCTTGTTTATTTTGTTTCTTTTTCTCCTCCACATATCTCTTTTCCTGGCAGATCTATAATCACATATTCAGGTCCCAGTTTAGTGGGATATTATTACTTTCTCTGGGAAACATTTACTGATTTCTCTAAACTTGCATGTAATACTGTGATTTTCTGTTTAATTGTCTGTATCCCCTAATGCCCTGTAAATGTTACCAGTGCCCCATGGCTCTAGCACCAAGCATAGGTCTGTTACATAGTAGTGCATTGAATGAATTAGTGTCTTATGTGGCCACATTAGGATGTATAGTGCAGGTTGTCCCTCCACAGAGAGAAGTCTTGACTATTTGGTAAACTCACTTTGGATTGTCGATATAGGTTTTGATGTGAAAGGGAGAATAAGAAAGTCTGACAGAAATGTTTCCCCTATTAGTTAATGTAACAGCTGTGTGGCTCTGCAAGGAGAATTGGCAGGGCAAACTTCTACACCAGCACACATGTCCATTCTTGGGGTGACACTGTTGCTTCATCTCTGTGTAAATTGGGAAAGTATTGGAAAGCCATGTCTACAGCTCTGTGGCTTTCTCTTCTCTTGAAAACTATTAAGGCTTAAAATTCGATGAGAAAAATACTTGTCTGTTATATGCAAGAAATGAATAAGGCCTGCTACCAAGTGAAATGACTGCTCAGAATGGCACAAAACCTAATCTTTTATGTCTCCATGGGCTTCCTCACCTTGCCTCTCTGACTTTGTGCATTCCGATCCTTTTGCCAAGGATATCTTTCCTCCCATCTGTCACCTGGAATATTCCTGTTTATGTTCCAAGACCTAGTTTAAGTTTAATGATTGTTTTTCCCCCCTTTGGAGCCTTCCTAAATTCACCATCGTTTGGGACTCTCCTGTTTTCCTTTAACTCTTTTATTCTCAAACTTTACCATATTCTCTATGTTGTAGTTCACTCATGTTTTCAGTTTGCTGGTGCTATGATTTAAATGTGTTCCTCAAAGTTCATATGTTGGAAACTGAATCCCCAATGCAACTATGTGGAAAAGGGGGGCCTTTAAGTGGTAATTAGGTGGTGAGGGTTCTGCCCTTATGAATGGATTAATAGCATAATTGTGGGAATGGATTAGTGATTGCAAGAGTGGGTTTCTGATAAAAGAGAAGAGTTTAGCTTTCTTTCACTGTTGCTCTCTTGTACACTCTTGTCCTTCTGTCTTCTGCCATGGGATGTCACAGCAGGAAGTTCCTTCCCAGATGCAGGCCCTTTGATCTCGGACTTCTGTTTCCAGAAATATAAGAAATAAATTTCCAATGTTTATAATAAGTTACCTGATGTCAAATATTCTGTTATAGCAGCAGTAAATGGACTGAGAGAGTTGGCTTCCATAACTACACTGTGAAGTAATTTAAGACAGAAAAAGCTCTTTTTTTTCTTGATTTATTCATAGATATAGTGCAACAAAATGTTAATTGATATGCAAATTGATATGTTTATTGATGGATTCAAAATTACAGTGGGAATAATAAAATCCAGAACTACAGGGAACTGTAGAGACATTTACTTGAATTCTACAATTTTGAGAGATGAAAACCCTGGCTATAAGAACTTCTTAACAATTTGAATCTGATTATTTTTGCAATGCAAATGGCATTGGGGAGAATTGAGAATGGGAAAAATATGTAGTCTTTATTTGTCTAATAAACATTTAAAGCTTTAACATCATGCATTTTTTACATATTTAACTTTTGAGTAAATTTTTAACACAGTGAATGTTACATGCAATAAATATAAAATTAAATAAATTAACTTGATTCTTATATATCAGCAGGAAATTTGTCTTTCTTTTGCTGTGAAACTTAAACTGGTATGCTGTATTTCAGTTAGGCACTTATGTATTACTGTAGAATAGAATTATGAGCTGAGAACTGGCCTTCTGAAACTGGCATTTCCTCTTTGAAGTGACTATTTTGAAATATAGCTCCTAAATGGGATACATGCTAAGTGGTTGAGTCAATAACTATTCAATATTCACTTTATAGCCCTTTCTTTAGCAGAATTCAAGGCAAAGAAGTATAAAAATGAGCATGACAACATTATTGCTCTCAAAAGGCTCCTGATCTGGTTAAAAAGAGAGATAAACCAGAAAGTTACAATTCAGCTATCTAAATATTAGATACAGTGGATGGAGTGACTACTGGCTTTCTGTGCTTATTTTGGTGGCTTATTTTTACTCCTCTTCTGTACCTGTAAACAATTGCAGAGGTTGGAACCTAGTTCATTTTCTCCCATTACTACCCCAAGCCTTCAGTTCGATTCCCAATCTAACTTTGCGATTTTGGACAAGATACTTAAACATCTGAGTCCTAGTTTCTTCATTTATTAAATAAGAATGATCTCTGTTTTATAATGTTGCAATAGGTATTACTGAAAATATTACATTTAAAACACTGGCCGGGTATGGTGGCTCACGTCTGTAATCCCAGCACTTAGGGAGACCAAGGCGGGTAGATCACCTGACCAGCCTGACCAACATGGAGAAACCCCATCTCTACTAAAAATACAAAATTAACCGGGTGTGATGGTGCATTCCTGTAATACCAGCTACTCAGGAGGCTTGAACCGGGAGGTGGAGGTAGCGGTGAGCTGAGATCACGCCATTGCACTCCAGTCTGGACAATAGGAGCAAAGCTTCCTCTCAAAACAAACAAACAAACAAACAAACAAACGCACTTAGCATCATTCTTAGCGTATAAAATTATCGACAATTTTTACTTATATTTTGTGACCCCCCCCTTTACGCTTTAATTTTGTTGCTGCTGAGATTCAATAATAAACTGGATTATTTAATAGCTTACAATATAGTGTGCATCAAAAAACAGTCTATGATTACATTCCCTTCCTTGTTCAATCCACTCCATGATGCCATGAGTAATCCAGGCCAGGGACTGTGGCTTTATTCATCTTTGTAGTAACAGAGCCTAGTACTGCACAAGTGCTCAGTAATTACTTTTTAAGAGATTGGATGACCCCTGGTTCTATTTATTTATTTATTTTTAAATAGGAATGATTTCTTGAGCAAAGCTGTGCGTGATATAGTCTAAGCAGTATAAAATTTATACGACTTCAATTTCTGGTTCCTCTAACTACAGTTTAGTGATAAAAACTATTACAGACAATTGCCATCATGTTAGAGTCAATGTTGGAACACAGTGGCAAGATATGCTCCAATCTGACAACAGAAAAATTGCCAGAGAAACTCTGATCCTAGAAGCATTCAAGTGGTGCAGTGATACGAAGCAAAATCAATTTAATTTCTAGAAACTAGATTAAGGAGAAGAAAAACAAAAGTACATTTCTGGCAGGTACAATAAAAGAGACAATGGTAACAGATTTATGATCAATATGGACAAGAGAATTTCTTCAGAAACACATTACTTTGAACATTCAATGTAAGTAGGCTTCCCTGATCCTTAGTATATTGTAGGTTCTTTTTGCATGATCGCAGCATAATAACTATATTCATACATTTGCTTGAGTGCCTCTTAAAAATGTCTTTACAAGGCATTTGTGTTGTCACTTATTAAATATGGTTTAAGATTAATATAGGGAATTAAGGAAGTGTTTGTTGGCATGCTGATTCGTCAGAGATTTATTGGAAAGAGCTGATGAAAATGTAACCTTTCTACCTATAAATAAAAAATAAAGCATGTCTTATAGAACTGGAATCTATTCAGATAAATACATCTAGCCTGTTACCTCACGGTTCCACTAGAGAATCCCTGAGGTCCCTGGAGGAAGAGGGATACTCTATCTCCTACAAACACAACAGACCCTATAGACTGTATGACTTATAGCAGAAATCTACGGGAAATTCTTTCTAGATTCTTATAGAAATGTATATTCATTTTCTTTCATGGTTTGTGGATAAATCCTTATTGTATATTCATGGCAAAATTAAAAGTTCCTGTTCTATATTTTGTTGAATTGTATCTAAAGCTAATACAATAAATTGGAAAGCATTTTTTTTTTTTTTTTTTTTTTTCTGAAAAAGGAGTTTGAGGCTTCTGAATGTTGCTCTTCAATCAAGGTAATAAGTATGAACAGACTCAAAAAATGCATGTATTCTTTGTCGCAACAGAAGCCACCAAGAATATTTATAGCCTGTTAAAAATAAAAGTAGTTAGAGACTAGCCTGGGCAATATAGTAGGACCCAGTTTCTACCTTTTTTTTTTTTTTTTTTTTTTTAAAGCTGGGCATGCTGATACATGCCTGTGGTCCCAATTACTTGGGAGGCTGAGGTGGGACAATCGCTTGAGCTGGGGGATTGAGGCTCTAGTGAGCCATCAAGTGCCACTGCACTCTAACTTGGGCAACAGAACAAGACCCTGTCTCAAATAATAATAATAATAACAATTATGACAATTTTTATTGGTAGCATATAGATAAAATTTATTGAGTACTTAGTTTATACTAGGTACCAAAATAACTATACTATATATTTTATTTTAATATTTTCAAACAATGAAGAATAGCTATTTTCCTTCTTGAGTAACTTTTCCGAGCTTAGAAGTAGTAGACCTAGAGGACTTGAATGTAAATTTGTTTGATATTGTTATGGAGACTATAGTTAGGGAGGCCCATAGAACTCCAAAGAGCGGTAGAACTTAGTCTTATAATTAAGCTAAAATTCTTTCTCAGTCTCCCTCTTCTCTCCCTCTCTCCATCTTTAACTTTCTGCCTCTCTCCTTCCCCTTTTTCTATCTCCCATACACACATATGATAATAATGAAAAGAGTTTAATAGAGACTAAATCCTGTCTTATTGACTGATTTAACTGGCTTTAACTCCATTTAGTTTTGCTGAAAAGTTAGATGGATATTTGGAGATCTTCATAGATAGGGAGAATATTTATTTATTTATTTATTTATTTATTTATTTATTTATTTATTTATTTTGAGATGGAGTCTTGCTCTTTTGCCCAGGCTGGAGTGCTGGAGTGTAGTGATGTGATCTCGGCTCACTGCAATCTCCACCTCCTGGGTTCAAGCAATTCTTCTGCCTCACCCTATTGAATAGCTGGGATTACAGGTGTGTGCCACCATACCTGGCTAATTTTTGTATTTTTAGTAGAGATGGGGTTTCACTACATTGGCCAGGTTGATCTCGAACTCCTGACCTTGTGATCTGTAGAATATTTAATGTTCATCAAATGTGAGATAAAACTAGATGATCATGTGGGGAAAAATTTATATTTCTCTTAAAATACTAAAAAAAACATATCATTGCATTGTTTCAGAATAAGACACTTCTTAGGAAGCTCACATACTACAATTGTCATGATCTCCAAAGTCTTCTCTCAATACACATTTTATTCAGTGACTGTCCCCAAAACCGCACTCTAGAGGCTGGCCTCTCAGGAAGCCTGGTTAGACCTATTCAATGGCGCATCGATTTATTTTGCAATTAACAAAAGACAAGGAGGATCTATTGGAAATTTGTATTTCTTGCACCACTATTTACAGTTTAAGCACTAATTCAAAGAAAAATCTATAAATCTAAATATTGATATGTCTATAACAGTGTGAACCACTCATTAAGAAGCACTTAGTAGATAACATTCAATTTCTATTCAAATGCAAAACATTATCTTTATTTTTAGCTGTCATTCTTAATTTTACTATGAATTAGTTACATTTATAATGCTTGATGTTTCTCCTGAACTCATCTCAATGAAATTTTAGTTATAAATGCCTTTTGCATACTTCAAACAGAGAAAAATGCTTTTTTTCACTATTTCTTTTGTGTAATGGTGGAAAAAAATTGCACTGAAAGTGAATTTTTATGATGTACCTTGGCCACTGATTTATTTTGAATTGATGCCTGAGGGTTTCTTTCACTCCACATGCACTCCATAGTTAAAATTTATTAAAGCCAGGATGATGAAAGGAGAAAAATAGAGAAATACACAGAAAAACTGAACATTTGACTTCAAGGTAAATTTTACTATTCTTTCTTTTCATGTTTGGACTTTATTTTTTAATAACAAAATTGCTATATGCTTATTTAAAATGTCTTTGAAAGGAACATAAGTAAAGATAACATATATATATGACTGATGTTCCTATGTCAGAAATAATTATTGATAACATAATGGTTTTTATCCTCTACTTTTAAAAAATCACATATATAGATCATTTTTACAAAAGTATTCATAAGCATAGATAACAGTTAATGCTAATTGGTAAGAACATTATTTTTCTTATATCCTCCATTTCTTTTCTGGGTGGAAATCAAAGTGTATACTTTGATAGTCATAAGTACTGTTTACCAAATAATTTTGGTTTTCTCACTTTTGAGCATATGGGAATATTTCACTTTCTGCTCATCTTTTCGTTAAATGAGATCATGTGCTAGAGAGTTTTAAACCATTGATTATGATCAGAGTGATGTATGTCATTTTGGAACTAGATCATTTACTGGTAAATGGGCAACCCTCCTAAGAGTTCTTCCAGCCAATACAGTAAACAACAGCATTCAAAATGACGTCTGTGCCACTGGCTTGGGTGTGCGATTAATTAAAATGAAGAGAGCCCCCTGGCCAGCACAGGACATATGATAAATGATCGATACGTATTTTTAATGAAAAATTATCATTAAGCTAATGTGTTCTGTGGTTTAAAAAGTGCTGCGTGAGTTAACATCAAAGTGAAACAAGGAATTTCTCCTTGTTTAATCAGGACTCTGAATATGGTAATATCTCCACAGCAATTGAAAATCTAGGATACCAAGGGCTGTTCTCATTCAAATGATAAAATAACAATGTGCTCCTAAACATGCCCCTAAAAACAGGCAGAGTTGTAGTCACAGAGAATTTGTTAAAAGCCAAAAGATAAATAACACTAGTTAGCCCCTCATAAGACTGATAATGAAAGGACAGAAAGCACAAATTGTAACCATCAGAAAGAAAAAGTGAGCTAAGCACAAAACTTATAGTATTTAAATTTATACAAAGAGTTACTACAAACATTTTTGCCAATAAATTAAAACAAAATATAAAATTTCCCAAATATGCATAAAGTCACCTGAGTTACCAAAACGCACATAAGAAGAAATATAAAATCTGAATTAGTGTTTATTTTAAAAAATAAATCTAAAATTACAAACTTTCTGCAAAATAAGATTTAAAGGTTGTGTACAGAATTATATAAAACATTTAAGGAAGAAATAATAGTACTAGCTAGTACAATAAGACAAACAAAAAAGGAAATAAAAGGTATACATATTGGAAGCGATGAAATAAAACTGTATTTTTTTGCAGATGACATGATTATTTATGTAGGAAATCTGAAAGAACCGACAATCTCCTGGAACTAAAAAGTGAGTGTAACAGGGTTGCAGAATACAAGGTTGATACACAAAAGTCAATCATTTTCCTATATACTAGCAATGAACAGGAAGAATTCAAAATTAAAAACACAAAGTCATTTATATCAGCACCCCCCAAAATGAAATACTTAGGTATAAATCTAACAAAATATGTACAAGATCTGTTTGAAGTAAACCACAAAACACTGATGAAAGAAAACAAAGAACTAAATAAATGGAGACATACCCCATGTTCTCAGATAGGAGGTCTCAATGTCAAGATGTCAATTTTTTTCTAACTTGATCTATAGATTCAACACAATCCAATAAAATTCCCAGCAAAATATTTTGGAGATATTGCAGAACTGATTCTAAAATTTATATGGACAAGCAAAGATGCAGAATAGTTGTTAACAAAGTATTGAAGGAGAAGAACAGAGTTGGAGGACTGATAGTACCTAATTTAAAGACATACTATACAGCCACAATTAGTAATAAAGACAGTGTGTTATCGATGCAAGAACAGACAAATAGATCAAAAGAGCACAGAAACTGATCCACATAAATATAGTCAACTGATTTTTCAACAAAGGTGCAAAAGTAATACGATACAGAAAAGAGAAGCTTTTCAACAAATGCTGGAACAACTGGGTATCCACATGCAATGAAGTGAATCTAGATGCAGACCTTATTATACCCTTCCCCAAAATTAACTTGAAATGAACCACAGACCTAAACGTAAAATGCAAAACTATAGAAATCCTGGAAGATAACATAGGAGGAAATCTAGATGATGTTGGGCTTGGTGATGGCTTTTTACTTGTAACACCAAAGATATCATCTGTGAAAGAAATAAATAATAAACTGGACTTTATTAACAATGAAAAATGTCTGCTCTGTGAAAGACAGTCAAGAGAATGAAAGACAAGCCACAGACTGGGGGAAAATATTTGCAAAGACATATCTGATAAAAGACTATTATCCAAAATATACAAATAACTTTTAAAACTCAACAATAAGGACACCAACCACTTGATTAAATGGACCAAAGACCTTAACAGAGAGCAATGCATATAAAAAGACATCCCACATCATACGTTTTCAGAGAAATGCAAACTAAAACAACAATAAGCAATCTACTCAGTTATATAAATAGAGTAATAATCTATTCAATTATGTAATTGGAATTATAGACAATATGTTATGAACATAGATTATTTAGGAAAGACAAATCAATATGGAATTCCAACCACAGAAACTATGTTTAAGAAAATTGCTGTCGACTTCTACGTAAAAATAAGAGGATTTCTATTGTTTTTGTCAAATATTTATCAAAATTCATGGTTTTGACTATTTTTCTCTGTTTATTTTTAGTCTTCATACTGATTTTGGTTGATTTCAGAAGAGAATAGAAGAGAAATAGTTTTTACCTACAATAGCTTGTGTTAAATGTCTTAAAGTAATTATGTTAAAAAACTCAAATTTACTCTGATTCCCAGTTTGCTCTTTTCTAAGTAATAGAAAGTCTAAATCAGAATTGATGTTGAGAACACTAAAGAAAATTGTAGTATATACGTTGTAACTATTATTTTCTAATATCATGATTTTTTCCTTTCATTGTGTAGTCACTTTTTTCGATATGTTATCTAAGTATAAAAAAAATTGTATTTTGCCCTCAGTCTTAAATTGTTCTGGTTTCTTGGCTATTTTGTGACATTTGCAGACTCATTTTGAATTCCATGTACCTTTTTCTGAATGACTAGCTCAAGAAAGCTTGCCTTAGGGAAGACAAAATCAAAAACATTGAGACAGATATTAACTTTAGAATAAACACAAGCCGCTTGCCCTTTGCTATAAATTCATATTTCTTTGTATAATGTTTTTAGCATCTGGATGAGATTACATTCTTCAGATATCTATGCTAATCCTATCAAAATTTAATCTGTCAACTGATTTTTTTTCAAACACTGTTGTTTTCATCTAACCAGACTTCTATTTACTCACTCATTCTTTCCTGTAGATAGCTCTGTGTATCACGTGAGATCTAAGAATGCTTTCAGACTCGCTTTGGGAAGGACATTTATGGTTTGTATTACATACTGCTCTATTCAGCTGGCAAAGTCCTTTCATATCAACATTTCATTTATTCTTCATAAGGGGTATGATTATCCTCATTTTTTTCCATAGGAAACTGAATTATAGAAAGTGATAGGTATTTACTGAGGGATATGAAGAATAACCTTCAGACTACAAATTATTATCCCGGCCCCTCCATATTGACATACGCAAACATCACACTAGTATGCACACAGAAAGGTTTCAAAGCCCCACAGATATTGGGGGAATCATGCAAAACAGGGAAAAAGTCACACTTACCCAAGTGATATAATTTAAGTTCTCCATAGTCATCTGCTTAGCTCACTGTACTTTGGACACCATATCGTTTTCCTTATAGTTCAATATCTTTTCTTATTGTCGGACTCTTTGTCATGCTCAGGGTTAGATTCCAGCCTCAGCTGAGATCTGAGGGGAGTGGGTGCATGGGGTCAGGGAGCTGGAAGAACATTCGAGAAACAGCAGGTAAATGAGACATGGCTTTATTTAGCAGCTCTCTCATCAGCAGTTCTCGTACACTGTCTGCTCTGTCTCAGCTGCTTGCTCGGGCTGCTTGCTCGGGCTGCTCCCACACACAGCTGTGTGACTGGCTCTCCCTTCAGGGTCAGCAGCTTCACTCTTTCTCTGGGCACAAACATGCCTGTACAGTGTCAGCAGGGCAATTATTCCTTTAACAGACAACAGTGGCATAGGGCCAAGGGAGGACCTTCCCGTATTATGGCTACATGGCTGTGATAACAAGTGGAGTCAAACGCTTGCACTCCAAACTGGCTGAGTCATGCAGGATGTTTATCTCAGCCTATGCCCACTTGGCCACAGTGCAGCCATGTTCCTTACACTCATCTTCCTTAGTTTCTGTGGCCCTAATTCCTCTGGCATCTCCTATTTATTGTTGCTCTGTCTCCTATTTTTATTTATTTCCTCCTCTGACCATTTTTTCAATAGCAGGTTTATCCATGGCATTACTTTATGGCCTCTTTCCCCTCACTCTATGCATTTACCTAAGGGAAATGTAAGCATTACTGTATTAATCAGTGTTCAATTGCAAATAACAGAAACCACTTTATTTAAGTGGAAAGAAGTTTAATTCAGAAAATTAGATGCCATAAATCATTGGACAGTCTTCAGTTGTGCTGTCCAATATGGTAGTCACTAATCACACATGGTCATTTACACTTAAATTAATTAAAATAAAATTAAATTAAAAGTCAGGCCAGGTGCACTGGCTCATGCCTATAATCCCAACACTTTGGAAGGCTGATGCAGGAGGATTGCTCAGTAGCTCAAGACCAGCCTGGGCAACATGGTGAGATCCTGTCTCTATTTCTATTTTTTAAAATTAAAAAAAGTCAATTAAAAAAACTAAAATTCAATTCCTCAGTTGCAATAGTCACATTTCAAGTGATTGAATCACAAGTGTCTAGTGGCTGCCATATTAGACAACACAGATTCACAGAACAATTTTCTCATGACAGAGCATTCCATTGGACAGTGCTGGCCTAGACAATCATGTTCTAGATTGAGCTTATAGTAATGATTCTCAGAACAATCTAACAGAACTTGTTCACTAGAGGATCTACTACCTCTACCACAATCAGCAAGGAAAGGAAACAGGAAGCCAATATCACAGCTGATGACTCCAGGGCCACATAACTTCTGTATAATCTTCGCCAGTAGAATGAATGTCCCATGCCCTGTCTCTTGAAACACATTAAGCTAAATGCTAGAACCTGGGACTTCTGCTGCAACCAACACAAAAAACAACTACACTCACAATTGGGCTTGCCAGCAGAAACAGCAGGCAGAGCAGACGTTTGTCCCTCACTCATAAGGATGAATTCTGCTGCCAGATCTCATGAGAATGCATCTGATCAGTAGACTCTGTATCATGTGTGTAACCTAAGCTATAAAAGGATCTGTTAAATGTGCCTTTAGGTTTTCAGTCTCCAGCTTAAGGAATACTACAAGGATAACAATATTAAGCTAAGTGAGCCCATCTTTATCATCTGTCACAGTTTCCAGGTTCTCTCCTTTGATGATAGACATATTTTTATTTCTAGCCTTTTTCTGTCTTATGGGCAACCGATCCATGTATCTAACTGCCACCCAGATGTCTCCCCATGGTTATCTCACACTCATAAGTCCAAATGTGAACTCTTCTTTCATCCAAATCTTCTCCCCATCATGTGCTTTTTCTTAGTGGATAATTATCTATTGAAGCCCAAACAGGGGCTTCACCTGTATGTTTTCCCTCCCCTTGACACTCTTCATCTAGTCAGCAGATCCTGTTGACTCTTTCTCCCAGGCTCTGGAGATCTTCCACGTACCTTCACCATCATTGCCTCTGCTCCAGATGGGAATTTATCATCTTCAACCTCTTCTATTGATTACCTGTAATATGTTTGGAATCATTCTAGTTTCTTGTAATATATTTCCCCATTTATTCTTCATGACAGGTGAGTGTTTTCACTTACCTTTTCAAGTAGGAAATCCAAGGCTTAAAGAGAATTAAAATTTAAATCTTGATCTCCTTGGTATCTGACTGTGCTTTCAAGTGTTTGTTCTCAGGAGAGAGTAGTGGGTCAACTCCAGCTGGTATGTTTCCTGAATCACCTTGAGCATTTAAAACATAGGTTCATAGGTTCTACCACAGACACCCTGAATCCAAATGTCTGGGTTTTTCTTACCCCCAGAAATTTGTATGTTTTAAAATCCTCTAAGGTGATTATGTTGGACCTCCCTTTCCATATGTATGATGGGAATTTTGGAACAAGGATTTTCTATATATATTTTTTTAACCAGTAGAATTGCTTTATCAATAAAAATCTATCATTTTGTATTATCTGTCTCTCGTGTGTGTGTGTGTGTGTGTACAATAAAAGCATAGATGTTTGATCAAAGCTGGAAAAAGGTAGAAAGCCACAAATGTTCAACTCAGAAGACTCCAAAGCATGTTTGTAGAGCATGTCTATTGAAAATCATTTTCCTTGGAGATCTTTGATATTCTTTTCATCTTTAACTTAATGTTAATCTAAGAAGATTGGAGCTCTGGGCTTATGCAAATTGGAAGCAAATAGGTAGACATATTTTTATTTCTAGCCTTTTTCTGTCTTATGGGCAACCGATCCATGTATCTAACTGCCACCCAGATGTCTCCCCAATGGTTATCTCACACTCATAAGTCCAAATGTGAACTCTTCTTTCATCCAAATCTCCCCATCATGTGCAATGGTGTCATGGTTCTAGGCAATGGTGTCATGGTTCCCTAACCCTCCCAACCATGACACCATTGCCTCTCAATAAGCACAATACGATACTTACATCTTTGGTTTTGTCACTCTCCATTATCTTTTATTTAATGATTATTGGTGGGAAGAAAGCAAGAGGAATTTAAGGAATGCTCATTATTATTATAACATCTGCTGTCAGTCCCCATCTTTTACAATCTACTGGCCCATTTTTGATCCATCTTCTCATATATATCTGACAATTATCTGTACATAGAATTATTGATACATCGCATGGATAGTAAGACTTGGTTCAGGGAGAAGCAATACCTAACTACTTAAAACCATCAGAGTCAACTTACTCTTCCTACTCAATCCCCACCACAGCAGTCTGAGATCACTTACACTTTAATAGCTCCCTTATCTCCCACCCTCAGCATATACACATAATTTAAATTCATTCAAGCAAAAACAGACTCTAGTAATTCACCAAAGATGGAAGGTGGTAGGTTTTCAACTCCATACTCAGCATAACAACAACTGTCTAGATACCACATAACTACTTCAGAATCACTTGGCCTCTGCAGCTATTCATTCTTTATTTGTTAGTGGCTTCTAGCTGGGCCTTGCTTCCAGCATCCCCTACACAGAACTAGCATTGCAGCCCCATGGAATTTCAGCTCTCTGTCTCAGATGGATTTGATGGTAGATACATGGGAAGGTAAGGTACAGACTGACAAGGGTCTTGATTTTTTTTTTTTTTTTTTTTTTTTTTTTTTTTTTTTTTTTTGAGATGCTGTCTCACTCTGTTGCCCAGGCTGGAGTGCAGTGGCATGATCCCCGGTTCGAGTGATTCTCCTGCCTCAGCCTCCTGAGTAGCTGGGATTACAGGCACCCGCCACCATGCCCAGCTAATTTTTGTATTTTTAGTAGAGATGGGGTTTCACCATGTTGGACAGACTGGTCTCAAACTCCCGACCTCAGGTGATCCACTCACCTTGGCCTTCCAAAGTGCTGGGATTACAAGCATGAGCCACTGTGCCTGGCCAAGGGTCTTGAAAGTTTTGAAGGCTAGAAACATGTTTCTCTTCTTCCAGCTTTGTACTTAAAAGCCTATCCTAAGGGCTTTCAAATAATATATTTTTAATTTACATGAACAGGACACATTTATTAAGTACCTCTTATTTTTAAAGTATCAACTGGGAGTTTGAGGGATACTCAGACAAGGTGAATGATATGTCTTCTGTCTTCAAGGATCAGTTTATATAGTGTGACTAGAGTTAAGAGAAAAAATAAAGAAGAGTAAAGAATGGCTAGGTACCATAGATGAGCTATCAGGCTCCTAAAGGAGTCCTGTTAAATTTTAATAATATTTTAGGAAAATAGTATGTGATCTAATGCTTCATATACTTTATTGATATAAAAAAATTCCAGATTGAAATAAATATTGTTAGTAAAGGCACAGAACTCTAAAAATGTTGGTGTGCTGAGGAGGTAGTGTACCATGAGAGAGATCTTGGAAAATAACACTTAAGATGTTGAATAAAATAAGATGATGTAGCAAGCTTTGAGTGCCAATCTAATTAGTTTGACCTCTATTATTCAGACAAGGGAATGCAATAGAGTCCTGGTAGAGGAGAAATGACATGCTCAAACAAGGTAATTGAGGAGAATTTAAGGGAAGGACTACTGTACTTACAAATGTGGAGCAAAGGTAAGGAAATCCTACAAGAGCCAATGAAGTCAGAATTATTCTGGTGTATCAACGTGGGGATCTGTTATACTTCTAAGTCTGAAGGAGCAAGGGAAGTGAATAGTTGCTCAAATCCTAAAAGAAGTGTAACAGTAGCATAAGGTGTAGGGAGGGTCACCCAACAAGCTGTACTTTCACTAGAGAAATGTAGCCACTGAAAACTCACAATCCAGAAGGAGGGAAGCCAGGGAATAAATACCCCAGTCTTAATCCTCTTCTGCCCTTGGGTCCCTTGCCAGTGCCTCTGTGTACTAATCTCAACAGGGTATCCGTTGTATACAGTCCATTCTCAGTTAAAGTTGGACAGAAGATCTTCAAGGTCAAAGAGAGAATGTCTACAACAATGACTAATGGAAGGTTCTTGAGAAGGGTATCAATATGTTCTTACCTGTAATACAAGAAAGTGAATGTCAGGAAACTAAAACCAGAGAACAGGTAGGAAGCTTTGGCAAAAGGCAGGTAAGAAAAATTAGGAACTTTTCTACAGCAACTTCTTTATAGAACTTGGAAAACTGCCATCTTAATAGCAAAATAATTGGACCCAAATTAAAATTTCTGCAATGATCTTCTCCGATTTTCTATGCCCCATGTTTCAAATATCACAATTATAGGTGCATTCTCTCCTAGCCTCCTTCTTTTACAATAAGTTCTTGCTAAAATTTGAATATCGAATGAGTAAATACCTTATGGAATATAATAACAACAAGTCTCTGAGACTCTAGGAATGGATATAGAGATATCAGATTAGATTTCCTATATGAAGTAGAAAGATTCTAGAATTGTGCCTCAGAAACCAGTTTACTTAGAAAGGAGGTCGAATCTGCCCAGATATACATTTGGAAGTGAAATGGATTTATTCCAACAGACAGATCCCATTAACTGACGATCCAAGTCAAACAATTACCTGTTTAAATACAAAAATTCACATAATGGAACAGGAGTAGACTGGCTATACTTGCTAACAAGTTTCACATTTTTTATATTTGGTTATTAGTTGACTCAGGAAGCCAAGTGAATTCCTTTGAGATACTCAGTGAAGCTCCTCGTTGTAGTGAGATGTCCTAATGAAAGACTCTCATTGGTCTTTTCTAGATTGGGGCTGTGGCTATCCCTGCTCAAGATTCACTTTCCCTACTACCAGGGCTGCTGAAGTTGTGACTGGTTTAAAGGTCCTATTTACTTACAGACACCTTGTCAACTGTAAAGAATAATAGGACTGGAATGAGATGAATAGTTAATTTTGAGGAATGGAAGGGTGACTCTCAGCAGCTACTTACTAGTGTTCTGTTTAAATGGAATTTTTTTTGTTCTTTTTCATCCAGTCCATGGCAATCCATTTCTTCCAGTTGGTTAAGCCACTTGAACTCTAGTATTTTCCTCATACGTCAAATCCAGTTTCTCAGTAAATCTTTTAGACTCAACTGCCAAAATATACAGAATCGGACCATTCCTCATCACTTCCACTGCTACTCCCCTGGTTCAAACCATGATTATATCTCACCTGTGTCACTGCAACAGCCCCCTAGATGGGGGCTGACCCATCAGCCTATTTCTGACCCAGCCTCCCTAGTGTGAAATTTGAGTCAGATCATGCCTTGCTTTAAATTCTTTAATGGCTGATAAGGTCCTATAGATTCTGGCCTCCCCCCGAATTGATCTCCTATTGATCTCCTTGTCCACTCAATTGATCTACTTATTCATTGTATTCAAGCCACATTGGCCTAGGTGTTCCCTCTTTAAGATATTTATACATGCCTGGAGTATTTTTCCACACCTGCCCACCTGGCTGCTCCTGCAACTCTTGTAATTCTTTATTTATATGTAGTCTTCTTAGTCTTCTCAGCAAGGCTTTCTTTGACCTTTCAGAATTGCAACTCCTTCTCCATTATTCCCTTTCCTTGTGATGCGGTTTGGGTGTGTCCACGCCCAAATCTCATCTTCAATTCCCACGTATTGTGGGAGAGACCCAGTGGGAGGTAACTGAATCATGGGGGCAGGTCTTTCCTGTGCTGTTCTCATGATAGTGAATAAGTTTCACAAGATTTGATGGTTTTAAAAAGGGGAGTTTCCCACACAAGATCTCTTTTCTTGTGTGCTGCCATGTGAGATGTGTCTTTCACCCTCTGCCATGATTTTAGGGCCTCCCCAGCCTTGTGGAACTGCAATTCCATCTAATCTTTCTTTTGTAAATTGCCCAGTCTCTGGTATGTCTTTATCAGCAGCATGAAAACGAACTAATACACCTTGCTTTTACTTTCTCACAGCACTTATCCTCATCTGATATACTCTATATATCTGTGTATTCTAATCTATTGATTTATTGTCTGTTTTCCTAATAAGAGAGTAAACCATGAAAACCAGGATATTTTCCAGTTTGCTCTTTAATTCCAGGACTTAAAACAGTGCTCGTAAGAAAGTGGACACTCAAAGCGAACTAAAAAAGACAAAAATGTTGCTAAAGATGAGAATGTAAAAAAGATGTACTTATTTTGTGGCATTCTGGGATATTTTATTAAAAGCAAACACGTGTATAAGAATGATATGCATTAAATTGATTAATCCCCTCTCTACCCCCACCCCCAACCCCAACACACATCTCTTTCTCTCTCTCATCTATCTGCCAACCTACCTTCATAATACACATGATATCATTGGAAGTGTAGGGGATGAAGATATGCACCAGCTTCTGGTTAATGCATAGTCCCTGTGCTCCTCTGACACTCTAGGTCACCAGGCCACACACAATGATGACAATTCAGCTTGGCAGAGTATTGACTGTTTTCAAAATGTGCCCTGCCCTTAACTCTGACTTTGAAGAGGCCACATGTGGTCTCTCTTTGGGTTAAGACCTATTAGACCTTTTATGAAAGTCAACACCACTGAAGATAAATCAAATTCTCAACCTTTGATCTGATGAACTCACTATATATTACAGCTTTTATGTATGTTTTATACTCTATTAAACTTTGTATATATAATCTTTGCCACAGTTTTCCTTTAATATTTAAAGTATACCAACAACATGATTTCCCATAACAGAGACTGCCCGCACATAAATTATTTGGAATTCTTCTGCAAGGGACATTTACTTCTTTCTTCCCATTTATTTATTTATGTAATCATTTATGTCAATATGGATTCATGGATATATATTTTACACCTTGTTTTATAATCCAATACTGACTCATTTGTTTTGTTCCTTAAATTTTCCAGCCGGCCATTGGAAATTCTTTCACTTGGCTTCTGTGTCCTTTTGACATATTCCCATCGTGTGTGTGTGTGTGCGTGTGTGCGTGTGTGTGCATGTTTTAGTAATTTCCTGCTTTCCCTGCTTTCTGGTACCATTAGATACTCCAGACTCATCTTACATATTTCCTGCCTCAGTATTAGAGTCAGTAATTCCTACAAAAGCCCTGTGTTTTGTTTTGCTTTGTTGTGTTCATTGCCTCTAGGCCCTCTCAGCCAACAGAGCAAGAAAATACATGTGTGATAATATTCATACTTATTCACCTATATCTATATCAAACTAATAATGAGTTCAAACTGATGCTGTCAACATTAATCCTATATTTCTTTTCACTGCTTTATATTCCATGACTTACATAAGGCCTCTGCACAAGATACACAACAAACAAGTATAAGTAAACAAGTGAATAAGAATATCCTCTTCATTTTCCTCCTACTTCTGAGCTCCTGTGTTGATTCCTCTTCTTGCATATTAAATTTAGGTGTTCTCTAAAACTACTTTTTGTGAAGATAAAATAGATGTATGGCGCTTACTTGCATGGATGTACTTTGTGGTCTAAAATATTTTATATGTATATATATGTGTGTGTGTGTGTGTATATATATATAAAATATACAGCTACCTATATCATGGGAGGTTGGGGTGTGTGTGTGTGTGTGTGTGTGTATACCTCCCATGAAACTCACAGCAACTTCCTGTCGCACTTTCGTTTTTATATGTGAAGGCCTTTTTAGCCAGGCTTCGCTTGTCTACTTTTGTAATTTATTGTCCATCTTTTTCCCCTTCCCTCAGCCTAGAGCAATCTATCCTAAACGTGAATGTGGTGGGAGCTTGGACTTCACTCCTCAAAACCTCAAATATTTTGCCTAAATATCAGTGTTCTCTTTATTCCACCATGAGTATAGGTTTTGGAAAAAATTCTGAAAGATTTGAATAGGACTTTCATTCTGATAAATCCATGCTCAAAGTAGTAGACCCACAACAGTCTAATAATAGAATGGCCAAAAAGGCAAAGTGGGGAAATAGTAATGAAAACGCATTGGCCCTCTGTACAATTTGTTTCTATACCATAAATTCCAATATTCTGTATCTCTTTCTGTCCACCCATGACTTTCATGTCCCAGAGACACTTTCCAGTTTTCACCCAGAAGGAGAGATCTTTGATAAAATAATCTTTCTTCTTGTCTCTCCCTGCTGCAAATCATCTTTCCTGCTACTGCCAGTTACATCTTTATTCCTATACTCATAAAGTCTTTTGTGCTTTTCCTTGTTTCCAAAAAAGGATCTTGGCATTCAAGGTCATTGCAATATGGTCCAATTGCCCTTACCATATTTCCCCACTACTTACTTTATGTAAACAATGCAATATTACATGAAATTCTTGATATTCTGAAAGCTAGTCCTAGGTGTTCCTTATGCTGTGCATTTGCTTTTACATTTCCTTTGACCTGCTGTTAATTTAGCAGTCATGTCTTTGAACATAAACTCTCTTTTCTTTTTCCTAGTTTTAAATATTTTATAATTGACATACTGCATTGACCTGTAAGTCAAAAATATTATTTTGATTTGTTTGGCACTTGATGTAACTTCTAATTTGAGGATTCTCTTAAGGTCTATTCAGGGATCCCAATAAGCAGTTGATCTCTACCTTTCATGGGTTTTGAAAAAGTTGCTAAAAGTTACAAAAATATAAATGAAGGCCAAAATGTGATCTTTATTTTAGGTATAGGTCAGATTAGAGAACTTAATTTTAGCTCTGCTAGTCTAGTGTGTATGCTAATTATTGAACTGGGCATATTTACCCATTTGGACTCAGGGAGGTGGACCTCCCACATGAAGAGTCTGCAATGAAGAGGAGAGTTGCTGACCTGAACATGCTTAATGATTTTTCTCAAATATACCCAGTAGACAAGTCACTCTACTTCTCTGAAATAGAGTGAGTAAAGGGACAGAAAGAGGACAGAAATATTTTTCAATTAAGTTCCTTTCATCTGGAAGAGGGAAGAACATTCTTACTCCTCTTCCTCTTAAAAAAAGAAAAGACTGATGTCTTTATTTCTGGAAAAACCTCAATCCACTAGATTATTTTTAAATTGGAGTCTCTCAATTTAAAAATACTTGTGTCTCAATCTTTATGTTATTCTATGTTATCTCTCTGCAATACATTTGGGTGAATTCCTAATAATGTTTTCCCACACATTTTCTTACTTATTACATTTTGAATAAAAGTTATCCCATTATGGTAGACACTTACAGTTAAGTGTGTCTTCTTCCTTCTCAGTAAAACTCCTATTTTTGGTTAAGGAGTAGGAAGCATCTGTCCAACCCAGAAGAAATACTCATTTTCCTGCCTTTCTTTGTAGCCAGTGATGGTGAAAATTCTGAACAAAGTCTAATGGACGCTTCGGAAAACTTTTGAAATTTTTAATAGTGTGATCTTGGACCTAAATTCATGGAGTTACTGCTGTCGACTGCATGTTTTAATGTCCCCCTCTCCCCGCAAATTCATATGCTGAAATCTTAACCCCAATGTGATGATATTAGAAGGTGGGGTCTTTGGGAGCCAATTAGGTCATTTGGTCCAAGCACTCATGAATGGGACTAGTGCTGTTATAAAAGGGACCCCAGAGAGCTTCCTCATTCCTTCTACTGTGTGAGGCCACAGTAAGAACACCTCTATCTGTGAACCAGGAAGTGGGCTCTTACCAGATGCTGAATCTGCCGGCACCTTGATCTTGGACTTTCCAGTCTCCAGAACTGTGAGAAATAATAAATTTCTGTTGTTTGTAAGTCACCCAGTCCATGGTATTCTCTTATAGCTTCCCATTTAAACTAAAACAGTTATTGATTCAATCTTAAGAAAAACCTGTCTTCAGATGAAAACTCATAAACAAATATGGTTTTTCAATTGACCAATGACCTTTCCTACTTTGTGGATTGTCTCTTAATATCCCTTGCCAAATTTTCTGTTTTAAATTTATTTTCTCTCTTTTTCTTATTGATTAGTGAGTATTTTGTATATAATCTGGATACCAACTTTTTGTTAGCTTTACGCATTGCTCTCTCATTCTGCAGCTTTGTATTTCTACTTTCTGTATAAATTTCAAATTTAATGTGGTTTAATATATCAATATTTTAATTTAGGGATATATATACACATATATATTATGACTTGTCTGATAATACTTTGCTATTTTGATTTGCAGACTTGAAGCTATCTTCCTACATTTTCTTCCAAGTTTTAAAGTTTTGTTTTTCCCAACAGATCTTTAAGCCACATAAAATTAATATTTGTGTTTGGAATGAGCCTGTTTCTTGGCTCTCTGTTTTGTTCCCATGACCTTTTTGTCTGTCCTTATGAGAATACAAAATAGCTTAAATATAAACCTTGACTTTCTTCGAAGTAGTCTTGTCTCTATTGGACCTTTTATTTCCATATACATGTTTAATATTAGGAACTTTACATGAATCATTCATTATATGTCCATGTAAAATCTTATTGGTATTTTAATTGAAATTACATTGATTTCAGAGTTTGATTTGGAGAAAATTAAATGCTGTGTGATATTGAGTCTTTCAATCCATGAGCATTGCATATCCCTCCATTTATTAAGTTTTTTCTCCCTCAACAATTTTGGTAATATTTCTGAAGAAGTTTCACACATCTTTTAAAAACTTTATTCCAATATAATGAATGATCTTTATGTGAATGACAGTGGATCATTTTCATATTAAATAGGTTTTACTTGAATATAAGAATGCTGTTTAGTTTTCTATGTTGATCCTGTATTCAGACCTCTTAGCAGATTCTCTTACTAATTCTGATACTTGGTCCCTTGAATGTCTTTGATTTTATATGTAGACAATTGTATAAAGTAATTTAGGTTCTACTACATGCTAAGGAAATTATGCTACAGGGGCTAAGAAAATGGAAGGGTGAATTTACAGTAAGAAGTTTGGAGGAAGGCAGTTTCAAGATGGTATAGTGGCTCAGGGGTTTCATTGAGGACTAGACTTCTAATTTCAGGCTCACTCATTCTGGCAGTGTTACTTTCATCCTCATTATTACAAGATGGCCACTGTACTGTCAGACATAAAGTCACCACTTCATTCAGAAAGAAAATGGAAGGCGTCTCGTTCCCCTCCCTCACCCAATTCTTCCACCTGGAGGGGTTGCAGTCTGTATAAGACCTTTCCTTCCCCTCTTGTAACTTTCACTGATGTCACTTCCTTTGCTGTAATGCACTTTCTTGTTCGGTTGCAGACAACACATTTTCCCAGGCAACACCTAATAATAGCTCCACCCACTTCCAGACTGCCTGCTGTGTAAATTGTCCGATTGTCCTTTCAAGGAAAGAGTTATTCTTGTTTTTGTTCTTTGCCCAGTGGAAAAGGAAACAGAGGCAGATAGACTCACAGTACAAATTTAGCAAGTAAAGATGTCAGATATCTGTCTTCTCCTCTTTCACTAAAGCATTTATTACAATTTTTCCCTTTCCCCAATAGAGCTTATTCCTTAATCCAACTGCACATTTGTAACATTGTGCAATTTGTCCCAAGCTCTATTGTATAAGAGGTGATGATCATGTTGGGACAGCTGTTACATGACACTTTCTAATTCCTATAGCTGTTATTTACTTTTTGTTTTCCATCTGGTTGCATCGGCTATCTATTGTATACCCCCAATAGATACACAATAAATTTTACAGTGAGTATTCTTGATTTTTTTCTGAACTGAAGCAAACTGAGACTGTTTTCTAAGTATAATATTTACCTAGTGTTTTCATTATATAAATATTTAACAAAGTTTTCTTTTTTCTTAATTTTTAATATTTTATTTTGCATAAATAGATGTCAAACTTTATGAAAATTCCTTTCTACATTGAGAAAATATTTTTTTTCTATTAGACTATTAATGTGGAGAGTTATAATAATATTTTTCCTGATATTCAATCATGCGTTATTTTCAACAATAAAACTTTCGATCATAATTATTTTGAATATTCTATAGTATCATATAAGTAATATTTATTTAGATTATATGTGTGTGTGAAATGGTCTTTTGTGTGTGAATTGTTCTGATGTGAGCTCAATATCAAGAGTTTCCTCGCCTTATTAAATGAACTGAGTACCTTTTATTTACCTTTTGTATCATGTGGTACAACTTAAAAAGGATCGGAACCAACCTTTGTTATTATAAATGCTATCTTTTCTGAATTATATTTCAAAGTACACTTAGATTTTGGAGTAAATTACAATTTGGATTATAGTAACTCTCTGTTGCAATTGATTTTATACACAATAACATTGCTAAACTCTATTAATTCTAATACTTTCTCCATAGAAGCTATTATTTGATTTTCTTTATAGTATCTACAAATTATATTTTTCTTACTTCCATTGTGATTTTTGTTCATTGTGACTTAGTTTTGTTATCTTATTACATTGATTAGAACCTCTGTGACATACCACCACTTATGTCAGGAAATAGGACAATAATAGAGATAAAAACTGAATCTCTGTGTTGTGACTGATTTTAAACAATGTAATTTTCATTTTTACTATTGACTATATGTAATATGTGTTTTCATTTTTGGTAGATACCCTTAGACATTATAAGAAAGTTTTCTTCTTGTGTAAATTTGCAAAGCTTTTTAAATAAATGAATATTGATTTTTGATGAATACTGTTTGCACCTTTAGCTCACCTTTAACATGGCTTTTCTTACTTTCGTATGTTAACCTAAATTTATATTCCTTGTACAAATTTTCTGCTATTTTGTTAGATGGTTGTTTATGATCATAAATGGGACTGCCCTTGAGTTTGATTTTCTTGTATTGTTTATATTTTGCTTTGATACTATGGTTATACTAGTCTAATTTAAGAAATGTATATTGTTGCTTTTGTTTCTATTCTCTGGAATAATGTTACATTTGGAAATAAGATTTCCTTGAATTTTTAGTCAAATTTACCTGTAAAAAAGTATGAGCTAATATTTTCTTAGTTATTAACAGAAGTTCTTTAGTAGTCAAGCATCTATACAAGTATTTATATGCTTTTGATTCAATTTTATGTTATTTTCATTACAAGTTTTACTTCCTTTTCAAAATTATTTGAATATTATTCTCAAAATTATAGGAATATTATTTATTTTATTTAAAAAAGTTTTGTTAAGTAATACACGTCTAAAAAGTACCTGAGACTTAAATGTACCACACAATAATTATACCAGTATCACTCGTGTTACCACCACTTATGTCAAGAAATAGGACATTTAGAGTATCTTAGAAATTCTCCTTTATACTCCTTTCAGCTAACATCATTCTCCCACTTAAATGCAACCGACATTTTGATTTTTATGGTAATTATATCTCTGCAATTTTTATTTTTACCTCCTATACGAGCATCACCATGCAATAGAGTTCAGTTTGGTTTATTTTTGAACCTTCAAAATAGAACCATACTATACATCTTCTTATATATCAAGTACATATCAAGTCTTTTGCTCAACCTTAGGTATGTAAGACTTATCCATGTTGACATAGTGTAGTTTCATTTCGGTACGTAATTTTTTAAAAATTTCAATTAAAAATTTTTAAATTTCCATTATGATTGTTCTTTGACCAGGGATTATTAGATGTATATTTCCTTAGTCCAAAAATATGGAAATTTTCTAGTTATCTTTGTATTACTGAATTTAGCAAAATTTTATTATGGTCAGAGAGCATGCATTGAATGATTTCAACCTTTTACATTTGTTACTTTGCTTTATTTCTTGTTAATGGTCAATTTTTATAAAAGTTTATTTTATGATTGAAAGGAATATATATTCTGCAATCATTGTTAATTTATCATATTGTGTAAATTAAACTTATAATTTAAAAAGCCTATTCTATCAATAGACTTGTTAAAAATATTCCTAATTTACAGATTTATCCCTTTTTCCTTGTATTTTTGTCAATTTTGGTTTTTGTCATTTTTGCATCATTTGTTTAAAAGAAATTTGATGAGGCGCGTACAAATTTAAAATAGTTAATTTTTCCTGGTTCATAGACCTATTTATCTTTTTCAAATGACCTTTCTTATATTTAAAGAAGTCTTCTTTATCAATCGGATTCTTTATTTTTAAGCTTTTTGCCGTAAAGACTATTTTGTCTGTGATCAACAGAGAAATACTAGCATTCTTCCTACAGTGCTTGCTTGGTTAATCGTTTTCTTTTCAAAATTTCTGTACTATTCTATTTTACAAGTGTCTATCATTGATACACATAGTTTTAAAAAATGTAATCTGATAATTATTTACTTTTTATTGGAACACACACCATTAACATTCAATGCAATTAATGATGATATATTTTAAGATAGATATTAACATATATTATTTCAATATATTTTATAAAATTCCAAATACATCACTATTATTATTTACAGTAAATGTAAATAATGTTTATTAGGAATTGTTGGGGTTCTAGAATCCTGTTTTGATGTCTCTCAATTCTGAAAAATCCTCAATTCACACACGCACACATGCATATATTCATAGGACTTATTGGTAAAAAGATTTTTCAAAGTAGTCATTTTGTTGTACCAATATTATGCTTTTTGGTATGCAAATTGTCTCATCTTGGCCAATAAAAACCACTCTCTTGAAGCATCTGCATGCACACACGTGACATTTTAAGAACAACATAGCGATATTATTTTTAAAGCAATATGATACTGAACATAGCTTACAATTCTTGAAGACTTCCTTGTCCACAAGGTATATTCTACTGTAGAGACACAGTTTTAAACTAATTTGAAATATTTTTCTGAGATTATACCATTATCTGGATATACAGCTAGATCCATCTATTGCATTTTATTTTCAAATTTAACCATCACTTTTTAAATTTTCATTTAACTTTATTTTAAATTTTATAATTTTTTAAAAATTTGTAAACTTTTGACTTTTTTTTTTTTTTTTTTTTTTTTTTGAAACGGAGGCTCGCTCTGTTACCCAAGCTGAAATGGAGTGCAGTGGTGTGATCTCGGCTGGCTCGCTGAAAGCTCCCCCTCCCGGATTCACGCCATTCTCCTGCCTCAGCCTCCCGAGTAGCTGGGACTACAGGCGCCCGCCACCACTGCTGGCTAATTTTTTGTATTTTTAGTAGAGACAGGATTTCACCGTGTTAGCCAGGATGGTCGACTTTTGACTTTTAAAGTGGCCATTTCGAAAATATTTCCTGTGTCTTTTAAGGTACCACAAATATTCTCTGATTCTATGGAGTAGTGTTTTACAAATGTCCGTTAGATCAATCCCATTCCTGGTATTATTCAAATTTTCTGTTTTTTCCAAGAGGCAAAGTTTACCTTTCCAAGACTGATTTTCTTCAACTTGGCTTCTAGAGAGGGATTATGCCTCCTGTGAAACTCTTTATAAACCAACCAAATCCAACCACTTAAGGCAACAATTTTTGGCCAACCACAAAAATTGAATCCCAGTTCCCTGATAGTGCCAAGGAAGCAAGCAGCGGGATTTACCCCATCAATGTTTATCTAGTCATGAACATTGGTGTGGTAAATAACAGCATCCTCATAGCTGGGACACCAATTCCTAGTCACACCAGGGATGGGCTGGTTATCTTCCAACAGCAAACGCAAATGTGGAGATGTCAGGAAGACGGACTGAATCCACGTTCTGTTACATTATATTACTATTTTATCATAACTCATGATAACACCAGGGGAATGGTTAGAGCTTTTTTAAAAAGGAGGCACCTAGAATCCCTGTTGCCCAAGTATCAAGATCTTTGCTGAGTTTTATGTCTGGCACTGCTAAATTTCTCTCTGCTGCCAATCTTGTGATGAGCAAGGCAGGATATACAAGTCTGTTACCGATTTTGTTTTCCTGAGTTTTTTTCCAATGAGTGCTGATCCAGCAGACCTTGTGCAGGTGCCATCTGATCATTTGCTTTTGTTCACATGACATTTACTAATTTATTGCCACTTGATCAAATGGTTACCTAAAAATATCAGATAAATTATCCTTCTATGATATTGATTAGTATTTTTTTTTTTTTTTTTTTTTTTTAAGTGCACAACTGGCCCAGATAAGCATGTCTTACAGTTACTGCCTCTGAGGGGATTTGGGATTCTGACAGATGCAGTCATTGTTTCAGCAGGTGGTTTGACTAAGTCCCTAGAAGTGATTAGTGAGACTAATCTGTCTGTCTAGCTCCTGTTAGTAGGAATAGAGATTTTCAGTGATTTTTCTGCTTTCTTTAACACATTGTAGGGCTTGCCTAGCTTCTAGCTTCAAACATTGATCCTGTCTCTGGCTCACCATTTCCTGCAATACCATTTTGGTTTCCTTTAACCTCTAGATGCCAAATTCCTGACTGCCTACTTCTGTACAAACACACTAGTAAACCCACAGATTAGCTCCTGCCAAGCTATGTTATGGTGGCTTTTCTTTTTTATTTTATTTATCCCACTTTTTTTTTTTTTTTTTTTGGTTTGGAATAGCGGAGGTTTTTAAACCCAAACCCCAATAATCCATGTTGACCTTTTTGCAAATTTGCATAATTGACTTTATGCAAATTCTAGGCATAAAGTCTTTTTAAATAATTTTTTATTACCTGAATGTTGTCAGCTTTAAATTGTTGATTTTTTTGCCTTATCAGATTTCTTTATGTAATTTGGAATTTTAGTTTTGTCTTGAGAGGGAGGCTGTCCAGTTATCTGTTTGTTTTACTTTCTTTATGTTTACCCTTCCCTGTTGGTTAGGTTTGTGACTGTCTTCACCAGTTTTCTGAGGCCCTGCTCCAGAAGCAGGTCTTATATTAGTGGCTTATGGCATTCATCCCACAGTTATTTTCTAGATCCAGCAACTGAGTGGGTTGGTATTTAGGCCTAGCATTCACTGAAGTTATCTTTTGTCCTAACAGAGTATATAAGCTTCAACCCTGAGTAGCCCTCAGGAATCTTCCACTTATTATTTTGGAGGAAGAATTCTATCACAGTCTTTGCATGCATGCAGTGACGCCTAATCTGACCCCCATAGTGGGCTCTATTATACCATAGGAGACAAACTGACATCTGCTTCTACTTATTTCATTACTAAGGCTTTGCCATCATTGGCAATTTATTGCTGTGTACCTGATTCCAAAGACGTGTTTATCTTGATTTGAATGCAATGATTGTTAAACAATTGAACACACTTATCATTGCTGTACATTTGGAATGTCTTGTGTCATAAAGTAAAGGGGTGCTCAAACGTGAGAACTTTTCAATAGGATAGAGGAGACAGCTGAAAGTGATTTACACTGGCCAACATTGGGTCAATTTAACATTGAAATAAAGAATAATAATAATAGATTAAAAATATTTGGCCGGGCACGGTGGCTCATGCCTGTAATCCCAGCACTTTGGGAGGCCAAGGTGGGTGGATCGTTTGAGGTCAGGAGTTCAAGACCAGACTGGCCAACATGGTTAAAACCCATCTCTACTAAAAATACAAGAATTAGCCAGGCATGGTGGCAGGTGCCTGTAATCCCAGCTACTTGAGAGGCTGAGGCAGGAGAATCACTTGAACCTGGGAGGTGGAGGTTGCAGTGAGCCAAGATCATGCCATTGCACTCCAGCCTGGGTAGCACAGTGACACTTTGTCTCAAAAAAAAAAAAAAAAAAAAAAAAAAAAATTGAATAAAATAAAAATCCATGAGTTTTTAGTGATATCAACAAATAAATTAACAAGGAAATAATAGAATGCCAGCTACTAATTATAAAAGGGATGATGAAATTTTAAAATCACCACTGGAAAGAGAGAAAGATAAAGTAAATACAATAAAATGTTAATCGTGGAATTTAGATAAAGGATATTCAGATGTTATTTGTATTACTCTTGTGACATTTGTGTGACTTTGAAATTATTTCAATATAATAGTATAGAAAGGAGTAATATAGTAAAACTATCTCAAATTGTGTTGCTTTAAGAAATGAGAAAAGAATTCAAAATTAGGAAATATATGTACATAAATATAAATCAAGTAAATGCATTTCAGGAGGAAATATATACAAACATCTGAATTTTAATAAAAATGTTACGTAAAATTTCATGTCCATTTGTTTAAAAATACCTTAATTAGGGCAGATGCAGTGGCTCATGCCTATAATCCTAGCACTTTGGGAGGCCGGCGTGGGTGGATCACAAGGTCAGGAGTTCAAGACCAGCCTGGCCAACATAGTGAAACCCCATCTCTACTAAAAATACAAAAATTATCCAGGCTTGGCAGGGTGTGCTTGTAGTCCCAGCTAACCGGGGAGCTAAAGCAGGAGAATTGCTTGAACCCAGGAGTTGGAGGTTGCAGTGAACCAAGATCTTGCCGTTGCACTCCAGCTTGGGCAACAGAGTGAGACTTCTCAGACAACAAGAACAACAACCACCACAACAAGAAAAAAAAAAATTTTAAGTGGAAATAGAAGCTACATACTGATAAGAGTGTCATCTCAAAGAAAAATTCAGCCTTATGAATACAATAAAACATGATAGCTTTTCATTAAATTTAATTTTAAAAACTTGAGTATCTGTTTTTATCATATGTTTTAAGTAATATTTGTAAATATTGTATCTTCAGTATTTTAAGAGAAATATTGAATAGATTTTGAAAAACATTATTTTCATAAGATATTATCTAGAGAAGCAAAGACAGGCAATAGGAAAACTATTAGGAGTTTTCAGGTAGACATTTATTAATCAAAAATTAGTGTCATTCTATATCTACCCAGGTGATTGCTTTGAAAATTTACTGAAAAATAAACCCATGGTGAAAATAGGATGTGGCCTTTGAGATACGGAGGAATTTTAAATTTTCGGAAGATGGGGAGCAGATACAAATTTATTTTACAAACAAAATAGATGAGTTGAGGAAAACACGGTTGTGAATACATATAGAAGTGCTGTAGTGAAGTTTGGTTTCAATTGGCCTGAAAGACCCGTTTGAGCCAGCTCTGAATGAATAGGGAGGTAGGGAGAAAGATTTCTAAAATTGCAGGTAGTAGAGGAAGGTTTTACAGTAACCCCTTTCTCTATCCTCCACAACTCCAGCACCTGAAGCTATGGGCAGCTTGATGTTGATCCCCAGAGAGTCTATGGATGAACCAGAGAGAATTGGAGTCAGAGGTACATTTTTTTAGAAAAATTTTCTGGAAGCCTAAGCTGCTGTGAGACTTTCTTTCCTCCTGCAATATGGAGTGATTCTACTCTATATTTCTATGGGAAGTTCACCCTGTAAATCCTGTAAAACAACAGCAGAGCTTATATATCGTATGATATCTGGTTAAATTTGGGAAGCAGAAAATTTGGCTCTTCAATGTAGAGGAGAGGGACATCAATGATTCTCTTGGTTTACTTGTTTGTTTGTTTTTTCTTGCTGTTTTGAGGCTGGGTCTCACTATGTTGCCATGGCTGGAGTGCAGTGGCATAATCACGGCTCACTGTAGCCTCAGTTTTCTGAGCTCAAGGGATCCTCCCGGCTCAGCCTCCAGAATAGCTTGGACCACAGGTGCATGCCACCATGCCTGGTTAATATTTTATTTTTATAGAGACAAGGTCTTCCTATGTTCCCCAGTCTGGTCTCGAACTCCTGGGCTCAAGTGATCCTCCCATCTCAACCTCCCAAAATGCTGGGATTGCAGATGTGAGCCACCACACCCAGCCTCATGCTCCTCTTTGGATTCTTAGAAAATACGGTGGCTCACAGGCCATGCATGAGAGAATGCATGCTTACGGTGACTATTTTACATTAGTATGGTAGATTTGTTATAATTAGTTAACCAATTCTAATACAGTATTAACTACAGTTTATAATTTATTTTTTTAATTGTTATCTAATGTCCTTCTTCTCTTTCAGGATCCCATACAAGATACCGCAATACAGTTAGTTGCCATGTGTCTTTAGTCTCCTCTTGGCTGCAACAGTTGTTCTGACATTCCTGGGTTTTGGTGACCTTGACAATTTTGAGGAATACTGGTCAGGTACGTGGTAGAATGTCTCTCTATTGAAATTTTTCTGATGTTTTACTTGTTATTAGATTGAGGTTATTGATTTTTGAAAGGAAGACCATTGAGATTAAGTGCTACTTTTATAACATTTAATTAAAGGTACATAAAGAAATGGCGTGCTCACTCTCCAGCCACAAAATGGAGATAGAATATATATATATATATCTCTCTCCAAGGTATTCACATGTCCAAGCTAACATAAAAAGCACATGTTAAATTATTTTGTGAATATTAAAACTTACTTAAAATCTATTTTGACAGTTTTTTAATCTTTGTAACAAATTGATTGATATTCATTTTTCCCAAAACAACAATGGTTTAAAAACTATAGTAAGATTACCTATTACCTATTTGTTAATGATCAAGTAGGAAAATGGGTCCTAGGGTTGATGAAATGCCAACAAGTTTAATATTACATCCAGGAAATGTATACACTGACTTTACAAACTTTGTTGCGCAAACATATCACATCATCACTAGATCAATACATTGGTCATCTAGGCTAATTTTAAATCTAGAATGGCTCAAGCATAATTTCAACAGCCTTTAAGAAAATAGATTAAATAAATGAGCCACAGAGAACTGAGCTTTCTTTTTTCATAATATTGACAGATCTCATTATGTTTAAATCTAAGAATGTTTAAATATTAACTACAATAAAATTCCAAATGAATATTATTTTAGTGTAAGCTGGAAAGTTCTAATGTCAATTAAAAAGCATATAATAATTATTATTTATGTAAATTCTCAAGGCCCTCTGGTTGCATATGTTTTGTTTACATTTCTTTCATCCATATTTTATAATAGAAAAGTTAACAGTGGCAGAAAAACTAGCATGCCATTCTTTTTCCTTTTTCACAATTTCATGGATAGATTTGTTCTTACAGATCTTAGCAACCCCAGGATATTACTTATTAGTTGAGAACTTTCACCTTAACACTTTAAGGAAGGACTTTAAGGCTTCTCTGTGGTTTATCTGAATTGCCAGCATCACTATTTCTTCTGCTTTATTTCTTCTGCTTTGTGGCCATTATTAAGTCAAATAAAGGTTACTTGAGCACAAGCATTGTGGTACATTGAAAGCTGATCTGATAATAGAGCCAGCAAGTAAGTAGCTAAGAGGCAGGGCACAGACAGAGTGGAGATGCTGGCAAAGGGATGATTCACGTCCCTGGAATGGAACAGAATGGTGCGAGATTTCATCACGCTACTCAGAATAGCGCGTAATTTAAAATTTATCTTCTTTCTTACATACATAAGCCACAAATAATAAACTAAAGAACCATAAAAGGAAAAAAATCAAAAAAGCCTATGAATTGTTTATTTCTGGAATTTTTCATTTAATATTTTTAGACTAAGGTTGACCATGGTTAACTGAAACCTTGGAGAGAAAACCCACGTATAAGGGGGAACTACTGTATTAGTTTCAAGAATCTGAAGAGAAAGGAAGAGGAAGTGAAAAGCTAATATTTATGTTATTACTTATTCTAGAATGACCAATGAAAAAAGGTAAAATCAACTGGCAGATTGGTTGCTTAGTGATCTTTCCAGGGTAGATGATTTCTAGAACGTACTTACCTGTGGTACCAAACTTTTGATACTTGTGCACATTACCATGTGTCCACCACTAGGCTCTCCCCCACAAGTCTTGTCTCCAATCTTTCTGTCTTTTCCTTCCAGGTTTCTGACCAGCTGGCCAGGACTCTTGTCACTGTCCAGGAATCCATTTACATTTTTACCTTTGGGTACTTTTCTTTCCACACAAAGTGGGTACCAGGTGCACCCCTTACAAATCCTCATCATGTGTCAAAATGTCCTTGACAGCTATTAAATGCATTCACACGGGCCTCACTTGAGAATGTAATAAACATTAAAAAAAATTCTTGAATAAAATAATGAATATGTGAATGATTGGGCCCATAAGAATAAGAAAATTTCAACTAATTTTGAATTAACTCTTAACAAATATAGCCAGATTTCGTGAGCAAAATGAGCTTTTAGAAGATATAGACTTAATATTTCCTGGATATTATTATTGTATTTTTCCATAATAATACTTATCAAATGATAGGAAAATACACAATTTGGAAATTTTAAGTATTCATTAGCTTTATTTCTTTCATCTAGACTTTTATCTGAATTTACAAGATACACATACATTTCTCAAATTCATTTGTTTTCCATCACAATGTTACCCTGCTCAAGTGTACTTTCGTGCTTTGATTTACTTTCCCTATTTTTCCTAGAATTCTCTCTTTTCTAGTTATATTCAGTAAAGACTGAGGATACTTTCCGAGGCTGAGGCATAATATAACCTCTGCCGTGAAGCTCTGTCTACCAAAAATGCCAATGAGTTTCACTTTTATTTGTATTCTGAGAGCATTTTACCGTTTAACTGTGTGTTATCTTGCAGTTTATTTTTTACAGAATTTAAAAGGCTTTGTCCATCCCAAGCTGTAAGCTCTTTGAAAGCAGGAGTTATGATTTCTTCTCATTATATATACCTCCTAAGTGTGGAAAAGTGCTCAACAGAGTAAATGCTCAATACACACTCATCACATAACAAATACGCATTGTCTGTATGTTTCTTTTTTCTGGAATAATTTTTTTCCTGAATATCTTAGAAATTAAAGATGCTACCTCTATAGCTGTCATATAAGCCCATGTATTACTGTAGAAGAAGAAAACATTTTCAATTTATAAAGCCGTATGAATTGGTAATGTGTAGTAATTCCCTTTCAAAATAACAATTTCAGTAGAGTATTATTAAATTTAATTAATGTAAAAATAATTCTCTGGTCTCAGAAGCATACTTGCAATAATCATCATTCTAAGCTTTAAAAATTCTACTTTCTTCTAAGATGACAGTGTTAATATATTTGGTTACAATGTAGTGATTCCCTTGGGCCCAGAACATGTTGAACGTTTTATAACACTTTAGCTTTCTAACCTGTAAACAAATAAAATACGTTCAATTCCCTAGGGAGACATTTTATTTCTGAAGTTTTATGAACCTCTCTGTCTCTTCCTCAGGGCTGACAGCATTTAAGTGGCTGGTGTTATATAATTTATAATGTGGAAGAATTTACTGGATAAGGAGATTCAAAGTGATTACTTGTTTGTTCAAGAAATATATATATATTTTTAAGTTGCAACACTCTGCTGGGTGTTGAAAGTAAAAACGTGGACCTTGCTTTCTGGGAGCTTACAATTTATAAGCAATGAGATATGTCTAAGTAAGATCAAAACTGGTGATTTAAGTCACATGTGACTGATGTAAAAAATTTCATAGTCACAGAGGCAGGAAGATTATTTCTAGTTTTATTGATCACTTAAGATTTGATGGAAGTGGTGGCTGATCATTGGGAATTGAGTAAAATGTACATAACTGTAGAGAAAAAGAAAACTCCTGCCCAGGGATTGAACTGTGACAACAAATGCGTGGCATTGTAAAGGAGACACTTTAATGAGATTTAACTGGCAGCAAATTGAAGACTGTGACAGGGTGCAGTGGCTCACGCCTGTAATCCCAGCACTTTGGGAGGCCAAGAGGGTGGATCACCTGAGGTCAAGAGTTCAAGACCAGCCTGACCAACATGGAGAAATTCCATCTCTACTAAGAATACAAAATGAGCTGGGCATAGTGGTGCATGCCTGTAATCCCAGCTACTCAGGAGGCTGAGGCAGGAGAATCGCTTAAACCCGGGAGGCGGAGGTTGAAGTGAGCCGAGATCTGCCATTGCACTACAGCCTGGGCAGTAAGAGTGAAACTCTGTCTCAAAAAATAAAATAAAACAAAATACTATATTAGTAAAGGTGGTTTGTAAATACAACTGTTATGTTAAATAAGGAGGAAGCAGCAGGAATAGAAGAGATGGATTGGGTTAGCATCTATACTAGAATTAGAATTCACAGTTGAATGGACATAGTTGTTGACTGAGAAGGTGGAGTTGAAGCAGCAAATTCAATCCCGAGTATCTGGGAGTGTGATTGTATGATAAACAGAAATACATAATCAGAAAAGATCTATTGTGTCTTTATGGGAAAGAAGATGAGCTCAAATATACCAAATTCCTACAAGAAGAACATCCTGAAAACAGGAGTAAGGAAGTAAAGATTCTGAGAGTTCTGAGATGAAGAGGAAGAAATGGGATAGAGTTTACAGCAGATAAATTCAGACTTGTTGGTAAGGTTGTGACAAGAGTATTTGAGAGTGGATGGAGACAAACAGGTTAACCCCTGGATCAGTATCACTGATTGTTCCTTTGGCCTCAGGTTCAAGTATAACTGGACATGCCACTTTTAATGGTCTTGTCTTTATTTAAATTTTAATATTCTGTTTGCCATGGATTTTTTGCATTAATTTTGGCACATTAAAAATCTTTCATTAAAATGTTTATCTTCATGGTTGTGTTTTTGGCACCTCCTTAAGTGTTTGAGCTGATAAAAAGCATGATTTCATAATTGGGGAAACATCTATGTGGCATTTTATGCGTAATAGATCAGCATGTTGTGATGAGTACAAGTTCTCAGTGAACTAAAGGTATAACTGAGAGATTTCTTTTTCTTTTTAATTGCACTAAAAATGTAGGATGTAAAATGTACCATCTTAACTATTTCTAGTGTACAGTTCAGTAATGCTAAGTATACTCACATTGTTGTGCAATGGATTGCCAGAACTTTCTCATCTTGCAAAACTCAAACTCTATATCCATTAAACAACAACTTCCCATTTTCTCCTGCACCCAGCTCTTGGCAAATACCATTCTACTTTCTGTTTCTATGAATTTTACTACTTTAAATAACTCATGTGTGTGAAATAAAACAGTATTTGCCTTTTTGTGAGTGACTTATTTCTCTTAGCATAATATTCTCAAGGTCTATTTATGCTGTAGCCTGTGACAGGATTTCCTTCCATTTTAAGGTTGAGTAATATTCAATCGTATGTGTATATCAGATTTTGTTTTTCATTTATCTTTTGATGCACATTTGGATTGCTTCAGCCTCTTGGCTACTGCTACTAATGCTGCTATGAACATAGTATACAAATATCCGTTGAGAGCCTGCTTTTAATTCTTTGGGTATATAGCCATATATGGGATTGCTGGATCACATGGTAGTTCTAGTTTTAATTTTTAAAGAAACTGCCATACTCTTTTCCATAGCAGTTGCACCGTATTATAAGCCCACCAAGAGTGCACAAGGTTCCAATTTCTCCATATCCTCACCAACACTTGTTAGTTTCTCTCTCTTTTTCATGGTAGCCATCTGAATGGGTGTTAGGTCTCATTGCAGTTTTGATTTGCATTTATCCAATGATTAGTGATGTTGAACATTATCTCATATGCTTGTTGGTTATTTATAGATCATCTTCAGAAAAACTTTTATTCAAGTCCTTTATCCATTTTTAATGGGATAATTTTTTTATTGTTGTTGAGTTATAGGAATTCTTTTTATATTCTGGATATTAATCCCTTATCAGATAAATGACTTGCAAATATAATCTCCCATTCTGTAAGTTGCTTTTCACTCTGTTGATTGTGTCCTTTAATGCACAGAAGTTTTAAATGTTGATATAATCCCATTTGTCTATTTTTGCTTTTGTTGCCCATGCTTTGGTGTCATATCCAAGAAACCATTGACGATCAAATATATAGCTTTCCCCCTGTGTTTTCTTTTATAGATTTTATAGTTTTCCATCTTATGTTTATGTATTTAATCAATTTTTAGGTTTTTTAAATATATATTAGCCTAATTTCATGTTTTTTGCCTATGGCTATCCAGTTTTCCCAGAACTATTTGTTGAAGAGACTGTCCTTTTCACCTTTGTTAAAGACCAATTGACTGTATACATGAGGGTTTATTTCTGGGCTCTCTATTCTATTTCATTGATCTACGTATCTGACTTTATGCCAGCACCATGCTGTTTGGTTACTGTTGCTTTACAATATGTTTTGAAAGTAGAAAGTGTGAGTCTTTCAGCTTTTTTTCTTTTTCTATGATTGTTTCAGCTATTTGAGTTTCTTGAAATTCCATATGAATTTTAGGATTGCTTTTTTTAGTTATACAAAAATTACCATTTGGATTTTGATAGCGAATGTATTGAATCTGTACAACACAGGTAGTGTTGACATCCTAAATACATTGTCTTCCAATACATCAACATAGATGTCTTTTCATTTATTTGTCTTCAATTTCTTTCAATGATGTTTTCTAGTTTTCAGTGTACAAGTTTTTCACAAACTTGGTTATGTTACTCCTAAATATTTTATTCTTTCAGTGCTATTAAAAATAGAATTGTTTTCCTAATTTTCTTTTTGGATTGTTTATTGCTAGAATATAGAAGCTCAACTGATTTTTGTATGTTGACTTCGTATCCTGTGACTTTGCTGCATTCATTTATTATTGCAACTGATGATTATTAAAAGTGCATATTTGATAAGCAGTATTCTGGACATGAAATGATAAGAATCATCTTACTAAACTCTACCTTGGTCAGATTACATATGGAAGATTATATTTAGTTATAATTGCAACTTAAGAGAAATTCTGGAAAAATAAACAATCCTAGAAATTACAGGATTGTATTTGCTTTTATTAAAGGCAGACTATCTCGTGATATAAGAAGCAGATTTAACATTTGCTACCATAGATAACAGGGGACAGATTACTATAAGGTTACATACAGAAGTAATTTCTACTTAAAGAATTAGGTATATCTGCCTCCCTGGGTGTATTTTGCTCTTCTTTTTCTACCATTTTATGGTGGAAGGTTAAATAATTGATTTTAAACTTTCTTTTCTAATATAAACACTTACAGCTATATTTTTAACTCTAGGCAATACAGTTTACGGCTTTATCCTGCAACTATATTTATGTTCACATTATTTACAAATATTTTATAATTCCAGTTGTGATTTTCTTTTTCACCAATGTGTTGTTTAATTTCCAAATATTTGGGAATGTTGTGGATACTGTTCACTAATTAATTCTGAATGAAATTCAGTTCTAGCCAAATAATATACTCTGTATGATTTCCATTGTTCTCAATGTATTGAGGCTTGTTTTATGGGTGAGCATATTTTCTATCTCGCTGAATTTTCCAAGTGTACCTCCAATTTTTCTATGTACAGCATAAGGTGTGTATCCTACTAGTGTACGGATTTTTTAATGTGAAATGGGTCAAGTTGGTTGATAGTATTGTTCATTTTGTTTATATTCTCATTGATTTTCTTCTTAATTACTGATAGAAGAATATTTAGGTTTTCAACTGTAGATTTATATCTCTCTTTGGTTTTGTCAATTTCTGCTTCTTTTCTATTGAAGTTTTGTCCTAGGATACCTATACATATAACACTGTTATGTCTTGTTGTAAGCTAAGTAAACAATTTACTTTTATAAAATGCTCATTTACCTTTGGTATAGTTTTTGTTCTGAAGTCTATGTTGTCTGACATTAATATAGCTCCTCTAGTTTCTCATGATTAGTTTGTTTTTGGTTTCTCTTCTTCTATCTTTTAATTTCTGTTTTATGTCCTTATACTTAAAGTGCATTTATTGTTATCGGCATTTGGTTGGATCTTGATATTATATTCAGTCTAATGTTTTCTTTCTTTTAACAGGAGCATTTAGATCTGTGCCATACAAAATGGCACTAACTAACCAAATGTGACTATTCAGCACTTGAAAACTGGCTAGTCCAAATTCAGATGTGCTATAAATGTAAAATACACATAGGATTTTGAAAACTTGATATGAAAAAAGAATGCAAACTATCTCAATAAATTTTAATGGATTACACATAATGGTATTTTGGGTTGCGTTAAATAAAACGTATTATCGAAATGAATTTACTTGATTTAATTTTTAAAAATATGTCTACTATAAAATTTTAAATTACTAATATGTTTCTTATATTTCAATTAGAATGTTTGTACATTATAATTACACTATAATGTAATTTTAGTTACGGTCGTGTTGAAATCTTGCAATTTGTTTACTTTTTTCTTTTCAATTCTTCTTTTAGATTGAGCATTTTAGGATTCAGTTTTATCATCATCATTAACTTTTTTTTTTTTTTTTTTACTTTAAGTTCTGAGATACATATGCAGAATGTGCAGGTTTGTTACATAGGTGTACATGTGTCATGGTGGTTTGCTGCACCCATCAACCCGTCATCTAGGTTTTAAGCCCCGCATGCATTAGGTATTTGTCCTAATGCTCTCCCTCCCCTTGCCCCGTACCCTTCAATTGGCCCCAGTGTATGTTCCCCTCCCTGTGTCCATATGTTCTCATTGTTCAACTCCCACTTATGAGTGAGAACGTGCAGTGTTTGGTCTTCTCTTCCTGTGTTAGTTTGCTGAGGATGATGACTTCCATCTTCACTCATGGCCCTGCAAAGGCCATGAATTCATACATTTTTATGGCTGCATAGCATTCCATGCTGTATGTGTGCCACATTTTCTTTACCCAGTCTATCATTGATGGGCATTTGGGTTATAGGATTTGCAATTTTGCATCTACAAAATATCAAAATCTCCATTCAAATAAAATTTTATCATTTTATACATAAAACCCTTCCATTCCCCCTTCCTGTTCTTTATCATATTGTTGTCCTATTTTGACCTATGCAAGTTGAGCATCCCTTATCCAAAATGCTTGAAGCCAGAAGTGTTTCAGATTTCAGATTTTTTTTCAAATATTGGAATATTTGCATATACGTAATGAGATTTCTTTGGGATGACACTAAAGTTTAAACAAGAAATTTATGTATACTTTATACATACAGCCTAAAGGTAATTTTATATAATATTTTTAATAATTTTGTGCACCCATCACATGAGATTGGAGGTTTGGAATGTGCCACTAGTAGTGTCATGTTGGTGCTCAAGAAGTTTTGGATTTTGGAACACTTCAAATTTTAGATTTTTGGATTAGGGATGGCCAACCTATATTATAAGCCTCAAAATACATTAATATACATTTACTTTACAGTTTTATTTTCATGCAAGTTTAAAAATAAGAAAAATTTAAAATTCTGCCATTTTCCAGTACTCTTAATTTTTTGTGTAGATCCATGTATCTCTTGGATAATGTCCCTTAAGACTGAGAAACTAACTTCTTTTAGCATTTTTTTTAATGCAGGTCTTCTCTTGATAAATTTTCCTATAATTTTAAATTTCTTTAATTAAAATTTCTTTTTATTTAAATTAGTTTCTTTAATTTTAGATACATTTTAATTTTTAATTAAATTTCTTTTTTTATTTTTAGATAAATAACTCTAGGTTGATGTTTTTTTCCCCCTAGCATGGTAAAGATGCTGAAACTTTGCATTGTCTTCTCAATTACATTGTTTCTTACAAGAAGTCTATGATCATTCTTATTATTTCACTTGTATTTATTCAGGATTGTTCTTTTTGTCACCAGCTTCCAGCAATTTGATAGTAACATCTCAATATAAATGCTTTGCTTGGAGTGAGTGCATTTCCCTGTACTGTGGTACCAGAAGTGCATTTACGTAGAAAGCTAGGGAAATCATAGGACTCATCTCATTTGTACTTTTTGTCCTCTCAGAGATCATAGACCCATACTGCCTATTGTTAGGTGTCTGAAAACAGTTGTTTCATGTACTTAACGTAGTTTTTAAGTTGTTAATATTGGTCATATAATTTTTGAGTCTGTTTTTCCATCATAGCCCAATGCAGAAGTCTATACTGTGTTTTTAACCTATGTCTAAAAAAGAATAGGGCCAACTCACTCAATTTGTGCAATGTGATTATGTTGAATTACATATAATAATAAAAATAATAATGTGGCTACTTTGTAATAGTCCTAACCTTTTTTTTGAGACAGAGTTTTGCTTTTGTCACCCAGGTTGGAGTGCAATGGCGCGATCTCGGCTCACTGCAACCTCTGCTTCCTGTGTTCAAGTGATTCTCCTGCCTCAGTCTCCTGAGTAGCTGGGACTAAAGGCATGTGACACCATGCCTGGCTAATTTTTGTAGTTTTAGTAGAGATGGGGTTTCACCATGTTGGCCAGGCTGGTCTCGAACTCCTGACCTCAGGTGATCCACCTGCCTTGGCCTCCCAAAGTGCTGGGATTACAGGCATGATCCACCGCGCCCGGCCCGTAGTACAATTTTTAATATGTTACGTATCTCTGATTTAAGTAGGATAGAATAATATTTCTTCTCCTTCTTACTCTTCCACTCTGTAACTGAGCCTCATAACCTTTAAAGTTAGGATCACATATTATATCTTCCATAGTGAATTCCCCATGTTTTCCTTAAGAATAAGAAATCTTTTTATCCTCAGTCTTCTCAAAGCATGTATGCATATCTTTGTTAGGTCACTTTCAACTTGAAGACAGGCATGTCTCTTATTGTTACAGCTTGCCTGCAAATTCCCTAAGCACAAGAAGCAAATCATATTCATCTCTAGAACAGCCATGATAGCCCACACCTTTCCGGTAGTAAATGATAAAGAAATGTTTTGAAATGAATGAAATTTAACTCTTTTGACTGACTTTGTATTCACTTACCTATATTTCTGTGTATTGTACATAAGCAAAAGAGAACTATACTTTCAAAGTGTCAGTAATATATATGTTAAGCAATGTTTTAGAGTTAAATTTTGGAAATAACTGAGTCATGTGTTTTTAAGTTTAGAGCTAAATGACCTATAGGTACAATGAAATTTCCAGTAGTTTATTTCTCCCTGCCAAAGAATAGTACAAATCTATGATAGAAACCCAGAGGCACATTCTTTATAGGATTCTTTTTTTCCTTTTGGTACTTCTGTCCATCATAGGCATAATTAAACCAAAAATTGATCTGCTTTAGTTGTCATATGTATTGAGCAAACTTAAATTAAGACTATTGTTCTGTCTTTGAAATAAAATGCAAATAAATCAAAATAACTTTTAAAGTAAAAAGGACATACTATATAGCACTTGGAAACATAAAAATTTATTTTTAATAAGAAAATTTATTGCTGCTTTTTTTGGGAGATTTAAAAATCTGCAGATAAATTGAAAGACTGGTACAAATAATGTCTACACAGTCTTCACCTAGTTCTACTCACAGTTGATCAATTTTGTCATATTTTACTCCCCTCCCTCAGTACACATTTGAACTTTTGTTGCTGACATCATGATAGTTCACCTTCAGCATTAATCTACAAAAAGTATAGCAGTCTTCTAAATTAACCTAAGAAAATTTTGACTAATTCAAAAATATCACAATATATGCAACACATATTTAAAAACGTCTTAATTACACAAGATATATACTTTAATAGTTAGTTGTTCATTTACTTGCTTTTTATTCGTCTTAGGTAATAAGATTCATAAGCTGTAGTCAAAGTTCACACACAGCCTTGAGGTGTTATATATCTTTTATCTCTTTAGATACATAGCAGTAGAAGAGCCCCGAACCCTTTTGTTTTGTTTTGCTTTTTATGATATTGAGTGTTTTAAAGGATCCAGGCCAGTTCCCTTGTAAAGGGTGCTATTTTCTGGATTGATCTGATAACTCCTCGTGATTACATTGTCTAGACATTTTCAACAAGAATACTACATTATCGATATTGTGGATTTATTTTTGCAATACATCACGAGGTTTAAAATGTCAGATCTTCATGCTACTAGTAATGCTAGGATTGCTCATTGTGTTTAAGTGAAACAAAATAAAATTTACACATTTGAAATTACTTTGTGTTGTTTAATCATACCAAATAAAGACTTTTTTAAATGAATGCTAAATATAGCACTGTTGTTGCTCCATTTCATTGAGTAGCATATAAATTTAGCATGAATACATATTTTTAATCTTAATGTTAGCTTTTTAGCTTTGTTATATTAAACCAATGATATATTTCTTTTTAATGTGTAAGTTATTGTACTAAAGAGTGTAGAAAGGTGACTTTCAATGAAAAAATAAAGGCATATATATAATCAAGATAAATTTGATAGGAAAAATAATACAATTTTAATGAAGAAGTAAAATTACAAATTAATTTCAGAAGCATGAATAGGACAGCATGCTTATCATTTACAGCTATTTGATGAAACTAATTTTTATACAATTTTATGTATCACATTTTTAAATGAGCTTAAATCACCAACTATCATAATTATTTGATAAACTATCTTAAAAACTTGATATATGAAAATTATTTGATAGGAAGAAATGGCAATGCTAAATAGCTTTTGATAGTTTATCATAACTACATTTGAAAGCAATGTAATATGCTAGAAGTTTTGATAAGTTGTCATAGAAAGTTTTTGTTAGTAATAGACTCGTAAAACAAAATGCTGTTATGACCTTTGTTTGCAAACCTATCCCTTATCTGTTTTTATTGAATTTGCCAGAAATATAAGCATTTGTAATTACATAAAACACCCTACTGAAATACAATTTTATGATCAGAAAATATAGACTGGCAGAGCTGATTTATATTATGGACTATTCTCTGAGTCATGGTTTGAAAACAATATTTTTTTCTCAGTTCTTCCTTCTGGGATTGTTAATATAAAACATGTTTGTTGTCTGTCTACCTCTGAAGTAGACAGATAAAAGAATGACTTTTTATATATTTCTCACTTTTATTTACACAGTGAAGACAATACTTTGAAATATTTTTAAATTATTTCAACCACTAATTTATTCAACAATTACTTATTATTACTTACTTGTTACAATTACTTATTTTTAATTAATTTACTTATTAATAAGATACTAAGTTCTGGGTTATTGTTGGGTAGGCATGAAGAAGGTCACATGTTCTATGGAGCTGACATATTTAGAAAGCCAAATAATAAAAAGATATTTAAATAATAAAGTATCAAATAAGAACAATTACCTGAATAGAATAAAGCAGGATAAAGGGAGAATGATTAAAAATGGAAGATATTTTATACAGGGGAGACTTTTCTGTCTCAGTGGCATTTTAGCAGAAACCAGTAAAATGAGAGAGTAACCAGTGAAATGAGAGAGTAACCAGTGAAGTGAGAGAGTAACCAGTGAAATGAGAGAGTAACCAGTGAAATGAGACAGTTACCAGTGAAATGAGAGAGTAACCAGTGAAGTGAGAGAGTAACCAGTGAAGTGAGAGTAACCAGTGAAGTGAGAGAGTAACCAGTGAAGTGAGAGTAACCAGTGAAGTAAGAGAGTAACCAGTGAAATGAGAGAGTAACCAGTGAAATGAGAGAGTAACCAGTGAAGTGATAGAGTAACCAGTGAAATGAGACAGTTCCCAGTGAAACGAGAGAGTAAACAGTGAAGCGAGAGAGTAACCAGTGAAGTGAGAGTAACCAGTGAAATGAGAGAGTAATCAGTGAAGTGAGAGAGTAACCAGTGAAATGAGAGAGTAACCAGTGAAGTGAGAGAGTAACCAGTGAAATGAGAGAGTAACCGGTGAAATGAGAGAGTAACCGGTGAAGTGAGAGAGTAACCAGTGAAGTGAGAGAGTAATCAGTGAAGTGAGAGAGTAACCGGTGAAATGAGAGAGTAACCAGTGAAATGAGAGAGTAATCAGTGAAGTGAGAGAGTAACCAGTGAAATGAGAGTGTAAACTATGAGCTGATTTGGGGGAAAGTCACTTAAGGCAGATGAAGGAACAAGCACAAGGCCACGAAAAAGGAAAGATCTATAGTTCCCAGAAAAACAAGAAGGCCACTGTCCTAAAGCAGACTGAACACAGGAAGAATGATGGGAGATGTGATAGGGTCATATTAAAGCTTGCAGGTTCAGAAAGAACTGGGATTTTATCAGAATGTGAAGGAAAATCTGTAGTAGTTGTTCTCATCTTGGAGTCATTTTACCCCCAGGGGACATTTAGCAATGTCTAGGGAAATTATGGTTGTCACAAGTTGGAACTTGTCACTGGCATCTTGTGGGTAGAGGCCAGGGATGCCACCAAACATACTCCAACGTGGGCACAGCCTTCACCTCCAACAAAGAACTGTCTAGTCTAAAATGTCAACAGTGCTGAAGTAGAGAAACCCGGAGGAGCAAAGCATCTCTTGGACTTCTCTGTGGAAGGTGGAGGCAGAGGTGGATATACAAGAGGCTGATTAGGAGGTTACTGCAGAAAAGTGGCTGGGACTACAGGCACTGAGAGTGGATGTGGTGAAGAGATACCTGATTTGAGGTGTAGGTTAGAGTTCATGTCTGTGGGCTTTGCAAATCAATTATACGTATGTATGAGGAGAAGAGAAGAATCAGGGTTAATTCTTGGGTCTTCTCACTGTGCAGCTATGAGTTGGATGGTACCATTTGCTGACATGAAGAAAAAGAGAGAGAAGCTGATTGGGTACACGAAAAGAAGCATGAGAAGAGGAGACAGTAAGTTTGATTTAGGATATAGATAGTTGTGATGGTTAATATTGAGTGTCAACTTGATTGGATTGAAGGATGCAAAGCATTGTTCTTGGGTATGTCTATGAGGATGTTGCCAAAAGAGATTAACATTTGAGTTAGTGGACTGAGAGAGGCAGATCCACCCTCAACGTTAGTGGGCACCATCCAATTAGCTGCCAGCATGGCTAGGATAAAAGCAGGCAGAAGAGAAAGATGGAAAGACTAGACTGACTAAGTTTTTTAGGCTCCATCTTTTTCCTGTGCTGGATGCTTCCTGCCCTGGAACATCAGATTCCAAGTTCTTTAGCTTTTGGACTCTTGGACTCACATTAGTGGTTTGCCAGGAGCTCTTGGGCCTTCGGCCACAGACCAAAGGCCGTACCGTCAGCTTCCCTGCTTTTGAGGTTTTGGGACTCGGACTGCCTTCCTGGCTCCTCTGCTTGTAGACCGCATATTGCGGGACTTCACCTTGTGATAGTGTTAGTCAATACTCCTTAATAAACTCCCCTTCATATATACATCTATCCTGTTAGTTCTGTACCTCTAGAGAACCCTAACGAATGCAATAGTTTAGGATTCCTTTCAAATGTTCAAGTAGGGCCACAGGTAAGACCTTCTCTGGAGCTCAGAGGAGATGTGGTGAAGATAAATATTTGGGAATCATCAGAACATAGACAGTATTTTGTACCATAAGGCCAAATGATGTCAGTAGTGAGGGATTATAGATGAAGAGGAGATGACAGAGGACCAAGCTCTTGGATACTCCAACATTTAGAGGCCAGAGAGAATAGAAGGAAGCACTGAAGGAGACTGAAAAAGAACATCAGTGAGGTAGGATTCCAAATGCCAATGCAAAAAAAAAAAAAAAAAAAGGATTTCAAGGAAAAATAAATGATCAATTGTGTCAAATGCAAAACATAAATGGAGAATTTACAAAGGAATATATGCAAATAATTAGGTATGTGGACAAATAATCAATCATACGAGCAATCAAACAAACCAAAACTTTAATAACAAGATATTATTTTTCATTGACAGTATTGGGAGTTAAGGGTTAATTTGTGCTTTATGAATCCCTGCAAGCTGGCTTTCCAGAAAGTCAATCTTCACCTACCCTAGCAAAGCTCTCAAAAAACTGGTATGGTCCAGTACTCAAGGCAGTCAGTCCTGATCAACCCCAGAAACTGGACTTCATGGGAAAAGTTTGGTACTCTCCCAGCCAATGGAGGCCGATGTGAATCCTGTCACCAGGCTGCTCTGATAACTACCTGTAATGAAAGACTTTGATCCTAGACACATGAGTATGCTGGGAAGAGGCAAAGAGGGGATGGAGCTAAGATTCTCACACATCATATTGCTACTCTAGCCCAGTCCCTGATCCTACTAGCGGAGAGCTTGATGTATCTCTAATCACAGACTTACAAGTCACACAGTCCATAGGTCAGGGAATCTCTCACCAAGCTGATATTCTTTCTTGCCAGATCATTGCCCAGTGCTTCAGATTGTGATAGGGCAAGGATGCAAGGGTGGTAAGGGTACAATGACTGCTATTGCTCCTGTCTCAGGGAATTTTCCCTTTGAATCAGATCCAGGAGATGCTGATGTATCTGCTGAAGAGAGTTTGGTTTCATTTGCATGTAAATATTCACAAAAATAAAATAGTGACTAATGTCAAATATTAGTGAGTACATGAAGAAATAAGCATTTGTTTACATGTTTTACTGTATATTTTAGGATCTTCCTCAGGTAAAATCTGACAGTGGTAAGTACCAAAATATAAAAGATGGAAATGCTTGGTTCCAGCAATGTAACATCTAAAAAAAAAATCAGATGAATATGTAAAGCATTGTTTTACTAGTGAGAAATTAGCCAAAAGGCCTAATTTAATCTAAACAATAAGGAATTGGGTCAATAACCTGTATCAACAAAATAGAATTTCATTGCATGTGCTATATTTATGTGTGAAGTACTTTATAGCTGTATAGATAATGTGATCTTTTTATGTTTATAGATATAAATATATACATATGTGCTTTCTACTTCCAATAGAATGTTTATTAATAGTGATTTTTCTCTGACAGATGGAAATATGGTATTTTTCATATTCTAAATTGTGATCTTTTATAATGACAGTAGTCTGAATTTCTTAAAATAAGAATATTTTACTTTTACAAAAGATCATACATACCACATTTGAAACATAGGAAATCATATATTTTTATATATTCCATATTTTTATGTTATTTTAGTAGATTCTACAAAGAAATAAGAAAGTACGATAACTATCTTCCAGTTGCTGTATTATAATAATTTTTTTAAAACTAATTTTTGCAAACAATTCTCTTTTGTTTCAAAACAGTATCTTAAAGTTGGAAAATAAAATGAACATTGATTACAAATATATCTTTGAGTGGCACTATATTTAAAATAATAAATTTATATTTTTTTAAAGAAAAGTTCTGTTATTGCTGATACAACACCATGGGGGTATATACTAAATTCCTCACTATTATCTGAAATTAAGGAATAAAATGAATCTATGCCAAGATTAAGGAGAAAGCACATGCACATGGAGAAACCACTTATTTTTTATCAATACTAGAAAGAAAAACTGCTTCTAACATCCAGCAACTGGCTTGGCACTCATAGCTAAGTCATAGTATTCTCATGTTGGTCATGGGCTGTTTCCCAGAACACTGACATCAAACAAGGCTGTAGCCATGAAGGATCAAGGCAAAAACAAAATCTCTCTGTAATCATATCTGAACACAGACAAAAACTTGAGTATTGTCCAGACCACAAAAATGTTCAAACATCTCCATATCCGGGCTAACATGCATGACTGCTGCTTCTTCACCAATCAGGCTTTAGCTTCATTTCATTTTGCTTGTCTTCTAAATTAGATTTATTGTGATAAACAATCTTAGAATTATTCTCCTTTTTCTGACAGCATCCATGCCAGAGCAAAGTTCAGCTTTTTAAAGTCCTCTGTCAAGTCACTTTACACAAAGCCCAAATCCTAAAATAAATCTTTCTCACACCCTTTTACTAAGTTACCCCAGAATTTGCCATGGTGTAGGTTCTCCCTCATTGCAACAAAAATAAAACCAACTCTTCAAATATGGGTGTATCCGTGGCAGTGTTTGAATGACAGGCATTGATGATGCATTGGTTCTTTGAACGGATAAATTTGTCTTTATGAATACTTCCAACTCTAAGACCTTTTGTTCATTGTGAAAGTTGTCAGAATCAAAATGAAGTCACTTGTGTTAAAAACAAAATAAAATCCTGATGGAGCCAGGAAAGACAATAAAAAGTGGGTTCTCACACTTATATGTCTAATTAAACTACCACAAAAGACTGCAAAAACCACAACGTTGCAACCTTACACAAAAAAATACTTCTGCAAGGACATCTGCCCAGCAACTGCCTCTCTAATCTTGGACTGGCACCTTTCTTGTAAATCATCTTTGTAGCCAAGGACAATTATCTCAAAAGAATTATGTAACCCTCCTCATTCTTTTCTTTAAAATGTTTTTGTCTTCT